>NC_058131.1:484728112-484751090 GCF_016433145.1 Gracilinanus agilis | reverse complement strand
ATTTCTCCCTTCCCTGTCTAGAGTAAAGGGGGGGGGGTGGCGGGGGAGGGGGGGAATAGAGCAACCCCAGCACTTGGTCTGGAGGATGAGTCAGAGTAGAGCCTGGCACTCAATCTCTAAAAAGTTTTCCACCACTGGGCCAGGCAATGGGGGTTAAGTGTCTTGTCCAGGGTCACACAGTTAGGAAATGTCTCAGGCCACATTTGAACTCTGGACCTCCTGTCTCTAGGCCTGACTCTCAATCCACTGAGCCACCCAGCTGTCCCCAAGAGTTCTTGATCAAACAAGGGGGGAAAAAGGTCATGAGACAAAATGGATAATTTTGAGTGTATACAGTTGAAATATTTTGACCCTCAAGGCCTCTGACTCCAAATTCCGCCATTCTTACTGCTTCCTACAAAATCAATGCAATCAGAATAACAATGATAACAGTACCCCAAAAGAATTAAAAAAAACAAAATCAGAAAAAGACCCTCCTCCCCTTTTTCACAAAAATGTTTATAGCAGCACTTTTTGCTGTAGCAGATGTAAAGTACTGCCTCTTTCCATTTTGAAAAGTTTAGTTATTAAAGGGATCAGGAAAAAAAAGAACATTTGCCAAGGAAAAACTCACAAAATTAATGAAAAAAATAGTGTCTGAGATAAAATGTTGAGGAGAAAAATAAACTGTTCTGAGGACTAGATAAAAACTGTCTTAGATGAATGAACCTATCTGAAGGCAGAACAATGACTCAGATAATGATGACCTTAAGACTTTGTGATCAGTCAACTTATTTGCATGTGATTATTTTTAGACTTGAAGTTTATAACTGTAAATTAAATAACTGTGGGGGTCTGTAAAGAGATTATATGTAAGGATTACTGCATTCATAACTAATGGGTGTTTTACCTCAAAAGGTAAAGACAAGTTGTTGATTGCTAGGAGGCTCTGATTTGAGGCCCTGGAAGATAGAAAACATTACAGAGGCAGCTTGGAAAAGTTATGGTAAAAAGATAGACAGAAGGGGAGAATAAGCAGAGCTTAGGAGCCACGAACAGCGGGGGTCAGAAGACATAGAAGGCTTCCAGCTGTGGTGGCTGACTGTTCAGCTGCTTTTCTGGGAATTTACTGATTGGAAGAGAGGCCTTTCTTTGCTGGTTGGCTGCAGAAAAGCTACAGCAGCTGCTGGAAATACTTTAGAAGAGTTGAATCCTGCTGTGAAGAGCTCTCCAGGCTATTGCTATCCAGTGTCATTTGTGTCCTGAGAGAGGAAACCTCTCTGGAGTACTTCTGTTGTCTTCTCTTGCCCTTTATGATATGAAATGGAGAAACAGAGGAGGAGAGATGATCTTTGCATTTGTTTTGCTGTGAGCAGAGAAGAGGCTTATGGGCAAAGCAGAATTCTCTCCTTTTTTGCAGGTCTGAGGAACATGGTAATTCTTTTGTTTTATGGGAAGTAAATGCTTGTCACTGAAAGAACCTAACACTTTCTGAGTGCTCTGTTAAGGTTGGTTGTAAGTAAAAAGAATTGGTAAGACTTCATTGGCCTAAGAACAGAAAAGAGAGGCATTGTCAGCAGGAGAGTCATGAGGACCAGATGGGGAGTAGTTATCCAAGAAATGGTTTTACATGGTGCATATCATTTCTGAGGTACCGAGGACATCAAGTTATGCATTCAAAAGTTGTGAGTTGCCCTAGGCACATGGGTTTCCCCACTTATATGCCTCCGTATAAGTGCATACCCATCCTCCCCCATGGACACAGCACGCATTGGAGGAAGAGTATAATCTAAGTTTATGGGCAAATGATAATAATTTTATTTTTTATCTAATACTGACTAACTGTGATGTTCATTTATCCTTGTTTTTGCCCACTCTTGAGCGACATGTTTTATTATTCCTGCTCTCACATTTTGTTGTGTAGATTTTATGGTTATTCTTTTTCCTTATTGTTCAGTAAAAATTTTATGTTTTAAGATTTAATGGTGGGGTGACTAGGTAGCACAGTGGATAGAGTGCCAGACCTGGAGTCAGGGGGACCTGGGTTCAAATTGGTCTCAGACACTTTCTAGCTATCTAACCCTGGACAAATCACTTAACCTCAATTCCTTTGCTGCTCTTCTGTCTTAAAATGGATACTAAACTGAAGGTAAGGTTTTCAGGGGGAATAAAAGAATTAATGGTTTATGAAATGAGTAATTGGGAAGCAAATTGGTAAGGACCAAAGAGCTTTAATTGTGAGAAATATCTAACTCCATACATCAAGGTTACCCCTAGAATTCTTAAGAGAGAGTTTTAAGTGGTAGTTTATATCCTTCCTCTCCATTGGTAATCCCAGACTTGCTTATGTGCATGAAAGTTAAGTGAGTAAATCATCTTTAGAGAATAAGAAGTCCATACTGAGTTCATGTTACACAAAAATGGAAACAAAATAAGTGCCTATCAAGTAGAATGGGTGAAGAAATAGTTTATGAATATGATTAATATTAGGGCTAGCTGGGTGGCTCTGTGAATTGAAAACCAGGCCTAGAGATGGGAGGTCTTGGGTTCAAATCTGGCCTCACACTTCCTAGCTTTGTGAGTCTGGGCAAGTCACTTAACCTGCTCATTGCCTAGCCCTTTCTACTCTTCTACTTTGTAACCAGTACACAGTATTGATTCTAAGATGGAAGGTAAGGGTTTTTAAAAATATGATGGAATATTATCGTGCACTGAAAAACAATAAAAGGGATAAATTCACATAAATTTGGGAGGATTTTTATCAAACTGATTTAGAATTAAGTGAACAAAACTAGAAGAATGATTTGCCAGTAATTGTAATCTTGTAAAAGAAACCAAATATGAAAGTCTAAAAAACTATAAGCACAACAATGACCAATCACAATCCTAGAATTATGCTTTTTACCTCTTGGCAGAGGAGTGATGGATTAGAGATGCAGATGAAGCATACATATTTAGTCATGACCAATGTGTTGATTTCTTTTGTTTGACTATTTATTCATCATAAAGGAGAACTTTTTTTTTTTGAGTGTGAAGAATTTGATGGAAGGTTGTTAGGTGGGTAGTGATAGGATTTCAAAACAAGGGAAGAATATCAATGAAACATTTCATGATACTCCCCCCCATATCTATCTTTGTGATCTCTCGTTCATCTGAATTTCCTTAATATTGTTTGCAACTCACTTCAGACATTCATAATTTTACTTTATAGTTATTTGGGTATATGTCAACTCTTCTATTAGATAGTGGACCCTTGAGAGCAGCAATTGCATCTAATACATCTCTGAATCTCTTCCCTCTATTTCCCAAGACCTTTTATGCAACTGTGCCTTAAATATCTTTTGAAGGCTAGAGCATTATTAAAGATAGCTAGGAAGACTGGATATGGTTACTTTAGAAATATCAAAGAACCTCCAACTATTAATAAAGCTGATTAAGCTTTAGTTAAAAAATAAGCACTTGCTTTAAGTTCCTTCTGCTTGTCTGCCTTCCCTCTTGTCCCTTGCCTCAGTGGTACAGTTAACACAGGTGTCTTTGAAATAAGATATTCTCTCCTTATGGAATTTGATAGTAGAAGAGGTTATGGGAATTAAAGCATGTCATTAGAGCACTGAACTATTGTTGTTTCTCACATTTGGTGTTCAGGATATTGTCTCTTTATATCTCCATTTCCTGAGTTCTCTGACCTCTCCAGCCCAAAATAGGAGTTCCAAATAGTTGACATTCAACTGTGGAATATACAAAATAGGTGAAACAGTTTTTTCCCCTTTTTGGTCATTTTCTCATAGTCCTCCAAACTTTTTACATATACTGTAATGCTGAACAAATGAGATTTAAGAGTTGCCAAGCTGGGATCAACCATGTTCTAGTAGTTTTCCTTGACCCTTTTATGTTATGAAACCCCTTTGGTAGTCTAGTAAAGCCTGTGGATCCTTTCTCAGAAAAATGTTTTTAAATGTATAACATTTACATAAGATTAAATACATAAGATTGAAAAGGGACCTAATTACATTGAAATACAATTATAAAAAAAATATAAAGTTAATGGACCCCAGGTTAAAAAACCCTGCTTTACAATGAACTGTAGCCCTAACCCTAACCCTCCTCTCCCCCCAACCTTTTTGATAGTTGATGGAGGGAATTAAATGATCTATAATGTTATATGTTATGGATAAGTTGGTTGTATAATAGTTATCATAAAGATTTAACATTTATTTTAAGTATAACTGATTTGTATTTGATTGGGCTTTGTCTTGTTCCCAACTTTGTATTTTGATGTGCACTACTTTTATACTTAAATTTAAAAAATACATATATATATATATATATATATATATATATATTCAAACAGCACATATAATTCAAGGAAAATTTGGAAAGAGGGGTTTTCAAAGTATTTTATAGTGTTGTATATTTAAACCAATGTTGAAGTAAAACTCACTAAACTGTAGATTAAAATAGACTAGATTGGTGTTTTTAAATAGGGAATTTAGTTATGTGCCTGATAGTAAACTTTATTTAAAATCCTTTATTTTCTCCCTTGTTCACAATATTGTAAAAAATTGGCTTGTACCCATTTAGTTTAGATTAAAGAAGCAGTTTCTTAGGGGGTGGACTTTTTAAAAGCATGTGGCTGATTAAGACTAAAAATATTCAATTAAAATTAAGCTTGGCTCACTTGAATTTTTTCCAATAATGGAGTTGTTAATGAGGTGTTAATTTATCACCTTAAGTATCCCAGGATACTGTCAAAACTATTTTTTAGGAATTTAAGTTTAATCCTTCTGAATCTCCAAGCTAAAGGCATAAAACCTGGAAATATAAGTGGGGAGGGAGAAAGGAAGAGAACCATAAAGAGTGCTTTCTCCCAAGGGATTGGTGGTTTAAAAATATATTACTTCACATGTTTCTGTGTCTGAGAGTATTTGGTCTGACTTTGTACCTTTCTTAATTTGCAGAACATGAATACTCCAAAGCACACTTTAAAATCTGGGGAACAACCACATTCTCTTAGTTGTTGTACAGAAGGAAAAAATGGGCTTTTAGTTCCAGACAAATTTTATCTTGGATAGTAAACCATCGTGGTGTTAGCTTGAGGTTGCTTTTCTCCATTTTTAAAATTAATTTTCTACTGTAAACTAGTTTGTATATAACAGGTTTTAGTAGTTTATTCAGTTTATTTAACATGAAAATTATTTTTCATTTAAGCATAGTTTTGGTCTTGTATATCACATCTCAAGTAAGGTGTCTTTTAATGAGAATTGATGACTTGATCTTAGAAACAATATTCCTTAGCACTATTAATAATACCTAGTGAACTGTTATGAAAGGAAATTTAGGTCATCTAGTCTAACCTCCTCCCTTACATCACAGAAGAGAAAACTTAGCCTTTGACTTGTGAGTAGAATTAAAACTATTGATTTTTTATTTTTGAATGAGAGGAGTAGAAGTCTGAATTTTTTATCATTGCCCACTTGCTCAAAATTAACAGAATCTGGAGAGTCAGTTGAAGTAGTTCATGCAAACACAGATCATTTTTTAAGAGCTAACAGAGGGGGCAGCTGGGTGCTCAGTAGATTGAGATCCAGGCCTAGAGATGGGAGGTCCTGAGTTCAGATCTCAGTGTCTCAGACACTTCCTGGCTGTATGACCCTGGGCAAGTCACTTAACCCCCATTGCCTAGCCCTTTCTGCCTTGCAACCAATCTGCAAGGTAAGGGTTTAAAAAAAAAAAAAAAAAAGAGCTAACAGAGTACCATAGTTTCAGAACTAAAAAACTAGACTTTCCTACCTATTCAAAACCTGTATAAATTTTGGCTAATCAATGAACTTTTCTGGACCACATTTTCCTCTTTTTAAAATGAAGGATTTGGGGGCAGCTGGGGAGCTCAGTGAACTAAGAGCTAGGCCTAGAGACAGGAGGTACTAGGTTCAAATCTGGCCTCAGTCTTTTCCCAGCTGTGTGACCCTGGGCAAGTCACTTAACTCCTATTGCCTAGCCTTTACCACTCTTCGCCTTGGAACCAATACACAGTATTGATTCCAAGACAGAAGGTAAGGGCCTTAAAAATCCCCTTTGTATTTTGTTTCAGAGTTCGTTTGAAGCTAGTTGTTAAGGCGCTTGTAGCCAACAGATGTAAGTTAACCTTTAAACTGCTATAGACTTGTTTTAAGATAGAATAATGTTTTGTTTTTTTAGTACACAGGATAAATGGGGAGATTGAATATATCCCCAGAGGTCAGGGAAGGCACACAGAACTCGTTTGCATCTGGGGATAGATAGAGAAGACAAATTCTTCTGGAAGAAAAATAATCTCTTTATCCAGTATATTATTTTTCAAATTGTTGGAGAGTACAAAAGTTCTTATTTTGTTTTGTGTGGGTTTTTTTTTTTTTTGGTCAATTTTTTAGTGTAGAAGTTCTCTCTCCATTGTTTGATCTGCTCACTTCTCCCTTGGTTCAGGACTCCTGTTGATTCCTTGTTTTTCCTCTCCTCATTTGAGTTTGCTAAAGTACACAAAAAACCTCCCGTGTTCGTTTTTTTGAAGAATAATTGTAACTTTCCCAAATTTACCTGGCAGGATTTGTTTTCTTCAAGATTATCTTTAAAGGCTTTGTTGTCTAGGAGACTTTATCCCAATGACACTACAACTTTATGGAAATATATGTTGCTACATGAACACTCATATATGGAAAAACATTCAAAACAATATAAACTGTGTTTGTTTCTAATTAAAAGCTTGTAGCTAATTCAGTGGAAATTTCAGTCCTCTGATGCTTTGCCAAATTTGAAGGCTCTCAGAGCGAGAGGTTGATTTTAAATTCTGTCACCTTTTGCTTTGAAAACTACTCTTAAATATTTTATTATTTTTCTTCCTTTTTTGGAAAGTCCATTCACAAAGTGTTTTTTGTCTTTTAAAGCATTCCTCAGCATCATGCATAATCATATCCTTGTTACTAGTTTAATCAACCTCAGGCTCTGCCTTCCAAAGGTGAATCTTCTGAGGAATGTTCCACTCAAGTTATTAGACAGTGCCTACATGCTTGGGAAGTATAAGTCTTTGTTTAATTTATTGTAAAGGTTGCCTGAAGCCTTTATTATCCTAAAAGTGTCTGATTCTATATGAGAGCCTAATGCTATGACTTGTTGTTGGTGAGTACTTAAGGGATTAAAGTGTTATCTTGGAGACTTCTTGTGATTGTACAAATCAGAAGAGCAAAAGTCATTTCTTTATAGATTACTCTTTCAAAGGAAAAAAAAGGAGTATTTCTTTTAAAGAAGAAAGTGGATTCACAAATTTGGAATATGGAAAGTAGGAATTTGTAATTTGAAGAAATAACCTGTTATAAAATGTTTTTGGATCAGAGTAGGTAGAAACCACTCTCGATAGGTAGCAAGTGGTCCTTGTTTATTGACTGAGCATTGGCAGAGATTTGGAAACAAAGAAGGTGGAAACTGCAAGATAAGAGTTAAAAGAGGCCAGTTTCAGGGTTACTTAAAGCTTATGAGATTATATTGCTTACAGTTTTCTTGAAGACCAATTCTCTTATCCATTTTCCTTTCATAGCCTATGAGGTATTTTTACCCCTATGGCCTAGAAATGGCCTCATCCAATATAAAATATTTAACAGTGATTTTTGACTAGTTGTTGAAACAAGTACTTGCAGAAAGTTGCGTTTGGCTTTATTATAAGATATTGGTACAAGGAGCTTCAATTTTCCTGCCATTACTTTGAATCAGATTATCTATTTGCTAACTCTTCATCATTTCCTTGTAGACAGTTGATCCCATCACAGGTGCTTTTTTTGACAGAATCAGCAAAGACACATTTAAATATTCATCTAGAATATTAATCTTTTAGTATAAGGGTAGAAAATTGTTCTGGGGATGAAAACTCTTTGGATCATGTGCTGACTCTCTTTAGTTCTCAGCTCATTTAGTTTTCAATGGGATCTAGACTCTTTCTTCCTTTTGTTTAGGGTCCTGTTTCTGGCTGTGCCTTAGCAGCCATTTCTTTGGAACTCTGATTATAATGAAACAAATTTTAGCCCTGACCCCCACTGTTTGGAGCACATCCTGTAGCAATCATCAGGAACTGCAAGAGGAAATCCTAGTTCTTGGCATTGGACAGATTTAAAGGATTAAGACACAACTGGGAACTGGAGTGGGGGTGGGGAGTGGTGATAGGCATCACCTTATTATACTGATTCTTCTGTTTGCCTTTTAGGAGATGTTCAGCATTTTAAAACTGCTCCCATTGCAGATTCAAGGAAACTTTTGTGGAACATTGTATATTTAGACTAATACTTTTTTTGCTTTCTTGGAGAGGTGGAACATCAAGAGAATTGGGTTCCAGTGACTGTCCCTTGGAGTAGAGGAGGGCAAGCAATTTTGTCTGATGTTTGGCAATTTGAAAGTGACCCAGGAAGAACACTTTGACATATCTTCATTCTAGCAAAACAGAGCTTGTACTAAATAGTTAATAATCAAAGCTCACGCTCACTTTGGTTCTATTATGAAGCTAAGTAGTCTTATTCTCTGGAAGTACATTATAAACAGCTCTTCGTGATAGCTTGCCAATATACAAAAATTCTTTAGCTTGTCAAAAGACTTCTGTAGGAATATTCTTTAGTTCTTTGGGATTCTAAAAAAGTAGGAGTAAGAAAGACTTATCATTCTTAAGACTTAAGACAAAATTTGTCATTTTGTCTTAATAATTTGTCATAAATAGATTGTTTTATTTGTATATATGTCTTTGTCCCTTTCCAGTTACTACAGGGACTTAGAGTTGCCTGTGACATGTACATAGATGCTCTCTATAGTTGTTTATTGATCTGTAGAGTGCTCTGTGGTGGAAGATTAAAATGTTGATTGTTCTGTCCTCCCCAGGCCAATTCAAAGTAATTGAACATTAATAAATTATCAAAAGAAGATATGTACTTTCTTTAAAGCATTAATTCATTCAAGTGTTAATCTAAGTTGTTCAAACTGTGTATTATAAAGTTTGCCATAAGTGGGGAATACTGCTACATAGAATTCAAAGAAACCAAGATATTTGTTTTCTAGGACATTTACATCAGATTATTGATGTAATCTGAACAGATAAGAAATGAAAAAACATGCCAGTTAATGGAAACAAAATACTAAATCACTCTGCTATTACTTATTTTAATAGGGGGAGTATTTTTTTCATGTATTAGATTTTTATTATATGATCAATTAGAGATTATTTTGTTGTTAAATATTTAGCTCTGTCCCACATAGCAACTAGTTTAGGGTTGTTTTTTTAAGGATATTAAGTTAAAATGAAATAATTCCATAGTTCTGGACCAAGTAAACTAAGTAACTTTGACTTGTCTCTCACTACACTGGATTTTTTTTTATGTGCAGTGGAGTTTAGGGAGAACAAAAAGGAGTTAAGCTGATAACCACTGGGCTTGAACTGCCAAGAATTTTTAATGGCGCCTAAGAGTAACAAAGTAGAAGAGGATCATGTTGTCAACTGAACATCAGCTGGAGAATTCCATATAAAATAGGAAGTCAGTGATGCCTAAACTCAAGTGATAAATATATAACATGCCTGGAATGCCATATTCTTAGAAGTAACCATGGTATTATAACAGCTGAGGAATATTCTTATTCTTTCCCACTTTTCAGATACTCCAGTCTTTCCCACTTTCAGATAGTACATTCAGATCTGCAGTACATTCTCTTAATATTCAACAGCTACTTTTAAAAGTAAACAATGCAATCATATTAATGAAGAGAAATTAATTTCCATTGATATGTTTTATTTTTATATCACCTTTTATAAATATGCATCTTCCCCTCCTAGCAAGCCTTTAGTTGTAACAAATAAAAGAAGGGGGAAAACCAGATTATCATCCAGCCAATAAATACATCAACATGGATAGTGTTCCATACTCAGAGTCCTCCATCTCTGTAAAGAAAGGAAGGGGATACATTTTCTTTATCTGTGTGACTCTGGGCAAGTCACTTAGCCTGTCATTTCTAGTTTCCTAATCTGTAAAATGGAGATAATAGTAGCTCCTATCTCCCAGAGTTTTTAATGAAGATAAAATGAGATATCAGTTGTAAGGATTTTGCAAACTCTGCAGCACTGTACAAATGCTGGCTATTATTCTTATTTAATCTTGGGGACCAAGCTCTATAATCATAATTACATGGCCTTTAGTTTTATATTTCATTTTTGCTTTCCTTTCCATTTACATTGTTGTTATTGTGTTAATTGTTTCTCTGGTTTTGCTTAATTTATTTTGTGTTAGGTTATATGTCTTTTCACAGAAGATAAAC
The DNA here is from genome assembly GCF_016433145.1 of Gracilinanus agilis. Lineage (NCBI taxonomy): Eukaryota > Metazoa > Chordata > Mammalia > Didelphimorphia > Didelphidae > Gracilinanus > Gracilinanus agilis. The sequence continues at coordinate 484,740,797 of NC_058131.1, read as the reverse complement.
CTACCAGTGGAGTTGGTAAATCTGTGAATTTGTTTAGCCTTTCTTGAAAGCAATTCGTAACCATAATCTAAAGTTCAGTAAATGCCTTATACATTTTGATCCAGCACTATCACTACTAGGCCTATACCTTAGAGACACTAAAAATGGGAAAGACTCATGTACAAAAATATTTATAGAAGCTTTCTTTGATGAGGTTTTCCAAAGAACTAGAAACTAAGGCGTTACACATCAAGTGGAATGACAGCAAATTATATTATTTGAATGTAATTGTATATTATTGTGCCATAAAACTCTCAAAGTCTCAAGAAATTTGATAAATAAAATGACTGGCTATAAAACATGCTACCCACCTTCTGACAGAGAGATTATGGACTCAAAGTGTAGAATGGAAAATATTTACATGGCCACTGTGTGGATTTGTTGTGCTTTATGATGCCTTTTTGTTAAAAGATGGTTTTGGTTTTCTTTTTCTTTTGGATCTAATGGTAGTATTGTCAAAAAAAAAGCCTCAAAGTTTCGTTGAAGCAGTTTTAAAAAAAATTCATCAGAGCAAACTCAGGGATGTTCAAAAGGAAATAAGATAAGCAGGATAACTGAAAGAAACGTTCAGTTTATTATATACTTTAAAAGAAAATTCATCTGTAACTCGATTTATGATTTCATGTGCAATCTTCATTATCTCTTCTACTTTGAATATGAAAATGTTAATTTTATTAGATGTTTAAGTTCAGAATAACAATGTTTCAGAATTCTTTGTACTTGTTGGAATATTACTGCAATGTAATATTTAATTCTCAAATCAGTAGCCATTCTGGTTCATGCTAACCCAAAAAGTGCTGCCATTACTATTTTTATTTACATCTCTCTACATATAGATAGAAAACCTTTTATTTGTTAATTTATTCACTCTTTCCCCAAATAATATGCAATTCCCATTCCTTACCCATTGAGCCATTAATGAGATTTTTTCCATCTTTGATCTCCTCCTTGAGTAATGTAAGTAAAAAGTAGATCTTTAGGTCAGTAGGTTTAGAAATTTTTTTCGCTTTTTAAGCTTAATTCCAAATTGCTTTCTAGAATGAGAAACTGTTTTTATTGATTAAAATAAGTTTAAATTGATTTTCTAGGCGTTAAAAAATATGTGTTGTGTATTTTGTTGATATATATTTCAGGAGAGTTTAGGCTTCTGTTTGGCGTGCTTAAATTACTACATATTTTTCGTGGAGGCTTTGGATGCAGCAGTATTAACTTTGTCTTCTGAGTTTGTATTTTGGTCTTCCCTATCACTAAAATAACTTCCTAAGTTGAGTTTCTTTTTTTCCTTGTTTACTCATTTTCTAGCCTTTCTTTTCTTTTAAATTAAAAAAAAATATATGTTAAAATTGGGTTCTATGACTATGATGAAGGAAGCACTGTTTCAAGCTTCAGGTTCTTTGTGCAGTTGTCTTCAGAACTAGCTCTGGGGGTCTATCTGCTTTCAGTTCTTCCAAGATGTTAAGATATAAGGAGAGATATGTTTAATATTCTCCTGGCCTGTGCTCTGGTCCAAGAGTAACCACAAGCACTCTTTTCTGTCTTGGAACTGTGACCAGGGTCTCCTGCTCCCCTGTAGTTGCAAGTGCTGGTTTGTGTTATTGCTCCTTCTCACCCTGAGACCTCAGCCCAGGACTGGCACCTGAATCTGCCTATGGGCAATGTGACAAGAGTCTTGCACTCAAAGCCCTGTAGTCTCCTTCTGAGCAGTTGTTCAAACTCCCCCCCACACCCCATACCACCTGTGACTGAGAACTCTGGAAACCTTTTCTGCTGATTCAGCTGCCCCCCAAAGGCCTGTTGCTATGGTAGTCTGCCTTGGTGTACTGCCTTGTGCTCTGCTTTCATACTGGTACAATAGCTCTTTCATGCCAGCATTTTAAGTTATTTGGGGCTGAAAAATTATTTGATGCTGTATTTTTGTGAGTTATTCTGCTCCAGAATTCATTTTGAGGTATTATATCCTAGTTTTTTAGGGGATAATTTGGTAGAGATCAGGTTGGGTCTGTGTATCCTCTGTACCATTTTGGCTCTCCCCCTGCCCTTGCCTAAATTATGATGACCAAAAAGAATGACTGAGCAATTTTGTACTTTAATTTTTGGTCAGCACTCTTGATATTTTGAATCATTCATTCTATTATCAATTTTATAAGCATACAATCTATTCTGGTATTCTTATGGAAATTATTCATATCACTTTTGATCTTAATAAGCATGTTCTTTGGCCAATTCTCCTTAAATCAATGTAATCAAAAAAGTTATGAATTATACTGTAGTCAAATGTAGTCAGAAGGGTTTAATGTAAAATAAATTCTATATAATAATAGCAGACATTGTTAAGAGTGCTAAGTTTTACTAGATATTTTACATTTATTATCTCAGTACTGTAGAGAATTATTTATTAATTAAGTAAGAGTTCATTAGGGAATAGAGTTAAGTAGCATAAGTTATTGATAGGTGCATAAGAGATTTATAAGTTAGGTTTCTTTAAAATCTGAATGGATTCTCAGATGGACTTATGGGTAAGAGAGAATTTTCACAGAGTGCTTTGGGAGACTCAATAGACTCTTTGGGCTGATCCTGTCCCAAAAGGAGGTCCTAAGGGCTGCTCAGTAAGATTTGGAAAATCTCTGTGTTTACACTGAGTGTAACAGTGTTTACAATTTTCATCTAAAAGACCTGACAATTCAAAGAGATTGTTGTTGAAACAATGGTGCAAACCCAACAGGTTTGCTGGGCAAGTGGAGAAGGCTGTGGAGATTCAAGGCTGTTTGTTCATCTATACAGCAAGTGTTATAAGAGTTTCCTAATCCTTATTGATTATTGGTATAGGATGGTAATACCAATAATTATGTCCTGTGTGGACAGGCTTTTGAATTTGACTATTTGAGAAATATGGCTTCTCAGAGTAACCTAAGAATTCCGGGTCAGTCAGATACATAAACATATTTTTTTATTATGGTTAAAAAAAACTAATGAAAGGGATAGTAAAAGGAAACAAGTGGAAAATAAATTTTTATGATATATAAGTCCCTAAGCTAAAGTTTCTTACTCCAACCACCAAATATGATCCTCATGGATCTACTTCTTCCCCAAAAGAGTTAAGGCTACTCTCTCTTCCTATTCTATCTAAATCCCCCCAAACCTTAATCTATCTACCTTATCTAAATTATACACAAGAGTACCCATAATCCTGCAAGGTAGGTTCTTATACACAAACCCCTTCATTTCCATTCAATAGTTCAGTAGTTCATAACCTTTTTTTGTAAACCCTGTTGGCAGTCTGAAAACTGTGGACACCTCAGAATAATTTTTTTCAATTCACAATTAAAGGAAATGTCAAGTTTCACTTAGAATTTAGTGAAAAATAAGGACGTAATTTTTTTATCCCATCCAAATTCACAAACCCCTTGAAATCTGTTCATGACTTCCTACTTAGGAACTCCTGGTTTAGGTGAAGAAATGGAGATTCAAGAGACTTAGTATTTTGCCTATGATCATCATCTAGAAAGTATCAAATATATCAGAAGGAGATATCCAGTTTCTATTCACTCCAAATATATTGTCCTTTCCAGCATGGTATACTCATAGGACCTCCCATCTCTAGGCCTGGCTCTCAATCCACTGAGCCATCCAGCTGTCCCCACAGAGAACTCTTTAAGTGCCAATTAATGAGCCTTCTTAAGATGCCATTTACTTTCTTTGATATTTGATTTCATTTCTCCCAAGGCCTGTTAAGTTAACTAATCAATTGTAGTAGATTAATGTTTATTAAGAAAGAAGAAAACATCTTGTTGGATTGAGGAATATGGTTAATATTTGGGTTCTACTCATCTGTTAACTAAGATTATAGAAGATAACATGCATTGTACTGCTTTTTGCATTAAATATATTTTAAAAATAATAAAATACATCACAATCAAAGTCATTTAGTTTTTTTTTTAATTTATTTATTTATTTTTTGAAAGCCCTTGTACTTTGGTGTATTGTCTCATAGGTGGAAGATTGGTAAGGGTGGGCAATGGGGGTCAAGTGACTTGCCCAGGGTCACACAGCTGGGAAGTGGCTGAGGTCAGATTTGAACCTAGGACCTCCTGTCTCTAGGCCTGACTCTCACTCCACTGAGCTACCCAGCTGCCCCCCTAAAGTCATTTAATTTTAGAAAAGTGAATCAATTGTACATATTAGATAAGGAAATGAGAAATAAAGTGACTCCCAACTCATAGTCAATTAGCCCCAAAACATAAATTAAACTTCCTAGTGATAAAACTGCTGAGAAAATCAGAGAACAGTGTGTAGCACAAATTAGGTTTAGACCATCATCTTAAACCATGTCATTTTTTAAAAATATTTTTTATGCTGAACTTAAACACATGAAAAAACTTTCCGGCATTTTCATCTACATAGCAGAACATAAAGAGGATAATAAATGAAACCACTAATAATCTATTTCATAATTACTTTAAGTATATAATAAATTCTACATGTTTCTTTCAATCTTCTTGCTTTTTTCTGCTTCCTTCTTAACTTCTTTCTGTTTTCTTAGCTACATTCAAAAGAAAACCACAAAGACCTAGTTTTCATTAATATTACCTAATCCTCCACTTTCCAACTATCCTCTCCCCTATTAAAAACTGAAAAAAAAAAAAAGAATCCCTGATAACAAGTAATTTTAGCTCAGCCAAGAGAGAGCCCAATCTCCCCTAATAGGAATTCCTTGTAGTTTCTAGTACAGTAAGCCAGGAAACAGGGACAATGTGAAAGTCTAGCTGATCTCTTTGTCTATTTCTTCTTGACATCTTTCTTTTTTTAAAAATTCATTTTTGGGCAGCTGGGTAGCTCAGTGGATTGAGAGCCAGGCCTAGAGACAGGAGGTCCTAGGTTCAAACCCGGCCTCAGACACTTCCCAGTTGTGTGACCCTGGGCAAATCACTTGACCCCCATTGCCTTCCCTTACCATTCTTCCACCTATAAGTCAATACACAGAAGTTAAGGGTTTAAAAACAAACAAACAAACAAAAAATTCATTTTTGTTTTATTTTCAGTCCTGAATGCTTTCTTTCCCATACCTTCAGAAGGCTTAAGAAAAAGCTTATTATATACTGGTTAAGAGACAGAAGGGTGGATCAGTGGAATAGACTAGGGCAGTGATGGGTAAACTACGGCCCATGGGCCAGATGCGGCCCCCTGAAATGTTCTATCCCACAGCAAGACATTATTCCTAATCTGATGAATACAATGAATAGGATACAATACAATGAAACTTTAGAAGAGTTGCCTTAGAAACAGACTGACAGATGAGTATTTCCTTTGGCCCCCTCATTAAAAAGTTTGCCCATCACTGGACTAGGGGTAAATGACCTCAGCAAGCTAGTGTTTGATAAACCCAAAGATCCCAGCTTTTGGGACAAGAACTCACTCTTTGATAAAAACTGCTGAGAAAATTGGAAAACAGTATGGAAGAGATTAGGTTTAGATTAACATCTCATACCCTATAAATTCAAAATGGGTAAATGACTTAAATATAAAGAATGAAAACATAAATAAATTAGGTGAATATTGAATAGTATACCTGTCAGAGCTATAGGAAAGGAAGGAATTTAAGACCAAGCAAAAGAGAGAGAGAGAACATTACAAAATGTAAAATAAATAATTTTGATTATATTAAAAAGTTTTTGTACTAACAAAACCAATGCAACCAAAATTAGAAGGGAAACAACAAGTTGGGGGAAAATTTATAACAAAGTTCTATTTTCCCACATATAAGGAAATAATTCAAATATACAAGAAATCAAGCCATTCCCCAATTGACAAATGGTCAAGGGATATGAATAGGCAGTTTTCAGATGAAGAAATCAAAACTATCAATAATCACATGAAAAAAGTGTTCTAAATCCCTCCTGATTAGAGAAATGCACATCAAATCAACTCTTGAGGTACCACCTCACACCTAAAAGATTGCTCAATATGACTGTAAAGGAAAATAATAAATGTTGGAGGGGATGTGGCAAAATTGGGGCACTAATGCATTGCTGGTGGAGTTGTGAATTGATCCATCAAAGATCACATGCCCTTTGATCCAGCTATATCACTACTGAGTTTGTACCCCCAAAGAGATAATAATGAAAAATGTTTGTACAAAATATTCATAGCCATGCTCTTTGTAGTGGCAAAAAATTAGAAAGTGTGTGTGTGTGGTCTCTCAATTGGGGAATGACTGAACAAATTATTGTATCTGATGGATGATGGAATATTATTGTGCTGTAAGGAACAATAAACTGCTTGATTTCCATAAGAACTGGAAAGAACTCCATGAATTGATGCAGAGTGAAATGAGCAGAACCAGGAGAACCTTATACACAGAAATGGAAACATTGTGGCACGATGAAATGTAATAGACTTTGCTACTAATAATAATGCAATGATCCAGGACAATCCCGAGGAATTTATGAGAAAGAATGCTATCCAGATTGAGAGAAAGAACTGTGGGAGTAGAAATGCATGAGGGAAACATGATTCATCACTTGTTTATATGGGTATGCAATTTGGGGTTTTTGTTTTTAAAAGATTATTACAAAAATTAATAATATGGAAATAGGTATTGATTGATAATACATGTATAACCCAGTGGAATTGCTTGTCAGCTCTGGGGGGGCAGGGGAGGGAAAGAACATTAATCATGGAACCATGGAAAAATACATATAAACAAACAAATAAATAATGAACTTATTAGAACTATATATTGTCCAGCAAAAGCAAAATCCCACATTAACCATGCCAAGGAAGAAAGAAAAGAAGAAAAAAGAAAAGGAAAGAAAGCATAAATCAATTAGCTAAGCTCTTGAATCAATTAGCTCTCTCTCTGGAGGTGGATATCATGTTTTATCATGAGCCTTTTGGAATCATGATTGGTCATTGTTTTGATCAGAGTTCCTAAGTCTTTCAAAGTTGATTATCTTTAAAATACTATGATTTTTGTGTAAATTAGTCTCCTGGTTCAGCTTACTTTGCATCACTTCATGCAAATCTTCCCAGGTTTTTCTGAATCTGTCTCCATCATTTCTTATAACATAGTAGTATTTGATCAAATAATGTGCTTGACCCATTCCCAACTGATGTACAGCCTCTTGGTTTCCTTTTTTTTTGCCATTTCAATAAGAGCTAATTTAAATGTTATTGTACATGTGATATTGTTCTGCTGTAAAAAAGGAATGACCATGATCAATACTGAGAAGCTATGGAAGATTTTTTTTGAACTGCTATAAAAAAAGTAAGCATAACCAAGAAAATACACAATATGTACAAAAGTGTAAATGGAAGCAACAATTAACCAAAACTGAATGCTGTGAAATTATAATAACCAAACTTTGTCCCAAAGAAGAGAAGTGAAAAAATAATTCTGTCCTTTCTTCCAGTATGGAACACTGAGTATATAACATCAGATATTGTGGACTTGTCATTTGAGTCTAATGAATTTTTAAATTTCTTCCTCCCTTATTAATTAACATTTTTTACCAAAAACTTACCTTATGTATCCTTTAGCCACCGAGTCTGTTGTTCTATTAACCCTAGTGTACTTGCAGCAGTATTTTTAAAATTTAATCAAGAACATTGAAAAACTTTGTAGACAATAGGTACTTAAATGTTTCTCAAAGCCTTTATATCAAAATATTGTTGTTGAGCTGAGAACTCAAAAGGCCGCTGTTCTGAGTTAACTGAAAAAAGCAATGTAACTTCTTCAGTTTGGAATCCAGGTGATGAACTAGAACCCAAAGCAACAATCTCCCACCAGATTAACTTTTTTGGCTACTTAACTATTATAACCACGATGTCTGGTTCTATGTTTTAATCTTTTCCCTTTATATGAAGTTGTATTGGTAAAATCTGACTTTGTTAAAAGGAAAGAAAGTTATTATAGTTCTTTTTCTGAAAAAAGAACTTTTTCTGAAAGTTATTATAGCCTTTATCTGAAAAAACCATATAAAGTTCTAAGTTATCTGATATAAAATTTATCTCATATAGCTGATAACTATTCTACCATATTCAAATCATCTTTTAACTATATTGAAGAGCATCGTTACTCCAAAATATAGCAGTAAAATTAAAACAAAGAGAATTGTGTAACGGAAAGAGCACATATTTTGGATTTAAGGGAACTGGATTGAAATCTTGCCTCTGGTACTTATTAGCAAGTTATTTTTTCTTTCCTCGTTTCGGGGTCATATGTAAAATGTGGAAGTTGGTCTAAATAACCTTTAAGGTCCTCATGAGTTAAATTCTGCAACCCTATATGACAACTTCATAAAATATCATAAAAGAGTTTCATCTCCACTGATCAGTGATCAGTTTGCAACTAGACATTCCTCCTTATTTTCCTGATCAAGTGGCCTACTTTTCCCCCTTTAAAATTGATTTTAATTGATTCTTTTGTTTTTATATAGGTGAATCTCTCCCTCTATCAACTCACAAGGAACCTTCAGTTTTAATGATAATTGATATATTTCTTGGAGTTTGTAGCCTTGAGTTTTGGAGGGGTTTTTTGGAAGTGCTTTATCATTTCTTTAAATTGGTATTTTATTTTTTGTGTTTAGAAATTCTGGGCATTTCTCATGTATTTTCTTGACCGGTGCTAAGTATTTTTGCCTTTTTCAAGATCAATATGTTTTGCTTAGTTAATGAGCATATTTTCTTTTAACGTTATAATTTTTTGCTTTTCCTCTTCTAGATTGCCCTGCAATTCTGCATATTGCATTCCCACTCTATTCGTTCTTTCTTTTTTTGTGGATGAGACTTGCCATTGAAGATTCAAGTTTTTTTCTTCTGCTTATTATTTTGGCTATGCAGACTATAAATTCTGCCCTCATAACTCATTTCTTTTAAACCACTTAGGAACATCATGTTATGATTCTGTATGTTCTCAAATTCCACAGGTTTTTCTGACTCATCAAGTATTGGATTATTTCCCTTTGTTTTGAAGTATTAATCGCAAGTTCCTGAATTTGTTAATAGATCTGGAGACCATATTTCCTCTGACCATTAGTGTTTTCTGTTTCTCTGCTTATGTTCAAAGTCTTTTGAGTTTTCTTCCTGGTTAGGTCTTTGGTAATTTCTGTCTGTTCTCCCCTTCCACACCCTTTATTTTCCCATATTGCTCTTTCTGACTTTCTGACTCCCACCCCTTTCATGATGATTTCCTTGGGGGCTGTGTCTTAAAAGGGTCCTACCCATTCATTTTCTACTCTGCCCCCTACTGTTAGCCCATGTTCCATTTTGAACTCCAAAGTCCAAATCTGGGAGGAAAAAAGCCAATCAGATCTGAGAATAGAAATGGATATATCTGTTAACTGAACATTATCCACACAGCCACCTCAGAATATAACTCTTTGTCTTCGCCATTCAAATGAAAAGTCCTCAAACCTACATATAAGAACTATTCTCCATTATGTATTTGTATTCTTAGCATTTAGAAAAATGCTTATAAATGCTTGGTATCAATTCATTTACTCTTTATAGATGGAAGATATTTATAGAGATAATTTCATTGATCCAGAAAGGGATCTATGTCTTAAGTAGAATGAAAGTAATCCTCTTGGCCCTATACCCTGGGGCAGTGCACCATCTCTTACTCTTTGGGGAAATCCATTCTGTACAAAAGGCTTATACCATTTTGAATTTTTCTTGATTCTCCATCAAAGTTGATGACAAGTTAGCCTCCTTAACTTTAATGCTGATAAGAATTGATCTGTAGTGCTACAGCTTCAAGCTAATCTTGGTAGAATACAATATCTCATTTAGTCCATTGTTGGAAAACCAGATTTTTTTTTTCATTTTTATGTTAAAGTGAGTATTGGGAAAGTAATCTTGCCATCATCAAATCCTTGTTTTAATATAATTACATTTTCATAAGGTGAGTTTATGGGTTTTTTTATTTTTATTTATTTGTTTGTTTGTTTTTTAGGCCCTTAACTTCTGTGTATTTGCTCCTTGGTGGAAGAGTGGTGAGGGTGGGCAAGGGGGGGGGGGGTCAAGTGACCTGCCCAGGGTCACATAGCTGGGAAGTGTCTGAGGCTGGATTTGAACCTAGGACCTCCCATCTCTAGACCTGACTCTCAATCCACTGAGCTACCCAGCTGCCCTTGTGGGTTTTTTTTTAATTATTTTTTTAAGCCCTTAACTTCTGTGTATTGGTTCCTTGGTGGAAGAGTGGTAAGGGTGGGCAATGGGGGGTCAAGTGACTTGCCCAGGGTCACACAGTTGGGAAGTGTCTGAAGCCGGATTTGAACCTAGGACCTCCTGTCTCTAGGCCTGGCTCTCAATCCACTGAGCTACCCAGCTGCCCCCTCCCTGTGAGTTTTTTTTTAAATGAGAATTTTTTTTTAAACCATATACCCATTTTTTCCTCTACCTACAGGTTGTCCTAAAAGGTTTAGGGCAGCTTAATTTTGTGCTGTATGTGTTTTAGGAAAAAGCATATTTGTGTTTTTGTGCTTTTATTTGTACATATACATAAATGTACGTATACATTATTTGTACATAAAACATATACGAGAAATGTTTAAAATGTTAAAAGGTCAATTTTGTTAAAAATACAAGTGTAATAAACACCTTAGTTACTGGTCTTATTCATTGGCCTCTGAGTTTGATCAAATTTGGTCCCTTATTTTATGCTTACTCCCATAGCTGAATAAAGCACAGATAAATACCCACTTGGACTCTGAGAAAGCAAGGAATTGGGCCAGTATACTTCAAAGTTTTATTTAAAATATTGTTCCCAGTTCAAAAGAAAGGTGGTTATTTTGTGTTGGAATGATAACAAAACTTGCCCTTTGTAGTTCTTTTTCTTTTGTTGAAAGTGAACCATCTGGTTGTAATAAATCATGTGTTTTTTTTTTTTTCTGAGTTGCTGCTTTCTTAGGAGAGATAGGTGACTGATGGATGGCTTTACCTTTGTGTACTGTATGCCTTGTTCTGACTTTATCCTTATAAGCCTACCTTATAAGCTTTTCTCAGTGGGATAAAGCCTCCATTGTTTCTTGCTGATAGATTCTGGGTAGCTAAAGTATGCCTGTGTGCATATATATAAAATTGTAAGGTTGCTTTTTGCTAAGAGATAACAATCATGTTAACCCATGCCACTTAGGAATAGATCAAATGATTTTTATCCTTATCCATTGACAGGTAAGTGGTTATTTCCCCAGATACTATGACAGAATTCATTTTGAATGTATATAGTTATCAGAATTAAGCATGGTTCTTTAGAGAAACAAATGGTTTATAATGCATCTAACCCAAGTAAAGGAAGAATTTGTTAGCAGCCATATTGTGATGTCTGATCTGTCATTTTCAGTATGGTTTCAGTTTCCATCCCCCTATCTTCCAACATTCTGGAATATGACTGATCTAGTCATCTTTGGAATTTAACTATTTAGATTGCTTATCATGTTGACTATATCTATATATATTACTCCAGTTAATTAGAATATCCATGGGATGGGACAGTGATGGTACCATAATTAATTTAGTTGTCTAGTTAACAGTCTAAACTTGAAAATAAAATCCTTTCTTGCTATTATCTTTCAATCCTTGTTTAAAATATTGTTTAAAACATTAGCATGCCTTCCCAGACTTAGAATGCCAAAATAAGTTATGTTTGGGTTTTTAACTCAGAATTTTTGTAGTATTGTAAGTCATAACAATCAGTTATCACAGTAGTAGATATACAGGTGTGTTTATTTACATGAATTATATACATATGTATTCCTGTGCTCACATATACATAGTGGTATCCTTTCTACATCATGAGATTTAGGAGTACAGTTCCTTCTCAGTCTTGAAAATCCACATGAAAATTTTTGGCCCTCCTTAGATACCAGAAAAGAAGTCTGAATTTTTCTTTTCTTTTCTTTTGTGGGTATAAATATTGTATTATGTCAGAATCTACTGAATGCCCTTTTTATAACAATCCTGCACCCAAAAGTATATTGCATTTTCTACTTGAGAGAGATGCAGATCTCATGGTTTATGTAAATGCCTCACAGTTGTTTGTTTAGCTGCAGCAATGGCTTTGCAGATTTCCTTCTCTTTTTTCTTGATATGCCTTACAGTTGCCTCATTAACATTGTAATGACAACCAAACACAGCACCCTGTTTTGCCTGAACAAAGCATATTGAACAGTTCTTCTTTTTCCTTCAAGTTCAGCACGTTCCTTTGTTTCTTGGGAGCACTTTTTGAGCCACTAGGAACACTATGCTTGGGACCAGTAATTTTTTTTTTTTAACATTTATTAATAATCATTTTTAACATGGTTACATGTTTCATGCTCCTATTTTCCCCTTCACCCCCCGCACTCCCCCCACCCATGGCCGACGCACTTTTCCACTGGTTTTGTCATGTGTCCTTGATCAAGACCAATTTCCCAATTGTTGGTGGTTGCATTGGTGTGGTAGTTTCGAGTCCACACCCTCAATCATGTCCGCCCCGACCCATGCGTTCAAGCAGTTGCTTTTCTTATATGTTTCCTCTCCTGCAGTCCTTCCTCTGAATGTGGGTAGCATTCTTTATCATAAATCCCTCAGAATTGTCCTGGGTCATTGCATTGCTGCTGGTACAGAAGCCCATTACATTCAATTTTACCACAGTATATCAGTCTCT
>NC_058131.1:484662235-484727732 GCF_016433145.1 Gracilinanus agilis | reverse complement strand
TGGATTCATGTCCCAAAAGTTGGGCTCTTTGGGTTTATCATACACTGTCTTGCTGATGTCATTTACCCCAAGTCTATTCCACTGATCCTCCTCTCTGTCTCTTAGCCAGTACCATATTGTTTTGATGACTGCTGCTTTATAGTATAGTTTAATATCTGGTACTGCTAGGCCCCCTTCCTTCACATTTTTTTTCATTATTTCCCTTGATATTCTTGATCTTTTGTTATTCCAAATGAAATTTGTTATAGTTTTTTCTAATTCAGTAAAGAAGTTTTTTGGTAGCTTGATAGGTATGGCGCTAAATAGGTAGATTAATTTGGGTAGAATTGTCATTTTTATTATGTTGGCTCGACCTACCCATGATGGGACCAGTAATTTTATAGAGTTAATGGTGTTTAAAGACACAAGATCTATAGGTGCGGAGATCACTGTGAGATGTCATGTAAGAAATTGCCATAAACAATTGGCATCCCTAAGCCACTATGTACAACAGCAGTTTTTTTACCTCAAAATTTAATTTGAAGGAGAAAAATTATATATAGCTGTCTATTTATGTTATTAAACGATAAAATATGTACCATATAAGTAATATTATATATAGCTGTACACTTTATGAATTTATGAGTTACTAAACTATTTTAGATATCTACATTTCTAGGCTTTCTCATTCTTTTTGCAAACATTAACACCTTAACTTTAAAAAAGAAATTGTGTACATTTATGGTATTAGATAAAATGTGTTGATATTATACAATACTCTACTTATAGTTTATACATTTCTGAATTTTCTAAACTTTTTTTGTGTCATATGCTTGCCTTTACATGATGTCTGTGACTTCCACAAAACTCTCAAAAAATTCCCATTTAACTTCTTATGCCAACTGTCAATATATTGAAACCATGATGGGGAAAGTCACAATGTGGAGGAGATACCTGTATATGAAGCTAGTGTGGGAGACTGAGTTGGATCTGTTCTAACCTCACAATGTGCTCCAGAAGACACTGAAAATAGACTCAAAATTTCTCTTATCTTTTAAAATATTTAAATTTTTTCCCTTTCCTTTTGATGGAAAATATAAAAAAAAATTATTGTGCTTGGATAATTGATTTCTAACTACCTAGAGTTTTAGTACACCAGTTTATATATTATTTTCATTACTAGAAGGGTGGGGCTTTCTGACTCAATGTAATCACTGAAGGTCCAGATACCTTAATTAGATCCCGTCAGGTAACAGAGTAAACTATTGCTTTTTTAGCTAAAAATCTAGACTTACTCGATCTTGGATAGCAGAATGAAAGGAAAGTTGTAGGCTAGAAATTACTGGACAACATAAGGAAAAAATTCTTAATGATGAAAGTGATTACACAATTGAATAGACTGTCTCAGGAGAAAGTGAGTTTAATATTACCAGAGGTTTTCAAGAAAGAGGTTGGATTTTGTTGGACATCTTAAAAATAAAATTCATGACTTGACCTTGGATTCCCTTCCCATCCTTAAGAGCTTGTGATAGTTTCATAGGTGCATATTTAAGAATCATTTTAAGTATGTATTTTAACTTGATACTTTGAAAGATCTGCAATCTCATTGACATTTCTTCCACTCAAACTGATTGAAACCTATCCAGAGTTTCTTATACTACATGAGTTTTATCCATATGTTTCTATAAATTCAGTAGCATGTAAGTACCTTGGGCAAGGGCTTTTTATTTATCTCGCTGTATTCCTATATCCCTAGTTCCTTGGTTTTGATGCCTAATAAATGTTTGTTGAATGAAATGTCAATGAAATTTTATGAAGATCTTTCCAATGGGCTTGGGTCCTTCATTTTTTCTTTTCCTCTTTTGTGGCTTTTATCCCTGACTCTTGCTGCATGACCATCTAAGCTTCTTTTGGCCATACTTGTCCTCCATGATTAGAGGATTCAGCATAGTACTGAATATTAAATCAAGAGACCTGGATTCAAATTCCAGCAACTTTCCAGAGAGTAACTCTCCGAGCCTTAGATTTTTCCATTTTCAAAGTGAGCAAATTGGATCAGATGATGTATGTTTTGGGACCCTTCCACGTTTGCATCTATAAAATCTCTCTCTCTCTCTCTCTCTCTCTCTCGCTCTCTCGCTCTCTCGCTCTCTCGCTCTCTCGCTCTCTCGCTCTCTCTCTCTCTCTCTCTCCCCCTCCTACCCACCCCCAATATGGTTTAAAGAGGAAAAAATAGGAATAGCTATTCTTCATATATACAACAAAAGGTTTTTAACTTCTTTCAAATTCCCAGAGCAGTTTTAATTCCAGGGATCATTATTTACCTCACAGATAATGAAGCTTTGTAGCTCCTTCACTTCCTGTTTCTTTGATCTCTGAAACTGGAGTAATAACCACATAAATGTAAATAGGAGGGAAGGTGAAGCAAAGCGTTCCTCAAACTCTTGAGAGGGGGGAGTAGTTTTCTCTCCTTTTTTTCCCCTACAAGCCAAAAGATTAGTTGTTTTGGACCTTTACATAGAGAGATATCTATAACAAAAGGCTCTTAACATGTATTCAGAAGTGAAAGCTAAATAACTCACTGTCAGGTCTAATTTAGATGGACTTCTTGAATTAGATGTGAGAGTCCAAACATAGAAGCCTCTCTGAAATTCTTTGAATGGTATTTAATGAAGCCAATCAAGCTTCTTGGTGGCTTGTACCTTTTTTAAGGGACTCATGATTTCATCAATGTAATTAGAGAATTTCTCTACCCTTAGAGATTACCATCTACTCTGCAACTTAAAAAGGAGAGATAGGGTAACTGAGACCCTGAGCAATTAACAGGGTCACACATCCAACTTGAAGCCAGGTCTTCATGTCTTTTAAAGTCATCTTTCTATGCATCTCAGCTATCACTGTCTCATATGTAGTAAGCACTTAATAAATGTTTGTTGAATCAAAAATTTAATTAATTGTGACTCCAGATTGTCCGACAAAACTCGGTATGGAATGATAAAAACTCAGTATGAAATGATAAAGCAGACACACTTCTTAATAGTGACTGTTACAGATATTGAAATATATCAAATATATAAAAAACTCATAAAGCATTATAGTAAAATAAAATTTGAAGTGTTTTCTTTTTTTAAAAACTGGAGAATAAGATATGAGGAAATAGGTCCCTTCCTACCTTTCCTGTCTTCTTCATTTTAATCCTCTCCACTTAAAAACAAAAACACCTTTTCTGTCTTACTAAGTGTCAATTCCAAGGCTGAAGAGCAGTAAGAGCTAAGCAATTGGGATTAAGTGACAGCTAGGAAGTGTCTGAGCTCAAATTTGAACCCAGGACCTCCTGTTTCCATGCCTGACTCTATAAACCAAGCCACCTCACTGCCCCCTCCACACATTTTTTGATCTCTTGTTGTTGACCTTCTTACTGTTCTTTACCCATCTCGCATTGCCTCCAAATTGTGCCTTTTCAGTGACTGTCCCCATGCCTAAAATGATTTCTGCCTCTCCTCTATACCTTGGCTTGCCAAGACTTAGCTCAAATCTTCTGGAAGAGGTCTTCTCTGATATTCCCCACTTCTAGTGCCTTCTCTCGGAGATTATGCCTCATTTCATACTTCATATACTTTGTGTGTAAGTAGTAGTTTACTGTTTTTACTTTAATTAGAATGTGAGCCTTTTGAATAGAGAGATGGTACTTTTATATTTCTTTGTATTCCTAGCTCTTAGCACTGGAATTGGCACATAATAGTAAATTAATAAATTCTTGTTTACCAAAATATCTGTCTATCAAAACTGGCTTAAAACTGTGTAAGTGATTGCACCTGTCTCCCCTAAAAGGAATATTCAGTCGTTGAATGATTCTGATATAGCATTGTACTGAGTGCAATTTAGATGCTCAAAATAAATGTCTGACACACAGAAATCACTTGATAAGTATTTATTTATTGATTAATAGTACAGAGGAGAAATAGAAGAGGGCACTTGACAGAACATTGAGTAACATTCATGGTTACTGGGCATGTTGTGTGAATGTGGATAAAAATTCAGCAAAAGATACTGAGAAGGAGCAGTCATACTTCAGGTAGGAGGAGGATCAAGAAAGAGTAGTGTCTTGAAAATCTCAAGAGAAGAGAGTTTTCAGTTTAAATCGATATTATTGGATATTGCAGAGAGGTCAAGAAGACTGAAGACTGAGCAAAAGCCACTAAATTTGGAAATTAAGTAATCACTGGTAACTTTAATGAGTATGTAGAAAGAGAGTGCTATATTTTTTTAAAAGAAAGTAAGCCATGAGTAAATTATTTAAGACTTTTTTAATTGAGATTTGGCAAACAAAAAAAGTAAGATTTTGCAATTCTTAATATACTCTTATTTTTTTAACCTTGAAGTCTTTGGATTAAATAATATTTTTAAAAAGCTGATTTTTAGAACCCTTTTCTGCTATCCTTTGAGGTGAAATCACAAAGAATGTTAGGTCAAGCAACTTTCTTCTTTTGCTTCTGTTTGTTTTCAGGCTTTTGAGTCCTTACAGGGGATATTTAGGACCACCTGGCTACAGAATTGAACAAGTGTGAATTCCAGGCTGATAGCAATATTCAGCTGTCAGCACTTCAAAAAGGTGTCAAAGTAGCTATATAAAACATGTTTATTTTGGCTGGAAGCTGTTTCCTAGGGCCTCACAGAATTAAAGAGTGCCTCATACCCTCCCCTTCCCCGCTCCAATCATTCAAGGTGAATCTTAAATATTTATAAAAGTCTGAAGAGCCTAGGCTAGTGGTAGGCAAGGTAGAAAACTGCTAGAGGGCAATGCCGAGCTTTCTTATGCTTGCTATTTTCCAGTAATTTCTTTTCAATTTAAAGAGATGTAGACCCTAGGAAGAAATCACTTTTATAAGGATTATCATAGCAGTGGCCAAGGTGTTTAAGAGACGTTTAATAGGCCTCACTAGTAAATATACTTTTTTTTTTAATCTCTTACCTTCTGTCTTAGAATTTGTGGCCAAAGAATGGTAAGGGCTAGATAATTGGGGTTAAGTGACTTGCTTGGGGGTCATATAACTAGGCCAGTGATGGTGAACCTTTTAGAGACTGGAGTGCCATGCCTTCCCCCCACCTTGTGGCACACACCCCCTCCCCAGACAGGGGAGGGAGGAAGGGCACCCATTAGGCTGCTGGGCAGAGGGGCAGGTGATGAGAGAGGGAGGAGAGTGGCCCCAACACTCCACTCCCCTCCAGCTATGTGCCACGCTGTGAGCTCTGCTCCCCTCAAACCTAGCTCCTCTCCAACCTCATCACAGGATCACCTTCACCACAGACTCAACAGGCTGTTGTCTGCACTGTGCCCTCACACAGCATGTGAGCCCCGCCCCCTAGACCCTCCCTTACCCCACAAGGAGAGGGAAGAAGTGCTCCCATTGTCTGCTGGGCAGAAAAAAAAGTAGGAATGTCCCCAGCGCATGGAGGAGGGGAGGAAAATGGCTCCACCCCAAGTCCCTTGGGCTTTCTAGTAATGAACTCTGGCGTGCAACTGCAGATGTGCCCGTAGAGAGGGCTCTGCATGCCCTTTTTGGTATGCATGTCATAGGTTCACCATCACTGATATAGGATGTATCTGAGGCTAAATTTGAACCCAGGCCCTTCTCACTCCAGGCTGGCACTCTATGCTACCTACCTCACTGCCCTAAATATACAATTCTTGATCAGTTGACCCTCAGCTCTGAAATTTATTTTAACTTGTATAATAAAAGAATGCTAACTAAATGCCCATTCTATATCCAGCTCCTCTTGTTCTGTAATTAAAAGTTGAATGTTGAACTTTGAATATAAAAGTACTGAATATTGAGAATACTGACTTGAAAAGGAGCCAAATGGAGGAGTAATCTATTTATGTGACTTAAACAGCAACATCAAGATTATCTCAAATCTATTAAAAATGAATATTAATAAATGGTTTAAAAAGATTATCTCAAATCTATACGGCAAGTTAGTATATTTGAGAGAACCTGGGTTCAGCTCTTGGCCCTGCCATTTATTAGCTGTTTGACCTCAAACAAGTAATCTAGTTTCTGTGCCTCAATTTCTTCATCTGGAATAGACCATGGGCATAACACTATGTGAAGTTGTTAGAAATATGCTTTGCAAGCTGTATTCTTTATGTATCATATAAAATTATTGACATAACTTCTCTGAAAAGTCAAAGATGATCTCAGGTACTGTGCACTTCTGTAGGAATAGAAAAAACACTAGTTGGGCAGTTGGGGAGACAGTGCAGAATACCATTGACATCAGATTGGAAAGCACAGGGATTTGAACTCACATTCTGGGTCTCTTACTACTACCTGTGGCATCATGAGAAAATCACTGAACCTCTCTGTGGGTCTCAGTTTGTTCATTTGCAAAATGAAAAGAGTAAAACCAGAATGCTAATCTCTGTCTTGTTACTATTCAACTTTAGGATTTTAGTTTGATTAGTATGGCACCCTATTTATAAATTAATTTAAGTAATAACATTTTTCTTATATCTGCACCGCTCAACCATGAGCAATGAACATATCTCCAATTGTTTGTCTTCCTATAAAAAGTGTTTTTGTTGTGCTCCTAAGTTCTGTAGATGTGGTATTTTACTAGATGGATTCCAAGATACCTTACATATTCCAGCTAATGTTGTTCTGTTAATATTAACTAAAAATATCCAACTTATTGATTGGTTGTTGAAACTTCGGATAGAAAAACAATATTGTACCAAAACATTTTTGAAATGGGGAGAAATCAATGCAGTCTATAATAGGAAATTAACTGGGAGGAAATCAGTGTAGCAAATATCACTGATGATCATTCGATAGCTAAGTTACATAGGGTATACAAATATAAGAGCAAGAACCATTCCCCTAATAAGTAAATGGTCCCAGTGTTTTAATAAATAGTTGTCAGAAGAGGAAATGCAGGCTATTTACAATAAGAAATAATGTTCCAAATTTAATCTGAATGTTTCAAATAATAAGAGAAAGGCAAAATGAAAACAACTCAGATGTTTCACATCATACCTATTAGATTAACAAAGATAACAAAAGATTAAAATGGTAAATATTAGGGAGACTGTGGGAAACCGGCACATTAATTTGGTGTTGGCAGAATTGTGAAATAATCCAACCATTCTGGAAAACATTTTGGAATTATGCTAGAAAAGGTACAAACTTGTACATACCACTTGATGTATTAATTCCACAAGTAGGTAAACATGCCAAGTAGATCAAAGACAAAGAATAGTTCTATATACACAAAAATATTTATAGCAGCATTCTCTGTGGTAACAAAGAAGTAGAAATAAAGTGAGTTCCTATCTGTTGGAGAATAAATTGTAATACGTGAATCAAATTGAATGTTATTTTGCTATAAGAAATGATGAATTTGGAGAATTTGATAGAATGTGGGAAGAATTACTTGACTAGGTAAAACGCAAAATGTGCAGAACCAGAACAACACTGTACCAAATGACCATAATTAATAAAAGTAACTTAATGGAAAATATTAGAGATACTGTCTGCGTTTATATGATTCACTTAGTGAACAATTGATATAGCATACCTTTTTCCTCTTAGCCAACAGGCTGTGGATTATAGATACAGAACTATCAGACAAAACTATTACATTAATTTATTTTTCTTAACTATACTAGTTTGTTTTGAGGGAAACTTTACTTTCAAGATTGGAGGGAATAAATAGTAATTGGGAAGCAAAAGTGAAACAAAAAAATAAAGCATTAATTTTTAAAATTTAAAAAGTCATATTGTTTTGCTGTTTATTTTTCTTGATTTGAACTGTGGTGAGGAAGAGAAGTGAGGATGATAAAATTTCCCTGCTTAAAAATACTTCCAGCATTTAGCCACAATATGTGCATTTGGAACAAATATGGCCTCTATTCTCACCAACTTCCATTAACCCAAAGGTTTTGTTTTATTTTATTTTTGACTAAAGTGGTAGAGATGTCATGTATTTTCTCAGCACTTAACCAATTACATATATTATTTTTTGGCTCTCAGAAATGTAAATATGTTTGTGTGGTTTAAGCATACTCTAGCTTGCTTAATGCTTCTGTAGTTGGCCTGTAATATAGTGTATATCTAGGGGACTGGTCTCTGAAGTTGTTAGGTTGTTTCTAAATCTCAGCAGATCACTTATGTGTAATGAGAAAAGAACCAAGGCAACTTTGACTCACACTTTCCTCAGCTGCCAGGGCTCATAGTAGATGTATATGTTGTTTGGAAGTTTGGCAGAAGATGCTTTAGTTTTTCATGTGGGCAGAAACACCTCTCCAACTTCAAGCAATTTGGATCAAAGTAGTCGGATTTTTTTTGAGTGCAAAACTTTCTAACACTTTCTGTGTCTGGAAACATTCTTAGCCTCACAGGCCAGATCCTATCCCAAAAAAGTAACTTTGGTATAAACTAGTTGCCTTGACTATCAGCTCTAGATGTTTATGAACCAATTGGCCCTGAACAAACAAATTCTATGATATGAGCCATTGCTGCTTTTTATCTGTGCCTTGGTTTTATAGGATGGATCCTGGAGAAAACTTTCATTGATATATTTTTCTTGATACGAATTTACTTCATTAAGTGAAAGATGTTGAGAAGTAATTGAGAATATTAGCTCAAAGAACCACGTATTTTGGACACTTGGTGTTTTCTGATATGGTGAAAATGATGTAGGCAAATAGAATAGAATCCATAAATTTATAGGGATAGGGCAAATTAAGTGAAGAATATGATTTTTATAATGAGGCTTCCTCAGCCAATTGTAAGATACTGTACTATCAACCATTAATATGTTCCAACTCTTTTGAAACAGACCAGATAAGATTTATATTAATGTTTAAGAGAGGTGTGTGTGTGTGTGTGTGTGTGTCACTGCATCCCTAATATCTTAGGTTGATCCATTTACTGCCCCTGTGATTCACTAAAATATAGAACTCCACGTTCTAAAGCCATCTCTCTCCCTCTCCTCTCTGTGTCTGTGTCTTTCTCTTTCCCCACAGAATTTTTCTCTAATTAATTCTGAAATAAGATGGTGGTTTTTCTGACTTGGAATAGGATAATCATAGTTTTGAGGAGTTGAATCTCATTGCATAAAGCTGTTTGCCCTACCTATCCTGTGATATTTTCTGTCACTTTTGAGAATCATCCCTGGTTCTACTCTCTGTCCCCAACCTTTAGTATTCACATACTAGCAGATTCACAAATTTTCCTAGTGAATTTTATTTTGGAGAATCCTTGCTATATGCTATATGCTATATGCTTTTGAATCCTCACTCTGCCTCCTCAGAATTTGGGTTAAATTCAGAATTAGATGTTGTTATCTATGTGACCTTCTGTAAGTCAACCTCTCAAGTTCCATTTCTTCAGGGAGAATTAGGGGACAGGATAATACTTTTTTTTTGGTGCATCTGCCTATTGTGGGGATTGTAATTGTTGTCTGTTACCCTTCAGATACTTGACAGGCCTTATAGTAGGTAAGTGTTAAATAAACACCAGAAAGGCCATTGGTAATCCCACCTACTTGAGAAGTAGAGGTAGAGACTGAAGATGATTTCTTGGGCTCTGGAGTGATAAACTGAGCTGGGGTAACCTAATCTGCACTGTACCAGAGCCCTCAGGAAAGGAAGGCCACCAAGTTGTCTATAGACGAACAAACTATCTCAGGTCATAGTTCCTGTGCCAATTAGTTGTGCAGTCATTCTTTGAGTAGTCCCTGCCTGTACAAAAGTAGGCATACATCGTCTTAATAAATTAATAAGTAATCAATCAAATGCCCACCAGGGAACATAGAAGAAAGAACAGGATGGCAAGGTTAAATAGCAATCCTTGTAAAAAAAAAAAAGTGGGATTTTAATCGCCTGCAATCTTGATGAATCAGCCATGTAATGTGGTGGCCAAAAAGCCAGTTCAGTCTTAGGCTACATTAAGAGGGCATATCTTAGGAGTGTAGGGAGATAATATTTCCCCAATATTTTGCCTTCTTCAGACTTCATCTGAAGAACTGTGTTCAGTTCTGGGTACCACATTTAGTCTGTATCATATTAAGATATGTGAGTGGTTGTCATGTGGAGAAGAGGTTGGATTTGTTTGTTTTAGGCCTATGGGTCCGAACCAGGAGCCATGAGTAAAAACTGCAAAGAGACGAATTTAGGATTGCTATCATGAAAATTTCCTGAAGTTTAGACCTGTCCAACAATGGAATAGGCTGCTCAAGGGGCAATGAGTCCCCCTTCTTTTGAGGTTTTCAAGAAGAAATTAGATGGAACACTATTGGGTATGTTTTTGTGGGGATTCATTTCATGTATGGATTAAATTAGATGGACACTGATGAGGTTCCTTCTAACCCTCAGACTGTGATTCTATGAAAAAGGAGAATGGAAGTAAAGGATAGGTATAAATGACAAATCAATGATAAATAACACATAATACCCTTTCCTTCTCAATCTGTTTTTCTAAAATTGTTTTTTTAGGAGAAGAGCCCTTGCAAAATTAGTGGTCTTATATTTGGTATCACCACCCTGCTTCCCCCTAGACCCCCAACCAGTGAATAATTGAGCCCTTTGAATATTTCAAGAAGTTTAGGTGAAGTTCACAAGTTCTGTTATCTCTGTACCCATGGCATTTTGAGGGTAGAAGTGACAAGCCTGTCTCAGAGCTTTATCCTCTTGACTCCCTCTTCACTTTCCCCTACACAGTTCTTACTGGAAACACACACATACAAATGAACACATGTCCCATAAGGTTTTAACTTTAAGGACCTCATTCCTACCCAAGCAACAGGCTGTCTTTTTTGTATGTGTGCCAAAGGCACAAGATTCAGCTCAGCAACTTAAAATGAAAGATGATCATGAGGTATATATGACCACAAAGAAAAGCTTTCCTTATGGATTTCTTCATATTTAGTTAATAAGATCTGTGCCTATATGTGTACTCTGACATGTCTTCTATCTGTCACCACTTTGTTTTTTAAAACCAAGTTGCTAGATATTATAAATATCGTTTATGATGTACTTTTGACCCTTCTTGGTGTTTTTTCAGCTGTCATTCTTTTATGGTATGGGTGTTGAATGATAACTTAAGTATCAACATATCATGAATTTATTAAAGCTTCCATTCCCAAAATACAGGGTTTTCAAACAACAGGCTTAGTGGGGGCATAGTTTTCTTTAGAACTTTTAAGAGGTAGGTCAAATGAAAAGGATCTATGGGTTAAATCTTCCTACATCAAAAAGACCTCAAAACACATTTTCAAAACTGTTTCTGGCAAACTAAGATTACTAATATGTTTCTCTGGGGACAGGAACATTGACCTCCTTTAAGTTTACAGTACTTACTTTTTTATTCCTACTGAAAGATGTCGTAGATTCAATCCAGTTTCTTGAAATTATAAGTTTGATGTGTTTGGCAGTCAGCATGATATTCATCCTGGCAACTGAATCACCATATCATTCTTACTGATCAAATAATTTCAGGTCAAAGAACTTTGCACAGAAAGGGCTTTGTATGTCTAAAAGATTGTCATCTTTTCACGATTCATTTTCTATTTTCAGTTTCATAAGGAGCAAGAAGTTATATAGTTCCAACATCTTTAGAAGAGTTTGAAATTTTATTCTGCCTAAATCCCATTCTTAAAGTATAAGAAAGTCCTTTAAAAACACTTCCAAGTTGTTCCTAGAACAATGACTCCTTGAGTTAGGGAGAGATACTTCTTAATTGGAATTGGATGGGTTTGGATTTTCTTTCATAATATTCTTGGTGTCATTGTGAACAATACCCACTTTTACTAAGGTGATAACTATGGAGATGTTGTAAAATACTGTAAAATTAACTCTTTCCCTCTTCCTTTGCTCAAACAAGACAATCTGAATAAGTTTGAGCATTTCTCTTACTACCTATTTGGATCTGTGCTTCTAAACATAATTTAATGAATGACTACTCTCCAATTTTTTTTCCAATTCAGTATTGTTTCAGCAAATTCTGAAAAACAAGCAGTTCTTTGTGCTTTTGATCTCTTGGTTTTGTTTTTTATTAATCATACTCTACTTTCCAACATGTTTTCAAGTACTTAAATTTTGAAAAACTTCTATGGTTGCTTTGCATTTTCTTTCTCTTAAGAAAGCTTTCTGTATCTCCTTTAGAAGCACTACCTTAGCTGAACTAGCGTTTACTATTTGAAGGTATGATGTCTCTTCGAATATATGCAGATAGCTTTCTTAGGCAAGAGAGAATTTACTCATTTCTGGGTTGTTTTGGGCAGAGGCATCAAACATGGAGCAGGAGATGTATAACCCAGAACCCAATCAAAATGTAATTGGGAAGTATTTTACAAAATAAATAAAAACACAGTAAAACATAGTAATCTTAAAACTGTGTTATGATACAGCATCAGAGATCTTTATGTACAGAATAGTGAATTTCTATTTGAGTTTGACAACAATGCTTTAGAGAACAGACTTAAAAACAGATGATTTGGAGTCAAAAGAACTTGGATTCTAGCTCTGGTTTTGTCACCAACTAGCATGGGAGTCCAGATAAGTTGGTTAATATCCATTTTCTCATCTATAAAATAGGGATAATCACTCAACCTACCTTATAGCAACCCAATGGGTAGAAGTTACAGTGGTGAGGCAAGATGAAAATAGAATGTGGTTGAACATGTACTGATTAATAGGTACTGATTAATAGGTCGTTGTCAACCCCAAAGAGGACTATGCCAACATAATAAAAATACTAGAAAAAAGTTATAGATTTAATGCTGTACTAATCAAACCACCAAGAATTATTTTATAGATCTTTCATATGAAAAAATAATGTCATCCATAGTCTTTATAACTAAGCCTTGGATTTGGTAAATGAATACCTATGTTTAAATCCTGGATCATCTGCTCACTATTGGTGACCTTGGGGGCATATCTGGATCTGTCTCCTTATCTATGATATGAGAGGATTGAACTAGATAACCTCTTCCAATTTTAATGCTATAAAGTCTTAAGATTCATGTATCAGGTAATGATTGAACTAGATGACTTAGGGAGGAATTTCTGATTCTCAAGTTTCTGTGAATCTTTGCCTGTTTGAGCATTTTTAAAACCTTAAAGAAGATATAGAAGGCATATTTATCAAATTAGAGAATGATAGAAGAGATCACAAATGCTTTTAGAATAAGATTGTAAAAACATCTCAACAGAGGCCATAAGATGAGCAGAAATTAAAATGATGGCATGCAAGGATAATAACTCACTACATAAATATGAGCTTTATAGCTTACAAGAAGCTTTCTTCACAGTAAAAGTGATAACTACCATGTTTCAGAGCAGAAGCCTGGGGCTAAGGTTAGGTAACTTGTCCAAGATTACAAAACTAGCTGGTGACAAAATTGACACCCAGATTAAGTTTTTCCAATTCAAAGACCAGTTCTATTTTTATTATGGATCTGCTATTTTATTGGTAGAAGAAATTTCTTCTCTCATTGCTAGTGGGAACTTCTGTAATTTATAGTTTAAGCCAATTACCTGGAGCATTCAGAGGTTAAGTGACTTAGAGGATCACATAGCCAGTACAATTTAAGGTCAGGTCACAGTGTTTCTTGAGTAAATGTAAATATGAAGTTCTCTATATGGGTTCCAAAAATCCCACTGTAAAAGTTCAATCTAGGGCAGTGATGGGCAAACTACAGCCCGCAGGCCAGATGTGGCTCCCTGAAATGTTCTATCTGGCCGCGCGACATTATTCCTAATCTCACAAATACAGTGAATAGGATACAATACAATGAAACTTCGAAAGAGTTGCCTTAGAAACAGACTGACAGATGAGCATTTCCTTTCCTTTGGCCCCTCTTTAAAAAGTTTGCCCATCACTGATCTAGAGAATCTAGCTGAAGTGAACTAGTCCCCCACCCACATAAAAATAAAAACCTGATGCTACTGTAATTTTAATAAAATTAAAGTAGCTTTAGTTAAAATATATGTGTGTGTAGTATATATAAAAGTTTCAGATCTACTACCCTTTTATTGATGAGTTGAAATTCTGTTTATTGCTGAGTGATTGGAAGAATGAATGAATTAGAGCATATTCAGGAAATAATGAACAGAATAGTGAGGGAGCTATAAACCGTATTGACTGAAGAATACTTGAGGGAACTGGTAAGTGAATGGGGAGGAGTGTTTGATCCCAAGGAATAATGACTTTAAAGAGAACATAGTATCATTCTTTGTACTTGAAAGTCATTCTAAACTTCTGTGAGCCTAAGAGCATGTATAGGACCCAAAAAATAAAAGGGAAACAGATTGCAGCTCAGCCTAAGAAAGAAATTTCTCATAATTTTAGCTATACAATAAAGGAGTAGGTTACTTTTTACCATGATAAGCACTCTATCACTGGAATTATTTGAACAGAAGCTGAATCTCTTCTGTTACTTAAAACTAAACATATTTGGGGGCAGCTGGGTAGCTCAGTGGATTGAGAGCCAGGCCTAGAGACAGGAGGTCCTAGGTTCAAATCTGGCCTCAGACACTTCCCAGCTGTGTGGCCCTGGGCAAGTCACTTGACCCCCATTGCCTACCCTTACCACTCTTCCACCAAGGAACTAATACACAGAAGTTAAGGGCTTAAAAATATAAAAAACAAAAACAAAAACAAAAAAACTAAACATATTTAAATTGAACTCAAACTCATCTGACTGGAAACCTTAAATTTTATCTCTTGATTCTTTCTCTTACCTTGTTTCTCTTTCCCACATATCCTAGGATCTTAGCTCTGTAATTGGAATGTGACTTCATAAATCATCTAGTTCAATCTCTTTTTCAGTTAAATTTATTTTCTCACCCTTCTAACTAATTTACCCTCAAATTAAAAAAAACTAATAAAAACCTTTTAAAAAATATGCATAGACATGTACAAAAATATAGCCACACTCTTTGTGGTGGCAAAAAATTGGAAAATGAGGGGATGTCCTTCATTTGTGGAATGGCTGAAGAAATTGTGGTATCTGTTCGTGATGAAATACCATTGTGCTCAAAGGAATAATGAACTGGAGGAATTCCATGTTGCAGAGTAAAAGGAGCAGAACCAGGAGAACCTTATACACAGAGATGGATACACTGTGGTACAATTGAACATAATGGACTTCTCTACTAGCAGCAATACAATGATCCAGGACAATTCTGAGGGACTTATGAGAAAGAACGATATCCACATTCAGAGGAAGAACTATGAAAGTAGAAACACAGAAGAAAAACAGCTGCTTGATCATATGGGTCTATGGGGACATGATTAGGGATGTAGACTTTAAACGATCACCCTAGTACAATTATCAATAATATGGAAATAGGGCTTGATCAATGATACATGTAAAACCCAGTGGAATTGCTCATCATCTTGGGGGGAGGCAGTGTCAGAGTGGAAGGAAAGAACACAAATCATGTAACCATGAAGTACAAATACATTTCATATTCTCTCATAATTTTTTCATTTTACTTAAGTTGGCCAGAAAATTTTTTTGAATGCCAGTTATGTTCAGACTGTGATACAGGCCATGTTGGGAAAGGTACACTCAAAATAGGAAATGTAGTAGTTGGAGACACAAGGAAAATATAAATGGGAAAAAAAATTAAGAACACTTGCAAAGGAACATATAAACAAGTACAAATTAACATAGTACAAACTAGAGCCGGACTTAAAATGCCAAAGGGAGTTTTCCATGACTTCACTTTCTAGGCTCTTGCCATCAGTTTGTGATTTTTTCAATGCCATTAGATTCCTTTGGGGATTAACCAAACATTGTGACATCTATATATGCATGTGTAAAAGACAACAAAACCAAAATGAAGCTGAAAAACGAATTTCCTTCTGTTCCTGAGAATTAGCACTTGTATCACTTAATGTGAATATAATGCTTTTGCAGGATAAGGTATGTAACCTATGACCCAGAGACTCTAGCTGTGGTTTTATTCAAACCAGGTTCAGCCTTGGAATCATATTCATTCATTCATGTCCTTACTCAGGGTTTCTCCTAGGAACATCATGTCTAGGTCTCTCAAGAAAAGTTTTTATTAAAAGGGCGCTCAGCTTTCATACAAGCATTCAAGTTAACAGTACCCTGAATATAGGAAAAATTTCATTTCACTTGACGGACAAGGAAACAACTCATACATGAGCAGATAAACAGCTAAGATAACTCTTCTTCCATCTTTGGTGAACCTTGTGTGGACCTCTATAGTGATGTGGCCTTAGGGTAATACTTTGCGGTGGAACCATTTCCATGTCGCTTAGGAGTCAACTCCCTTCCAAATGTTCTTTCGTATTGCATGTCTCATGCTGCTTCTTTGGTTCTGGTTCCTACTTAGTCCTAAAAGTCCTCCACTTGGTCAAAGAATTTTACATTGGGCTGAAACTCTTCTTCCTCTTCTCTCATAGAGGTTGGGTCCAGAAATAAATAATGCTCTATTTCCATCTTTGTGGACAAGGGTGTCCTACTTTCTTGGGGCCACCTGCCTCCCTGAGGGGTCACTAAGCCATGCAGATTTTTTCCATGAGAACTAATAATCATATTTCTAGCTTCTCTTTCATCTTGGTTTTGGTTCTCCATTCTTTGGTCCCTTTTAAAGATCAGTTCCAAGAGTATGGCATATATGTACTATCAGTCATCTTTAATGTGTCAGCTAATGACACATTAATGAGCTAAAAGTACCCTGGGAAAAGGTTCCAAGATGTCATTAAAATCTCAAATGTGTTAGTGGCAATGGTATCTATACCCTTCAAAAGGAAAACGTCTTCAACAAAGGCCTTATTCTTCAAACTTTTTAGACTTGGGTAAACTATCTACATTTAAAATAGTTTTCACTTAATTCTGACTGAACTGTAGCAAGCAGTGATAAGCAGACAGTAATAAAAATTTGAAATAGAAATATAATTTTTATATGCTAACTCACCCTGTTTGGAAGCAAATTGTTGCCCTCTCTTAATTTTGAAATTATTGATGGTGAAAGTAGAATCTTCCTAAAAGCTAAATGCTATATGTTAACTTTAATTTGAATTTGTAACCCTTTTTTCTTTTTCCAAATCTCAGAGGCAAAAAAATTCCTCATAGTTATAAGAATCCAAGGATATTGATCATATATGATTGATATATCTTGATATTTTGAAGTTGGTTTCAGTCTAATTTCCAATGTGGTTACTATTGTTTAGGCTTTGTTTGGTTGCCAATGAATTTTTGATCTAATAATCAATGGTAGCCATTGTTCTGATCGTCAAGGATTGTCAAGGAAAAGAGAAAATCTAAGAATTGTGACTGGCCAGTCATCATCAAATCAGAGGAAACAATCTTAACTATCCTTCAGGAGCCTTGGATGCTCTCTCCTAAAAATTGTCTTCCCTATCCTCTATAGCCTGTATAGAATTCGGACTAGAGTTTGGAAATACATTTTAGCATATAATCGGTGATGTTAAACTGTGGCTATTATGTCTATATGTTGTCTCTCCCCATAAACGTTCTAAGTTTTGATAGAATGGGACATAGTATAGTGGAAAGTGCTGGAACAAGACAAGAGTTCAAGTCAAAAAAAAAAATATTTTTATGTTCTGCCTTTTCTGGGTGATTTTTGCATTTTATTTAATTGATAAATTTTCCATTTTTAATAGTTTCTTCCAGTCATTCACATGATATTATTACACAGTTAAATAAGAGGCCAAAGGGCTACTGTTCATTTAATTTTCTTGAGTAAGAGACTTAATTATCCAGGGATCTATTAATACTGCTGTAGTTATGTCTGTCACAGTTTCCATGTTCACCCCCTTCTTTTTAAAAGAGCATGTAACACGTACAAGTACATGTTTCACTCCAGCCTGCATTTTGGCAAGTTTTTACTTAGCCTGAAGTAATTTTGAATCCAGTTTTTTGTAGATGGCTTTGGTTTGAGGTTTTCTATGGTGATTTTGAGCTTTTAGGCTACGTTATAACTTCTGAGATGTTTGAGGATTATTATAACAGGTTACTTTCCCTCAAATTAGACTTAGCTCACCAAAAAAATTCTGAAGTAAGCTTCCTTCTAATATATATATGTATATGCATTTTCCCCCTTAAGTTTGACCAGCTTTAAAGCACTAGATACTTTAAATGTCTCACAAGAGAATACAGTTCTTTTAATCATAATAGTATGACTTTAAAAACACAAGCATGTATGCTTAGCATAGTGGTACCTGGCTTACCTTAGTCATTAAAAAATTTTTTTTCAATTAACAAGAATTTATTTTCTCTCCTTCCTACCTCCCTCCCACTGGAAAAGAAAAAGCATAACATTTCTAACAAATATGCATAGTCAAGCAAAATAAATTCCCATATCCAAGGCTATGTCTCTCAAATGTAGTACATTACATACCTCTTGAAGAAGTAGGTAGCATTCTACACTATCAGTCCCCTGTGGTCATGGTTGATCATTGAATTGATTAGTGATATTACATTTTTCAAAATCGTTTTGTATGATGCTGTTAATTGTGTAAATTTTGCTACCTTCATTACTAGGAAGTCTTTCTGAGGTTCGCACTCTCCCCCCCCCCCATACTTGTGCCTTCCCTCTGAGATTACCTTCCATCTATTGTGCACACACAGTGTGTGTGTGTGTGTGTGTGTGTGTGTGTGTGTGTGTGTGTGTGTGTAGATATCTCAGATGTAGTCTTTTTTTTTTTAAACACATATTCTGTCTTATCAATACTAAGTCTATATAAGGCAGAAGAGTCATAAGGATAGGCATTTGGAGTTAGGTGACTTGTCCAGGGTCATACAGCTAGGAAGTATCTGAGAACAGATTTGAATCCAGGTCCTTCCTACTCCTGGCCTGGCCCTCTATCCACTGTGCTACCTAACTGCCTCAAGATGTACATTATCTTTGGAGTTGTCTATTCCATTAGAATGTGAGCTCCTTGAGAAAAGGACAATATGTTTTGTTTCTTTGTTTATATCTCCTGCACTTAGCCCTGGACAATGCTTGTTGACTTTCATTTTGCATATATGCAAGTAAGTCTCAGATATGCTAAGTAATTGACCAAGTTCATAAAAACAAAATTAACAGAACAGGAATTTGAACTCAGGTCCTCAGATTTTTAATCCAGTGAGTTTCCATTATACCACTTGGAAAACTTAACTCCTAGTTCCAAGAATGAAATGCATGTGAAGTGCTGTCATTTTGACTACCTTATTTACCTTAGGGTACCCATTACTTAAAGGCAGTTTGTCTCTAAGGACCCTAACTCCTTATTCTGCAGCTAATAAAGTATCCTATCCTTCTGCTAGAAGGTCATTTGAATGAGGTCTTTATTGTACTGATGGTGCTCTGTGCCAGCCTTCAGTCAACATCTCCCTTCTTTTTGGCAATTCATGGAAGTAATTTTCAACAATAAAACACCCAGAAAAAATACTTAAGCATAAAAAGAAAAAATATTTTGATAAAAGTGATTTTTAAGTTAGAACAGTCATATTCATGCATTTATTCATGTGTTCATTCAAAGGGGATGGAGGCCAGTCTGGGAGGAATAGTTTCTTTTTTCCTTTGGTTTAGTGCCTCAGGGAAAAAGGACTTTTATAATATTTCCCTTCTTACAAATTCCAGTGCTGAATGTTTGAATAGCTTTCCAGGTTTTTCTTAAAGCAACAAAAACTGAGAGAATATTTTAGCCTATTTCTATAATACCTAGATATTATTAACATTTCCATATTAGTGAATGATATTCATTCCTAATTAGATACATGTAATATTATAATGAGTAGATGGACCAGAAACCCAACCTCAACTCAGTTTCTTTCTTCCTCTTTTTTAATTTTAGCTATGTGATCCTGGGCATTTTACTTAACTTCTGTTTGCCTCAGTTTCCTCATCTACAAAATGGGACAATAATAACACCTCCCTACCAGGGCTGTTGTGAATATCAAATGAGATAATAATTATAAAGTGCTAACGTTAGCTGCTTTTATAGACACAACCAAGGTGAGCATTTGTTTTGCTAGACTATGTATATTATGATGGTTTTATTTTTATTTTTTAATTATTCATTTGTGGGGAGAGGTTAGGAATGGTGAGGGACAGATAATTAAAATGCAAAAAAAAAAACCCAAAATCCAAGGACAAATTAAACATCATTCTCTGGGGTTTTTGATCATGGGGCAAATAGTTTCATATATCCCAAAAGCACTGTTGTATTCATGGTGCAATAATATTTAATAATAACATTTCCATAGCAATTCAGGTTTATAAAATGCTTTTTCCACATTATAGGTAGCATAAATATTATTTTCATTTTTTTCTGGATGGAATTTAAAAATTTTTTTCATTTCCTTAATTACATATGTTTTTAATATATGCTTTTTGGAAATATAAGATCCAAATTGTCTCCCTTCCTCCCCTCCCTTTTATTCTCCTTTTACACAAAAATGAGGCATAGAGAAGTAAACCGATATTTCTTCTGGATTTCACAACTTCTAAGGTAGAACACAAACTCAAATCTTGTCACAAATTATAGAAAATTTATTATTATATATAATTATTATGTATCTCTATGTAATGTATAATTGTAATAAATTTTTGTTTTCATAAATAAGTCAAGAAATTCATGCTTGATATATTCAGGAATACAAGCTAGTAAAAGAAAAAAATAATCTGGAATTTCTGGGAAATCTGAAAAAGAGTAGTGAAAAATAAGTTTAGACCAACAGCTTATACCAATAACGCAACTTTTTTTGTTTTTTGTTTTTTTTTTTTTGGTACTTAAATGTCTTTTATTTGTACTAATATTTGCCACCAAATTACATCACTTTTAATAGCTTAGAATAACAATATGACCTTGAAAATAGAGCAAACAGCTCGCCAAAGCAAGAGTACATTAAGACATTAATATGAGTACATTTTTCTTCCTTCTTTGGTGATCACTGCTCCTTGAATAACACAATTCTTAAAGGAAAATAACAGTTTTAAAAAGGTAAGGTCATTACAAAGCTAGAGGAGAATGAAAGAAAGTACCTCTTAGATGTTTGATTAGGGGGAGAATTAGTAACCAAACAAGAGACAGTTGACAATCACAAAAAAGAAAAAATAGATATTTCCAAAAAAAAATAAAATTTTTTTTATTTTTAAACCCTTAACTTCTGTGTATAGACTTATAGGTGGAAGAGTGGTAAGGGTAGGCAATGGGGGTGAAGTGACTTGCCCAGGGTAACACAGCTGGGAAGTGTCTGAGGCCAGATTTGAACCTAGGACCTCCTGTCTCTAGGCCTGGCTCTCAATCCACTGAGCTACCCAGCTGCCCCATAAATAAAATTTTAAAGATTATTTCATGAATAAAATAATCAACTAGAAAAAAATAAGATATTGTTAAGTTGGGGGGGAGGGATTGCATCAAATATATAAACCTGATATCCAGAGCATTTCGTGAATTGTTTTAAATATCTAAGATCAAAATCCATTCTCCAGTAAATAAGGGATCAAAAGATAGGAACAATTTTCAAAAATAATTGCAAAATGTCCCAACCATATGAAAAGAAAAAGTTCCAAATTACTAATAATACAGTAAGAAGGGAGAAAAAAGTAAGAACAATAGGACCTTATAATTTCTGAACCTTTTCAGTCTTGGTAATTACATGTCTTCATGATCACCTTTTTGCTATAGTAGAGTAGCCTTTTTGACTTTTCCCAGGTAGGTGTTATCTTAAAAAGGATCCTTCATCGCCTTAAAAATGGTGTTGCCTCTAATACAGGAATTCATCTGTGCATATTTGAGCTAATCTAGCTACTAATGCCATCTTTGTTTGATTTAATGCCATTTCTCCTTCAGTACCAATCCTCAAGCAGCACATCAGGGACAGTAGTCCCTGATATGATATGATATGATATATGATATGATATGAACTAGTAGTGCCATATAATATTTAGATTTTATTGTTTCTTAGGGTAATCTTGACATATCTTTCTCATTTTTCCTTTGTTGTCTTCCTCAGTTTCATAGGACTCTTTAAGCTCTAAGTATCATAGTATTTAAATTAAAAAATAAACTTATTAACTTAAATGAGTCTCTTAAATAAAATATTCTTGGATTGACAGTTTTTACGGTCAAATAGTTTCCATTTGACTCTCACCTTCAGAATCAGTGTTGTATCCATGCTGTCTCCCAGTGATGTTTGGAGAAGTAGCAGCACAATAGACATCTCTTTTTGAAAACAAATCAATAATCCCAAGTGTAACTATATAGGTATAATGTCACAAAATTAAGACTTAAGCTATGTTGTATATTGAGACCTGCCATCCTATGTCATTGAACTGAATTTAACAAGATAAAATTTCATAGGCCTAAAATGTGTGTAAAATTGTACAGTTGGGTTCAAAAAACACAACTTCACCAATATACAGATTCAAGATTAAAGAGGCATAAAAAACATAATGGTCAGTATCAGTCAGAAGACTGATGTGTCAGCCAAAAATGCAAATGAGACTTTCAGTGCAAATATTAAGCAAACCATCCTGTCCATGACAAAGAAGGTGATAGTCCTGTCACATATTTCCTGGTCAAGAGTACTTCTGGAGTATTGTGTTTAGAAATTAAATATTTTTTAGTCCTGGGAAGAAAAGACAGATGATATATGGGGGATTATAGGGCAGAGACATGATGTCTGTCAGGTAGAAGAGATTTATTTGTAGCCTAAGAATATAGAACTTCAAGCATTTGTTATCTACGGCGCCTTACATAAAGTAGGTGCTTGTTGAATTGAAGTCCTGAAGAGGTAAATTTAGTCCTGATGATTGGTGGGGGGACATCACAAAAATTAGAAGCCATCTAAAAATGGAATGAATTGCTTTTGGGAAAGTAATGTTGATTTCCATCATTGGAGATCTGCCAGTAGAGGCTAAGATGACTACTTGTTGTTTAAGTTGTCAAAGTTATTTCTGGTAAAGTAAAAAATTGAACTAGATAACCTTTTGTTATGATTAAAAATGATAAAGGATGATATAAATGTAGAAATTAGTATTTTAATTAAAGCCATGCTGATAGGGATAAAGTCATTAGACCACGTGCCTGTAAGAATTCACATTCACCCTGCCATCTTTACCTTTCCTATCACCTGCCTGCTAGCCAAGAGTAGCTAAAGAGGGCTTACTTTCAATTCTCCTCCCATTTAAACTGTTCTCTGCGTGGTGACGCAGGCATTCCCACGCCCAAAGAACCGGAACCGGAAACCCGTTGGACCACGGGAAATGTAGTTTGATAGTTCCCACGTGTCCATAGAAAATATATATATACTTTTAAATGGCATTTCCCAAATTTCAATTAACACTTTGATATATTCTCATCACTAAGAACTTTTAGCATGTTCTAACTTAAACTGGACCTCTCACTGATCTCATGTAAACTTATTTTTTCCTCTACATACCTTTTCTTGATGTCTCATAATATTGCTTTGTAATCTTCCATTATCTTTTTCTGTAAGATTTGACAAATGAGTTTGTACTCTAAACCAGTTGTTGACATATATGTGCCTTTAAAAGAGAGAAAGATTATGATTCTGCTTTAATGAAGCTGTATATATAATTGGAGCTAGTTGTTTGTTTGTTTTTTTTGTTTATTTAGAACATTTTTCCATGGCTACACGATTCACAATTCCCTCTCCCCTCCTGAAGCTGGCAAGCAGTTCCACTGGGCCATACATGCATCATTGTTCAAAACCTATTTCCATGTTATTCATATTTATAGTAGAGTGATCCTTTAACATCAAAACTCTTAGTCATATCCCCATCGAACTATGTGATCAATCATGTTTTTCCTCTGCATTTCTGTTCCCACAGTTCCCCCTCTGGATGTAGAGAGTATTCTCTCTCACAAGTCCCTCAGAATTGTCCTGGGTCATTGCACTGCTGCTAGTAGAAAAGTCCATTACATTCGATTGTGCCATAATGTATCAGACTTTGTGTATAATGTTCTCCATTTCTGCTCCTTTCACTCTGCATTAAATCCTGGAGGTCTTTCCAGTTCACATGGAATTCCTCCAGTTCATTATTCCTTTCAGCATAATGACATTCCATCACCATCAGATACCACAATTCATTCAGTCATTCCCCAATCAGTGGACACCCCCATATCTTCAAATTTTTTGCCACCATAAGGAGCGCAGCTATAAATATCCTTGTACAAGTTTCTTTCCCCATTATCTCTTTGGGGTACAAACTCAACAGTGGAATGGCTAGGTCAAAGGGTAGGCATTCTTCCAAAGCCCTTTGGGCATTGGATCTAACTAGATTTGAATGTTTGTCCAATTCTGTGGGACCGTATAGTGATTATACTTAAGGTGATTCCCAAGTGAGAGAACTCATGTGTCACTAATTGTCTACTTTTAGACTGATACTTTTGAGGGGGGGAAAATCAGCAAAAAAAAAAAAAAAAGTACTTTAGTTGACTTTTAGATTCAATTAGCCAAATTCACTTAATTAGAAACTACATGTTGGAGGAGGTAGCAGTGTTTTCTAACTCTACTCCCACCCCTAGGCAGATTATATCAGTTCATCCAGGAAATTTGTAAAGATTAGTAGTTGTGCAGTAGAGTGTAAAGTGAATTAGGGGATTAACTCTAACTGTGCATCATTTTTGTATAAATGTCATTAGTAGCTCAGAATATTTCAATCAACACCTGAAATGTTATTTTTGAGGTCCCAGACTGGTACATTTTATTGGTTATGATTCAAGGCATACAAAAGAAAACAATTTGGTATTTTAACCATAACTAGTTAAATGGAAAATTGCATTAAAATTAAACAGGTGGGCACATGTCAAAAACACTTGTTTTTGAAAAGCAAAGTTTTAGTAATTTGTAATACTAACACTTAAGGCTAAATGTCTGGCACTTTTATGTCTTTACCCTACCCCAAACTTTTAATCAATACATAGACTTCAAAGAACTTTCCATGGAAAATAGCTATGACCTTTTCTGTCCAGGATAGCTCATGCCATTTGGTTAAGGTGAAGGATTATTGATAAACTTTCCCTTACATGACTTTATGAAATAGAGATAACTAGAAATCTTCAACTCTTATCAACTTGGAAATTTAGTAACAATTAGACACAGATCACCAAAATCTAATCAGAATCTAAAAAAGAACCATATTATTAATATTAAATCAGTATAAAAAGTAATACTTAAGATCCTAAGGTTTTAGAAGACCGTCAGAGTTGGAAGAGACCCCAAAAAAATCATCTGATCTAGTCACCTTCATTTTTAAAATGAGGAAACTAAAATTCTGAGTAGGATGACTTTCCGTAAAGTTATTTGGGCAGCAAGCGGCAGAGCTAGAATCTTAACCCAAATCTTCAAAGTCTAGCATTCTTTTTATTACACTCTGCTAGCTTCTTAGAAAATAAGTGGCATATTTTTATTCTGCTGCTGCACCCAGCCCAATTGTTTGAAATCTTTCCTTATTTTTAAATTGGCACCACAACTTGATTCTTCTTTATTCCCAGTTTCTTTCTCACCTTTTAGTTTTTGTTGTAAGTCAGAGAAATGTAAAGCCAGATAATATTGTAAACTGCCTTGATTTTTTTTTTTAATTTTATTTTTTAGGGAAAAAAAATTTTCCCATGGTTACATGATTCATGTTCTTACTCTCCTCACCCCCCACCCTCCCCAACCCCCATAGCCAATGGACATTTCCACTGGTTTCTTCATGTGTGTTTGATCATGACCAATTTCCATATTATTGATAGTTATACTAGGGTGGTCGTTTAGAGTCTACATGCCAAATCATGTCCATATCAACCCATGTGTTTCCACTCCTGTAGTTCTTCCTTTGAATGTGGGTATCGTTCTTTTCCATAAATCCCTCAGAATTGTCCTGGGTCATTGCATTGCTGCTAGTACAGAAGTCCATTACATTCAATTTTACCACAGTATATCAGTCTCTGTGTACAATGTTCTCCTGGTTCTGCTCCTTTCACTCTGCATCAATTCCTGGAGGTCTTTCCAGTTCACATGGAATTCCTCCAGTTCATTATTCACTTGAGCACAATAGTATTCCATCACCAACGGATACCACAATTTGTTCAACCGTTCCCCAATTGACAGGCATACCCTCGTTTTCTAGTTTTTTGCCACCACAAAGACCGCAGCTATAAATATTTTTTTACATGTCTTTTTCCCTATTATCTTTGGGTACAAACCCAGCAATGGTATGGCTGGATCAAAGCTGCCTTGAATTTCTTCTCTTGATGAAAAATATTCATGCCAGTGAGGTGTCTCAGTGGATAGAGCTCCAGGCCTGGAGTCAGGAGGACCTGGGTTTAAATCTTACTTAACCAGTGATGGGCAAACTTTTTAAAGAGGGGGCCAAAGGAAAGGAAATGCTCATCTGTCAGTCTGTTTCTAAGACAACTCTTTGGAAATTTCATTGTATTGTATCCTACTCATTGTATTCGTCAGATTAGGAGTGATGTCACACAGTTGGATAGAACATTTCAGGGGGCCCTATCTGGCTCGCTGGCTGTAGTTTGCCCATCACTGCCTTAGACACTTCCTAACTGTGTGCCCATGGATGAGACACTTGACCCCATTTGCCAATACTTTGCCTTTCTGTCTTAGAATTGTTACTAAACAGAAAGTAAGGGTGGAAGTAGGGTAGGAAGGAAGGAAAAAGAAAACAAGAGAATAAGGTTCATATGCCTTAGCAGTACCCCTCACTCCACTGAATCTTTAACATGGGGGCAGTTAGGTGGTTTAGTGGGTAGAGAGCCAGACCCAGAGATGGCAGGGCCTAGATTCAAATGTGGCCTCAGGCACTCCTTAGCTGTGTGATCCTAGGCAAGTCACTTAACCCCAATTGCCTAGCCTTTACTGCTCTTCCACCTTGGAACTGATACTTAGTAATGATTCTTTTTTTTTATCTTTTTTTTAACCCTTTAAACCTTTAATAACTGCTGTGTATTGGTTCCTTGGTGGAAGAGTGGTAAGGGTGGGCAATGGGGGTCAAGTGACTTGCCCAGGGTCACACAGCTGGGAAGTGTCTGAGGCCGGATTTGAACCTAGGACCTCCCATCTCTAGACCTGACTCTCAATCCACTGAGCTACCCAGCTGCCCCCTAATGATTCTTTTTTTTTAAAAAAAGTATTCATACATAGTCTATATTCTTCCTACTTTAGAAAATGGATTGGAATCAATTTTTTTCCACAAAAAAAATAGTGATTTTGCTATTAAAATTGGTCATTAGTTACCTTTTCTCTGATATTTTAAGTTGATATATTATTTTAAGTCTGATATTTTAGGTAGCTAGGTGGTGCAATAGATAGAGTGCTGGACCTGGAGTCAGAAAGTTGTTGTTCCAGTTATGTCCATCTTTGTGTGACCCTTAGGGTTTTCTTGGCAAAGATACAGGAATGGTTTACTATTTAATTCTCCAGCTCATTTGACAAATGAGGAAATTGAAGCAAAAAAAGGATTAAGTGACTTGCCCAGAGTCACACAGCCAATAAGTGTCTGAGGTCACACAGTCTCAGGGAAATGAGTCAGGAAGCTCACCTATGGCCTCAGACTCTAGCTTTGTCATTTAATAGCCCCTCCCTCCTGGGGTTGTGAGAATAAAATGAGATAATAATTGTAAAGAATTTACCACAGTGCCTAGCACCTAGTAAGGACTATATAAATGTTAGTTGCTAGTGGTAGTATTGGGGAGGGGGTGGGGAATAGTAGTGATACATGCTTAGTACAGTAACTGGGACATAAATTATTATTCCCTTCCCTCCCTAAATTAAACTTTCAGCACTTTCATAGCATGTTGTACAGTTGTGGACTTTTTGTGGAAGACTTATGTAGAAGAGACTTATGCTTTCTAGCAAGCCATATTATGCAAGTTCTAAAGACATGCAGGTAGCTTTTTTTAACCCTAGCCTTCCATCTTAGAATCAATACTGTGTATTGGTTCCAAGGTAGAAATGCTGTAAGAGCTAGGCAGTTGAGGTCAAGTGATTTGCTTAGGGACACACAGCTAGGAAGTGTCTAAAGTCAAATTTGACCCCTGAGCCATCTAGCTTCTTTTGATGCAGGTAGTTTTCAAGGGACACCCATTTTTCTAATTATGTTCACTCTTACATCTCCAGCTACTTAATACATATCTCAAAGCTAGGTGTCCTGTAGATATCTTTAATTCAGCATTGCCAAAACTAAACTCATGATCTTTTCTCCTAAAATTCTTCTTTTTCTATTAAAGGCTCCACAATCCTTTTAATCCCTGAGGATATGTCATGAGGTATCATCCTTAGCTCCTCTCCTGTCATCCTCAACATCCTCATTTCTCACTCCCTGTATTCAATCTTGTTGCCCAGACCTTTTGATTTTACCTTTGGGACATCTCTCCACTTTGCTAGCTTTCCTCTTCTGATGTTGCCTCTACCCTGGTGCAGACCCTCATCTCCTCCCTCCTGGACTATTGCAGAAACCTACTAATTGATCTGCACAAATCTTTCCCCTCTCCGGTCCATCCTCTACTCAGATGCTAAAGTAATTTTCCTCTAAAGTACAGTCTGCCATACCATCTCCTCATCCTGGCTTCCTGGGCTCCTTAGCTTTTTTCTGGTCCCAGCCAAAATCCTACCTTCAACAGGAAGCCTTTCCCAGGTTCTCAATTCTAGTTCCTTCCTTCTGTTGATTATTTCCAATTTATCCTCAAGGGCAAACTTTATAAAGAGGGGGCCAAAGGAAAGGAAATGCTCATCTGTCAGTCTGTTTCTAAAGCAACTCTTTTGAAGTTTCATTGTATTGTATCCTACTCATTGTATTCATCAGATTAGGAATACACACCACAGATGGAACATTTCAGGGGGCTGCATCTGGCCCTCGGGCCATAGTTTGCCCATCACTGCTCATATAGCTTGTTTTTGTATATA
This sequence comes from Gracilinanus agilis, assembly GCF_016433145.1. Classification (NCBI taxonomy): domain Eukaryota; kingdom Metazoa; phylum Chordata; class Mammalia; order Didelphimorphia; family Didelphidae; genus Gracilinanus; species Gracilinanus agilis. Next base: position 484,698,827 of record NC_058131.1, on the reverse strand, counting down.
ATTTGTTATGTCTCCCCATTAAATTGTGAGCTCCTTGAGGGCAGAGACCCCTTTGCTTTCTTTTCTTTGTACCTCTACTGTTTGTCACAATATCTGGTGCATGTAGTAGGCACTTAATAAATGTTTATTGACTAAACAAGTTAAATAAAATATGGTATAAAAGCTCATTATAAAAATGTCTTCTCAGAAGAGTTTAAATATGACAGATAAATAGTAAGGTTTAATTCATTGAAATTTCTAAACAATTTAATTGAATTATGGTGTTATTTTTGCCCAAATACTTTTTATGAATCATCCCAATGTAATTAAATAAACCCTTGAAAGTAATCATTTATGTTTGACAAGTAGGAAAATAAATTTTTGATGTCTTAATTTTCCTACCAATTCTCCATATAAAAAAGACAAATCTTTTTGAGAACTGATTCTTCTTTATTTTTTTTTAAACCCTTACCTTCCATCTTGGAGTCAATACTGTGTATTGGCTCCAAGGCAGAAGAGTGGTAAGGGTGGGCAATGGGGGTCAAGTGACTTGCCCAGGGTCACACCGCTGAGAAGTGTCTGAGGCCAGATTTGAACCTAGGACCTCCCATCTCTAGGCCTGGCTCTCAAACCACTGAGCTACTCAGCTGCCCCCTCTTCTTTATTTTTTTTAATTAATAAAGCTAAATTACATAATTTCTTCTCTAGTGCAAACCTATAATAAGAAATGTCTCAAACAGGGAGGGCAACTTCATAAGTATGATGCATCCAAAAGAGAACCGAATTTAAAATAAAAGAATTGGGATTTGAATCCAGACTCTGCTACTTTGACCCTCAGTTTCCTCATCTGTAAAATGAAGAGGTTGAACCAAAGCAAAGGCCCTTAACTTTTTTGTCTTGTAGACCCTTTAAAATTTTTTAATTTTCCCAATTACCTGTAACAACAATTTTCAACATATGTTTTCTGATATTATAAGATCCAAATTGTTTTCCTCCCTGGCTCCTTGAAATGGTAACCAATTTTAAATGAGCTATACATGTTTTATCATCTCATGGACGTTTTTAACAATTTGGTAAAACTCTTAGAATTATGTTTTTAAGTACATAAAATATAGAATAGCAAAGGAAATAATTATTTTTAAGTTCCTAGTCTTAAACCCTTGGATTAGATGTTTTCTAAGGTTTAATAGTTTTAGATTGAAAATTTTATACAAAAAACTTTATAATTGAGTTAATAGATTGGAGCAGAAAATACTGATTCTCTTTAGCTTAATAGGATCTGATTTTTTAATAAAGTTTAGCCTAGAGTTGAGTGAATTTCTTAATTCTTGAGGAATACTTCAAGATATGATACTTCAGGAAGATTGAGTAATAGTTTTTTAACTCAAAAATGAAAATAATTCTGTATTTTGCTGGTTTTCCATAGATTTTACTTAGGCTATGATATTTGGCTCCATTTCCTGACCAAGATTTTCTTTTTTCTGTGTGTTGCTTAGAAGTAATAGCTGGAGGTCACAGCAAATATGAATTCGATAGGATCAAGTTGGAAAAAAGCCAGACAGGAAGAACCTGAGGAGTTATCTGACTGGGAGGGGAGGTACTTGGTAGAGAATAATACTTTGCTATAGTCAATATTTTTTTTAAACATGCTTGCTATTAAAATGCATCTTTTTAATTATTTTTCTATAAAAACAAAAAGTATTGTCTCAGAGAAAGGAAGACCAGTTAAGAAGCTGTTGCAGTGGTCTGAGTGGGGGCATGATGTGGTAGCTGTGTGAGTAGTAAGAATCAACAGAATCATATCATGATTGGTTATGGGAGGTGAGTGGGAAGGAAGAATGAAAATTGAAAGATGACTTCTAGGTGGTGAAATCTGGTTTATATACTTGACAGAAATACAAGCATTATGAGGAGGATTGGGTTTAGAAGGAAAGATTCTGAGTTCTGATGTATTTGAAATACTATATATGAAATCCATGTAGAGTTGTCCAGCAACCCAGCTGGAGATAGAGGTCTAAAACTGAGGAGAAGGATGAAGATCTGTTTAGATTGGTGAGTTATCTGTATAAATAAGATAACTTGAACTAACATGATCACTAAGAGAGAGCAGCATTTGTTATTGGTGCCATGCTAGATGGTATATGAAATGAATTACTAAACATGACTTCTTATTTAGGAACTGACAAAGAGATATCAGCAGTGCAGAGGTTAGTCAGTCAACAAGCATTTATTAAGAATCTACTAGGTTTGTAGACACCATGTTAGGGTACTGGGGATATAAAGACAAAAATGAAACAATCATTGCCCTTGGGAAGTTCTTGCTCTACAGGGGGAGGCAATATATATGAAAAAATGCAAAGTCAGATTGGAGTAGGGGTGGGAGGAGATGTAGCTGCAGGGATCAGGAAAGGTTTCATTTAGAAGGTGTTATTTTTGCAAAGTTTTGAGGGAAACAAGGTATTCCAGGAGCATTCTAGGCGTGTGGACCAGCCAATGCAAAGACTCAGAGACAGGCAAGGGGAAAACAACCATAAATTTGTACTGTAGAGTGCAGAAAGGGGAGTTATTTTTAATGAAGATAAATTTGGGCCAGATTGTGAAGGGCTTTTAAAAATTAAACAGTAGAGCTTAAGTTTGATGTTAAAAGGCAGTAGAGAAGAATTGGTGTTTGAATAAGGAAGTGACATGGTCAGATCTGCTTTTTAAGAAAATTAGTTTGGCTCTGGGAGTAGAAAGAAAGGGATAGATAGATATTAGAGATCTTGTGAAGGTAAAAACAAAAATATTTGGCAACTGATTAAATATGAAGAGGTGAAGGACAAGGAACGGTAGAGAAATTATGCCAGGGCTGTAATCTTAGGTAACTAAAACAGATGATAGTGGCCTTTACAGAAATAGAGAACTAAAGAAGAAGTGGGGGAATTTGGAGAGGGAAAGATAATGATTTCAGTTATAGAAATAGTTCAGTGTGAGATGCATAAGAACCTTCAGTTTCAAATATCTGATAAAACAAGAGCTGGATATATGGATTTGGGAGGCATCCATATACAAGTCAAGTCAAATTAACAAGCATTCATTAAGTATTTTCTCTGTCCCAGGCATTCTGTGCTAATACCTGGGAATACTAAGATGCTAAAAGATGGTGCTTGCCCTTAAGAAGCTTGTATTCTAATGGGAAAAGGATATTCAAGGTATGAGAATAAATACTTGAGCATAGAAGTTATAAGTAAACTCGTGGAAACTGATGATGTCACCAAGTGAGAGAAGAAACCGATGACTTAGGACAGAACCTTAAGAAATATCTTGGGAATGATACCAAAGATGCTCTAGTATAGGAGGCTAAAAGGAGTAATTATAAAATAGGAGGAGAACCAAAAGTGAGAGTAATTCTATGAAAACTCAAGAGAGGAAAGAGTATCCAGGAGGAAAGGCAAGGCATGGTCATGTGTTAAGTGCTTCTGAAAGGTATAAAACAAAAAGGAGGCGGCATATAAGAACTTCAAAATAACCAGTAGATACAGCAATTAAGATTGGTCATTAATAATTGTAGAAAGAGCAGTTTCAGGGGCAGCTAGGAGGCTCAGTGGATAGAAAGTCAGGCCTGGAGCCAGAGAACCTGAGTTCAAAACTGGCTTTAAACACTTACTAGCTGTGTGACCCTGAGCAAGTCACTTAACCTCAATTGCCTATCCTTACTGTTCTTCTGCCTTAGAACCAACACTCAGTATTGATTCTAAGACCGAAGGTAAAGGTTTTAGAAAAGAAAGAGCATTTTCAGTTGAGTAATGAGGTGGGAAGACAAATTACAAAAGATTTAGAAGAGGAAGTTGGAGGCAATGAGTATAGATAGCTTTTTCTAGGTGATAATAGCTGTAAAAAGGAGGAGAGATAAGGATGATAACTTGAGAGAATGATAGATTCTAGTGAGAATTTTCTACTGGGTCCAGGAAACTTGGACATATTTATAGGCAAAAAGGAAAGAACTAGTTGATAGGGCAAATTAGAGAGAAGAAGTGATCCTGGGGACAATCTGCCAAAGAAGAAGATACAGAGCCATATTAATGTAAAGATATGCAAAAAGTTTTCTGTATACTAAATACAGATAATGGACTGTTTGGGGAGCTAAAAAATGAAAATGAATCATGTGTTTGATTATTATTTGTAGAAGAAATTGCCATATCACTGTGAGTTTTTCAATTCATCAAAAGAACTCAAATTAGCCCAAATTATGCCAGTGTCTTCCTGCATTTACTATTCTTTGTAAAACTCTCTTCATTCTTGAGTCAGTCAGTAAACACTTACTAAGCACATACTATGTGCCAGGAATGATACTAAATGCCTTTGTGCTATAATGTTTGCAAAGAACTTTACATTCATCATTTAAGTCTCACAACAATCATGTGAGGTAGGTGCTGTAGGTATGGCAATTTCCTTTTACAGATGAGAAGGAAAAAGGCTTAGAGAGGTAGGTGGTGATTTATTCATGATCTCAGAGGCAGGATTGAAACTCAATTCTCCCACTCTCAAGACTACTGACACTGGTAGACTAATTCTGAATCAAGTCCAAAGGAAGATAACACTATTTCGAGAGATGTTCCTTAGTCTATTGATAATTTTGATATTTTTTCCCAATGTTTTCCAGGCAAAGAGTGCGTACAACAGCTAGCTGAAAACACTCGGTATTTCAGAAGGCGATTGAAGGAGATGGGCTTCATCATCTATGGAAATGAAGATTCCCCTGTGGTGCCTTTGATGCTGTACATGCCAGCTAAAATTGGGTGAGTCATAGAACAGCCTGTTGAAAAGGCCCTTTCTGAACTCTAAGCAGCTAGTATGAAAATATATATTATTTTATTCTGGAGTATATGCTGTTTTGGAAAATTATTTTATTTTTTTTTTCATTAACAAAGGTAAAAATACTTTCCTAAAGATTTTACAAACTTAATAGATTGAGATATGCCATATTAATAATTTATTAATTCAGCAAGCAATTACTGGTTGCTTTATTTATTTATAGGACTGCAGGAAACACTGCAGGAAAGAACTCTGAACTTGAAATGAGATCTAGGTGCAAAACCTTTCCTCTGCCATTTACTAGCCATAGGCAGCATGGTCGGTATTTTACTTCTCTGAACCTCAGTTTACTCCTTTTTAAAGTGAAGATTATCATATTCATATTATCCACTCCCCATAATTGTTGCTTAAGCACTTTACAAATCTCTGCGGCAAGCATAGGTGATTTCCACAATTACTAATATAATAAGACTGTTTTTAAGTGGACTTATTATAGATATCCAAGGCATATAAGGTTCTTGAGTCATTTGGCCCATTCAAATAGGATTACATCTAAATTATTCCAGAAAGATACATAAAATTATATTCATTATCAAGCTTTTATTTACATAAAGAAAAACAGTGAAGCTCTAGAATGAAATAAAGAGATGGATTTAGGGTGATAGGTTAAGCAAAATAAAATACTTGACCTTAATGTAATAGTGAGGCTTTCCTCACTATTTTTTACTCCTATTACAGAGTATTGACTTTGCAAAAGCTAGAGAAGAATAGATATGGTCTAGAGAAAACCCTTTGCTAGCACTGTCATGAAAAGAGTAATAAAGAACAAAATCTTTTCATTCTAAAGAAGTAGTTTGAACAACTTTAACGGAAAAGATTTTTTTTTAATCACTGTGCTCCATGAACATGAACAAAAGAAAATGGGACAGCTTAATTAAGTAAACACCAAAATTCCCATGGATATTAGATCTAAGATTTTACTTAGACAAGATTTAGATGTGGAGTCAGTGACCTATATCAGAAGTGACCCGCATTGCTACCACCACCCTCCAGCATGCAGGCAGAACCAGTTTAAAATGAAACTAGGAATTATTTAACAAAATAAAAATACAATAGGACATAGATATTGTTCATACCTAGTTTTATAAGTTATTATGAACTCACATTATATCTAGTCTAATGATTCTGTTTCTAATTGATTTTGACACCACTGGCCTCTATTACCAGCTTGGTTTGGGATGGAAAGGAGATTAACAGAACTATGTGATCTACTAAAGCCAAATGATGAATTGGCCCTGCAAACAAAAGGAAGAGTTCATTTCCAAAAGCAACTTTGTTCTTAAGTCAGTCAAAGAAGTTCAGAATCTGGAATTATTTCAAATTCTAGAGGATAAAGCCAATTGGCCAACCTGGCAGTTCACAAACAGCTATATGGTAAAGCTGATTCTTTTCTCTTGGGCAATAACTTGATCACCTGCTAGGTGTGAAATCTGCCAAGCTTCTTATTCCAGGGGTCAGCATTTAGACTTGAATGCATTCAAGCCCTGTGCATCAGTGTAATATATCAGAAAGATAAAGGTCATGTTACAAATCCATTTAAGCTGGCCCTGCTAGAAAACTCCTATCTCTGCCAAACATAATCTTTCATCGTTGTGAGTGAATCATTTGGGGGTAAGACCACCTCAAGGAATGAACAAAAGAAGCCTTTGTGTCCTGTCAAGTCTATGTCTAGAGGAAAGCAGTGAGAGATTCAAAATAGTCTCTAGTGCATAGTCCACCAAAAAGTAGTACAGCTCAGGCAGCAAGACCCTTTTTCTTTTCACTCTTCCTGACTTTTTTCCTTGTTTTCCCCCTTTTAGTGCATTTGGACGGGAGATGTTGAAGCGGAACATTGGTGTGGTTGTGGTGGGATTTCCTGCTACCCCCATTATTGAATCCCGAGCTAGGTTTTGCTTGTCGGCAGCACATACCAAAGAAATACTTGATACTGTAAGTTTTCCGTCTTGGACATGTGTACCATGATCATAATTATGGAATTATTCATAAAATTACTCTGATTCATTCATTTTTATACTTCAATTGAAATACAATGGTATCAAACATAGATGGTAGTGATGAATAACTTTACATTTCTCTCCTAATACCTTCTCCCTTGGGTCAGACAAGCAGGATGGTGTTCAGATATCTGAAAATCATGGCTCCTTTCCCTTATAATGGATTGAGTCTCCTTCAACTCTGATCTACCTCCTCTTAGTCCAACCCCTTATTTTAGCTGAGATATTGCTGGTGATAGACCACTAGTTGGTGTTAGAGATGGGACTTCGACACTGAAGTCCTGACTCCCAGTCCTGGATCCTTTCTTATATACAATGTTGAATGCTTCCAGTAATCAGTTGCAATTCCATTCATCCTTAAGGGCAAGTTGGGGGTGGGGGGTGGGGGGCAGAGGGAATGCTCAGAAATTTGGAAGCACTCATTTAACATTTAAAATTTTCCAAATTCTTAGGGCTTTTTAAAGATCTCTTACTTCAACAAAGCTAAATAACTAGGATCTTTTAAAAATGTGTTTTTGTCCAAGTCTCTCACATTTGGCAGCTACCTTATTTAACTTTGAGTTTAGCTCAATGATCCTCTATGTTCCCATTTCTGTGGTCTCTTTAATCCAATTTCTGTGGTCTCTTTAATCCAGTTTCTGAACCTTACCTTGGGAATAGTCTCCTATTCTATAAAGACATAAGAGGGAGAAAATCATTGAGTTCCAAACTCATGTAGATTTAATGCCTCATGATAGATTTTGAGTAATATCTGATGTTATGGCCCTTGTATCTTCCTTTTAAGCAGGTGTTATTAGAGTGCATTGTATACTTCTGACACTCCAGGCACTTTAACAAAAAACATGACAAACTCCAGAAAAACAATTTAGACTTGTCCAATATAACTATCCAGTTTCTGGTACAGTCATGGAAATTGTAAAAGATGAACGACTGAAGTGATTGAGAGAAGTTAGTCTTTCCATTAATTTTCACATATTTGGAGACATTCAATTTAAGTCTATAATTTTTGACCTTATGATAAAATTTTAAACTGCATTTGAAATGTCCACCTCCACATTTCTACCTTTGGTAGAAATAGGCTCCACTTATGGAAGCCTGTTAGTAAATTAAGCAAAAATCAAATTACATATATTAGGCCACTCTGTGAATAGTGACTTTTTCTAACAAGGCTTCATGTTAGATTTGTTTGAAGGGGTTAGATTTCATTGACTTTCATAACCCATTTATTTATTTTTCAAGGATGTTCTTAAGGAGCAATCTGGGGATCTAATAATTCATTTGCTTCTAATCCATAGTAAACCCTTATATGGTCTTCTTTTCTCCCTAGTTGAGATGTTTATAAGTAGAATGCAATTATTTGGTGATGTTCTTGATTGAAACAAGAATTAACTAAAAGTGCTTAAAATCATTGTTCCTAAATGAATTTGGCCACTTCTTAAGTCAATGCAAATATTTCAAAATAAAAGAATAAACGAAAGAGCAGAGACCAACACAGTGGGAGTGTTATCTGGAGTACTCCCTCTTCCACTGTACCCTATCATTAACAGCATGGTGTTTTCCTAAGAAACCTTTCTATTCCGTGATTCAGAAGTTCAAGATAGACTATTTGTTATTAAATGGTGACATATATGTAGTGCTTCCTTATTTCCACTCTTATTAAATAAACCCATGCAATGGGCATTAGTTTTCAGTTACAATTTATAGCTGTTTTATGTAAATAGAACTTCCTTGCCTGGAATATTTGGCATAAGATCAGAGGGAAACCTTGAAACCTGTATCCCTTTGGGCCAGTGTGGTTTTTTCTTTCATTTTATGGTGATGAAAAATATTACACTCTTCTGAAGTCAGAGTTCACAAATGCCATTTCCTTTGTGGTCTTGGCAAGTCACATGGTCTTTTTCTTTTAAATTAATAAAATCCTAAATCAGAGTTTAGGAAAAAATGGTTAATGGACTTTCCCAGCTAAAATTCAAACTTAAATTGTTTCCATATGGAACTTTTAGTTCACTATCTTCTCAAAGGTGCCCACTGTTCTTATGGCAAAGTTCAGCTTTTAGTAACCTCTTATGTTTTCTCCCATTTTGGAATGAAGAATATCTTTCTGCTTAGCCAAGGAAGCCTCAGGGAGCTATTTTATCTTTATCTTTTCTCTTTTTAAAAGAAACATTCATATTTGCCTAAGATAAATAATTCAGTTTAATAATTAATATCTTTACAAGGGACTAATGGCTAATCCTTTGAGGTAAGAGGGTATGAAAACCAAAATCTTTCAGAATAATATTTTTGCCACAGGGCTAGAAGGAAGGTAGTCATTGAACTGACATATAATAGAATCTTGAGGATTAGTGAGTGGGGAGGACACATTGTGGAATATAGCTTCACTGGGCCTAGTCCTGCCCAGAAATATCCCTATCACCTTCCCTTTAAGGCCTGTTTATCAATAGGAAAGACTTCAGCTCTCTCCTGATCAGATTAGCTAGTTGATACTTAGCAGCTCCAGGGGATAAGGTACTAGACTAGGCAAAAGCTTGGCAGCCCTAGGAGATATAGCAAAAAGGTCTTGAGGCAAGTGTGCAAGCTTTAGGATATAGAATACTCAGCATAGAGGGGAATGTAGCATCTTTTCTTCAAAAAGTCATCAAAGTACCCACTTTTCTTGGTGCTGAGGAATGATAATTAAAACACAATCTCTCCCCTCTGTTTATTTCACAGTCTTTCCTAGTGCCAGTCCTCTCACTGAGAGAGCCGCATTTGTGTTCTTTGACTTAGAATGAGCAATTTTGCCAGCATTTTGAGAATTCTCTGTTGTAGGTCTTAATTCCTCTCTCTACACTAAATAGCATCCAAAAGCTGATGAAAGAAATTTTCTACTACTGTCTTAACTCATCTATTCATTTGTAGGGAGGAAAGGTGTGTGTTTGTGTGTCTGTGTATGTGTGGGGGGATGTGTTTATTTCACTTGGATTAAACCTTAAAAGTAGGGATAGAGAAGAATTAAGGAAATTGAGTGAGACAAAATTAATATTTAAATATTGTGAAAATAAAGGCAGACAAATGTGGGAAAGGAAGAGATCAGTAAAAGATTGCAGTACATTAAAAACCAACTATAGAGAAACTGGTTAAGAAGCTTAATTTTTTGAAGAAAGTTTCAAATGTTAGTTGTCCATTTGAAACTTGCATTTTGAAACATTCTTCTTGTCTTCACCTGTTGAATTTCCAGCCATGTTTTAATCAAATGCCACTTTCTCCAGGAACCCTTCCCGATAACATTCTCATCACTCATGCTTCATATATCATGGTTTTGCAACTCTGACCAAAAAGACATTGTATATTGAATACATATTTTACTCACATTTATCCTCCTATCCTTGAGGCCAGGATTGTCTTATCTCAACTGTTAATGATTCACAGTATTTTATATACAATAAAGTGATTTATAATGGTTAGTTCTATTTGTATAAGGACCATAAAAGGAGAAGGGATATGTTTTTTAACCAACCTGGGGGCTTAGATTTTAATTTCCTTGTCTTTGCAACTATGTTTCAGCAATTCAGCAAATATTTATTTAATGTGTACTTTGTGCCAGGCAGTATGCTAATAACTAGAAGTCCAAAAACAGAACACTCTCTCTCTTACAAAAATTCAGTCATCCTGAAAACAGATGAATGATAACCAGTAAATCTGCTGATATAGTGATAGTTTCTCCAGCACATCCCAAATTCATGCCCCATTTAAGTAATACAACTAATGTCAGATCTTTGTAAAGGTTAATAGTATCTTCTTTATACCTAATTGGGTAGAAGGCACTTTAGAGACCTACAAAAGGAAAATGTAGTCCTCACTTTAAAAGAATCAGTCTTTCTGCTTGTGACTGAAGAGGCAAGTACAAGTCCTAAAGATTCTTCCTTTTCAAGCAAATGGAAAGTATTAGTGACTGTAATCATTGTATAGAGTGCCTGTGTAACAGCAATATTGTGGAATGATCAAATGTGGTGGATTTAGCTATTCTCAACAATACAGTGATCCAGAACAATTCCGAAGGACTTATGACAAAGAATGCTGTCCATCTCCGGAGAAAGAACTGATAGAGTCAGAATGCAGATGAAAGCATATGATTTTTCACTTGTTTATTAGGATATATGTTTGAGGGTTTTGGTTTTATAAGATTATACATTTACAAAGATGAACAATATGGAAATATGTTTTGTGTGATGAGATTAAATTGCTTGCCAACTCTGGAAGGGGAAAGTGAAGAAGAGAGGAAGACAATTTTGATTATATAACTTCAGAAAACTTATGTGGAAATTTGTTATTACATTTAATTGTTTTAAAAAATTAAATTAAAAAAATCTAAGTGCCTATGTATGCTTTCCAGTTTGACCATCTAGATCTAGACTCCTGGTTGTGTTAAAGCCTTTGTTCCAAAAGAACAATTCAATTCTTTTTTTTTTTGCATTTTAAATTTTATTTTTTAGAAAAATTTTCCATGGTTAACATTGATTCATGTTCTTATTTTCCCCATTGCCCCCCCTGTAGCTAACGTGCATTTCCACTGGTTTTAACATGTGTCATGTTTCAAGTCTATATCCCCAATCATGTCCACATCAACCCATGTACTCAAGCAACAATTCATTTTTTAATCTGTATTTCCAGATTTCTTAACCACTAGAAGCATACTAAATTTTATGACCAAACAAAAAAAGTAGGCATCATACACCCAACAAAGTAAGATGCTCCACAAATAACTATGGTGAAAGAGACTTGCAAGTATCCTACTAACTAGACTGATCTTTTTTGTCTTTACTATCATCAAGGCATTAAAGGAAATAGATGAGGTTGGGGACCTGTTGCAGCTGAAGTATTCCCGTCATCGGTTAGTACCTCTATTGGACCGGCCCTTCGATGAGACTACATATGAAGAGACTGAAGATTGAGCCCTCCTGGTGGCCTTTAAAGGACACCCTCCCTCACCCAGGACACTATGTGGCCTTTCTGAGCCCAGTCTAGGAACCACACTTCTGTGGCTGCTTCACATAAAAGACATTTTCTCACAATACTGAAGGTGACCACATCCAATCCAAATGGCATTTTGTAAATAGTGAAAGTTGCTTCTCATTCTTTCTCTGCTGCATCTCCTTCAAAGAAAGGTGTCTTACCCTTTCCCCTCCTCCGACCCCTATCCTTGCACACATTTTTGGAAGGAAAAAAAAAAAGACATTGTTTTATAGCCCTTGTCCTGGTGAAATCACGATATCCTATAACCCTCCCCCTGCCTCCATCTTCCCTACTGCTCTGGTCCCAGGTAACCCTTCTCTGCACAGCTGGTGTTGCTGTTGGCTACAGAGCGGTACCTGCAAAGAGAATTCACTACGCTCTGGAAGCAAGTGCCTTCCACTTTTCTCCTATCCAGTCCTTGAAAGTTATTAATGTTTAAACCCTAATTTAACCAGAAAAATAATCAACCAAAGCTCTCTTTCTTTAGTTTTGTCTCAAGTTTAAACACTTTAGATCTTAGCTTTACATTTTTTTTTTAAGATAACAAATGTTGCTGATAGGACCATTATGTAACTCGCCCTGGCCATGGGCCTCCAAGACTTTGTCCAGCATCCGTTTTCATCCTGGCCACCAGATGTTTTCTTACTTTGCCATCAAGTGTTTCCTCATTATATCCACAAACCTAGAGTGTGTCCAAGCAGGAGAGAATTTTTCCTTCCATTAAGCATGTTTAATATTTATGAGATAGCCATATCCCATTCCTATTTAATCTCCTTCTGCCAATGAGACTTTATTAGTGAAGGCAAGTTTCCTGTTTTGGTATTTCACGTACAAAACTGCTCTACTCAGTCAGGTGGTTGGCCATGAGACAAGGTTTTGTAAAGGGAGCACTGCCAATAGGATCACAGAGAAGAATGCTGTTAATGTAATTGACCCCAGTTCATGAATCTCTTTCTTACTGCTTCCTATATCTCAGAACTGTGGCTGTCCACAGGAAAAGCCGTTTCCAGTCGGGACTTAGAATGACTGAGTAAAATAGGGATAAGTTCTCTGCCTGGAAACCAGTCAGTATATTTCTATGAAAGGATTACCATTGCTACACTAGCCCTTTTTTTTAAAAGTCTACTTCCTTCTCCATCCTCCTATATCCTTATCACTGTTTTCCTTTGTTGTTTCTTCATCAAAACATCTACCATATGAATGAGATACCAGGTTGCATTGGTTATTTTCACTGCTTCTGTCACTGAGAAATTTGCCTGTTCCTTTGATAAATAGCCATTGCTCTTTTTTTTTCTGAGAGGCTCAGAATGCATCCTTCTCCTGCCCTGGGGACTCTGCTAAGGGGCCTGCTTCGATCTTCTGTGTTCACTGCATATCCAGAACAAATCTGGACACCACCGTTCCAAAGCTATTCATTCCCCTTCTTTTAACCAAAGCCTAAGGGGAGTCATGTTCTTGGCTTTATTATGCCCAAAGTTAGCTTGTCTTTTTAAAAGATAAAAGACTATCAAGCATCTGAGGAGATGGTTGGGATAGGAATGGAAAAAAGTACTTTGTGTATGGACTTGTGCATTTGTCTGTATTTTGAAACCATTTGTTTTACTGGCAAAGATTCTCAGTTCAAATTCTATCCAGGCAGCTTGTGATAGCTGTATAAGTATGTTTGTGAAGATACACTAAGTTGTAAGTAGAAGGTACAAAAAATTCTGTTGATGGGGTGGTTTTGTTTTTCACTTTTAATGTTTTAAATATGTTGGATTCACTGATACCCAAACATAAAACCCTTGGGTAAAGTCTATGGTTTTATGCCCTTTTTTGAGGGATGGGAGGTGGGGGGGGGGGATGTTCAATAGAGGTGGAGAAAACTATATATAAGGTATTGAAGTGAAAAAATGAAGAATATCAGGAAAGGAAATAAATAGGCCTTTGGTAAAAACCAAGCAAATAGCTAGTGTTCATAAATGAGAGCTTCTCCACCATAGTACCAAAATGCCAAGCAGCAACTTCTGCCTTTCAGCTGAAGAAAATCTCCAATATCTAAAATGTAGACTTTCAAATCAGTGCATTTTTCTAACCTGCCTTTTACCTTGGGATAAATGAGGTGATAACAAATAAAAATGTACAACATTTTATGGCCAGTTTTAAAAATTGATATTATTACATTATGACAGTGTAGAATAAACTTCTTAAAACAAGTATAGTTTAAACTATGATTTTATTTATAAGGGATAAAACCCATGTGTTATCTATATTTCCATGCTTTCTAAGAGATGAACTGCTATTTTACTCTAACCTATGGAAAAATGAATTACATATAATGATTGTTGTCTCTTTTCTTGATACTGTGATACCTAAGGTATAGTCAGACTTTCTAGTATCTAACTGTTTTGAAATCTTTTAAGTCTACCAGTTGACTAATGAGGTGGAATCTGGTACACCAGGCATGATGGGATATCCTTTGATGCGTTGTGGTATGAAATCTGATGAGACTTTTTAAGATCAATCTATTAATTATTACCAAAGGCTGGGATCCAAAGTACTATATTAAGCACTGCAGAATAGGTCTTTAATTCTTTTCTCATCTTCACCAACCTTACCTCTCTCCTTCTCTTCAGGTTTTAATGAATGACTTAAACTGTTTTGAAACTTATGTTTTTTGGAGAACACATCAAAGCAATCCTCCCCTCCAAAAAATAAAATTGTTGATTTCAAATCCAGTAGCTATTTCTCCCAACATACTGAGCAATGTGAAATAAGGCATAATAAACAGAAAAGGTAGAGGTGTCAGCCTCTTCTTGTCTTCATTTATGATTTCAACTAAATACTTCACAGTGAGCTTATTTCAGCACAAATAAATGTAATGATTGTGAGGCCTTCCTGGAGAGATTACTTTTAGGAATAGGGACTTTGGAGAGCTTTCTGTTTGGTTTCGGATGAGAGTCTTTATTTCAGGAAAAATGTACTTAGTTCTAGACCTTTAAGGTACTGATGACCCATGAGATCTTGCAGCCCAAAGACCCAACAATGTTTTGTTCATTTAACTGAGCCTTTGCAGCTCATAGAGGAGATTAAAATGTGTGCTTCCAAGTAAAAAGAAAATGATTAATTCTTAACAACATTTTGAAGGCAATGAAGAGGGATGTTACTTTCTGGACATTCTCCTCCCAGCTTGCCACTCTCTACTTCCTTAATTGACCTTCTTTTCTCACTCAAGTGTGTACAGTTTTAGTTTTTTGTTGTTGTTGTTCTTGTCCTTCTCCCAGAAAAAGCTAGTGTGGTATGCTGTTCATTGTGTTTTAGGATGGGAATATCAGAACTTTTTTTTTTTAATTAAAAATTGAAAGCAGATATGGGAACCTCCCCAAATGCATCTGGCCCAATTGGTACATACTCCCTCCCCCCAACTTAACATGGTGACCAATAATTATCTATATAGCAGAACCTACATTTGCCTCTTCTGCTTGCTCATAAATATAGGGGGAAAGTATGACTTGAGGAAATTTCCTAATTCCTGTAAAAGAAAATCCTAAGGCAGCTAGATGGTACAGTGGCTAGAGCACCAGACCTGGTGTCAGAAGGACCTGTGTTCTAATCTTATCTCACATACTTCCTAATTGTGTGACCCTGGACAAGTCACTTAACCCCACTTGCCTAGCTCCTGTCCTTCTGCCTTAGAGTGGTAACTCTGACAGAAGGTAAAGATTTTTGGAAGGAAGGAAGGAAGGAAGGAAATGAAGCCTACCTCCATTTCTTTCCCTTCCAAACTGGTGAGGAGACTGTCTTCCCTCAATGACATTGGTTATGGAATTAATACAACCTTATTAATGAAGCCATAAAGAGGAATTTGGGGGGAATAATCTGTCCTGGTTAGGATAGTATGGAGGTATGGCATAAATTATCCATAGAAACATGGTTCTAGTTGGAAAACTCTGTGTTCCATTGGTTATAGAATTGTATTTCTGTGGGCTATTGTTCTTTACTTACAGTGAGACACTTCTACCTATTCCTTCTCCTGGTGCTCCATATATAAAGTGTTTTTTTTTTTTAAACTTCTGTGTGTACAACCCCATGTGGTGTGAAATGGATTGAACTAGAAAGGTCTTTTTTTTTTTTTCTTGTGGTCACATATTCACGATGTGATTCATGGATTTGTGTTGAACATTCTATGCTGTTAAAATAGAACAGGGCACCACTATATGGAGGGAAAAGCATCAAAATCAAGATTAGAAGACTCATTGATGCTCAAAGAGCCTTCAAGTGTGCCTGCTACCTGTTTTACATAGGACCACAGCTGTCAAGCATGCAATTCAATCCAGCAAGCTAGGAAACCAAACCACACTACCTGAGAGAGACAGGCATGTCTACCCCCTGCTTGGCTTTACTAATGTAGTTTTCAGACTCCCAGTCTCTTGCCATGTGCCTGACACAGGCAGAATTTGGCAGCTGTCTCTCTTCCTTATCATGCAGAACAAATGCCTGGAGCCAAGTAGTGATTTTTGTTGGATTTAATTTGGTAGAAGATGTTGTGTTCCCTTCTGTCCTTTTTAGGAACTCAAATTTCCTGAGCATGTTCTATTATAGGTTGAATGCCTGATTTTGGGAGGGAACCAAAGGGGTTAGTTCATGTTTCTCCAGTCAGAATACTATGTTTTGTACCCAGTAATTAGTGAGGTTAGAGTTATCTTGTTCCCATTCTATCTCAAACTTAGAGAAGAAAGTAGAAAAGGGTGCCAGTAAGAAAGGCTATCTTCTGTACAATGCACATCACAAGTGGTCTTAAACTGTGATTCTTTTTGGTATGATGTGTTTTAATAAGCTGACCCTAAAGAATACAAGGAATCTTAAAACTGCAGGTATTGTATTCTTAAAGAAGCAATACCTGAGGCTGTGTTCTTGCTAAGCAAGCAGAGGTATAGAGAGCAATGGAAGGAAGGAGGAAACTACTTCTTTTGCTTTCTAAGTTTGTTCCCCTACTATGATCTCCACTGGTGAGCAAGGAATATTCCTGTATATAAAGAGACCTGATTCTGCTCAGAACTTGCTTTATGTAACATTGTATATCTAAGCCCTTCAGGCAAAACTTGGTAGCTTGTCCAGGAATTCCTGGAGAAGAAAGAAGGCAAAATAGTAGGATGAAAATTAGGGCTTCTCTGCCTGGTGTGGGATAATGACTAACTTTTTCTTCCATTGAACAAGAGTCTTGCTCTAGTAATGGAAATGGGCCAGTGGTTGGAATGATAGAAGAAGCATAGGATGTCTTTCAACCAACACTCCCCATACAATCTTGATGATCCCTCTCTGTATGAAGGCAGCTAATATAAAGGAGATTTGAGAGTGAAAGGTAAGGGTTAAGAATTTGGGAAACAGCCCTTTTTGGAACCTGAAATGTCTGGTGGCCTAGATTTTGCCATTGCCATAGAGGAGAGAGAGGGCAAAGTGGAATTGCAGGAAGTGAGATGGGATTTTTCCCTCTCTGGTCCTATAATGTACATATATACATACCCTTGGAGGGAAGAGGGGGATCGATTGTAAATATGAAACATTTTAAATAGAATTTTGTAACTGATTTCCCTCTCCACCAAAAAATAAAGTATTTTATGCCAGATGATCTAATTTTTTTTAATTATTGTTGGATGACTGTGAAAGTGGGTACATTGGGAGGGAACTGTTCATTCAGATTCAAAAGTGCATGTTAAACCCAGAAGGGAAACTGCCTGGGATAAATAAGAACAATCCATGCAAATCTATTTGTCTTTTGTCAAATAAAATATTCAGAAAGATGGATTTTGGCTTCATTCTTTAAAATCCTTTTGAGTTTATGAGTTCTGAAAAGAGGCTTTCCAGTAGGAAGAAGAAAAGATTGATGAGATTATTTGTGAAAGTTATTTTTAAAAGTAAAAGATAATACTTTACAAATACAAGTTGGCATTTGCATCTAGTAAATTGATGTACAAAGCAGAAGCTGGTTAAATGTAGGTTGAATGCTAGGGTAATGGGGGAGGGGACTGGGGACCTCTATATTTAGTGTCAGTTGACCTGAAATGTATGATTCCCGTTATATTTAGAATATTACTCTATCCTTTTTAGAAAATTGCTGAGTTCCAATGCAAGTTTTGCAGTTTTTCATTTAGGCAAGCAATTCTGAATGGGCATCTCTTTGCCAGCCTTCTGATTTTATTAAGTTTCTCACCAAACTTGGATTTCTCTACAAGTTCAACAATGGGGTGCAAGTCACATTTGCCTGAGTAGTATTTGTTCTGGTCATCAGACATATTTAGAAAGGTCCCCAGCCAGCCAACACTGAGAACTTAAAAGTTTATCAGAAGCTCAAATGATATAGAGAGAATCTACAGATTAATCTATCTTCTCTATTTTATATAAGGAAATCAGCCCATTTCCAAGAAGTGACTTGCCCAAAGTTCGACAGGTAAGAGATATCTGTTATTCAAATCTTACCTTAAGGGCACAAATGCCTTATTTCAGGAATACTCTGCGGGTGGGGACAGTAATCTTCTCTAGACCCATTTCTATGTGCATAAAAGGAAGTTGGCCTAGATGTTCTGAAGGTCCCTTTCACCTTTTAATAATCCATCCTGATATTGGATAGTCTACACGACTCAACCAAGGTTCCTGTTAGGAAAGGATTTGACTCCCTTCTATGGTGAGGTGCTTGGCTGTTGGCACTGAGGATGCTAATTATTTTCTCTTCTGAACCTCGTTTTCTTCCACTAGAAAACTAGAAAAACTTTACGGGAAGAGAAAAGGAGTCACTCTTCTCAAGCGAAGGAAGTAATTTGATTTATTCATTTCTTGGACGGTTTGACTATATTCCTGTCAAGTTCACGTAGGGCAGCTATGGTGTGAAACTTTTAGGAGCAACATCACATCTCTAAGTTATTTCAACGGCGCGAGAAAGCAAGTTTCTATTCCCTTGGGCTTCCCAACGCCAAACTACATCTGCGTTTCAAGTAATAGTCCAACAAATCTTGCGTCCTCGGGGTCCGATTCCTAATGAGACACCCCCACCCACCCACCCCCGGAGTAGTCTTTGGCCTTTGTAAGACTTTGTCTTTATTTCACAAGGCTCAATGTCTCCCATCTTTCCGTAGTCTAGCCCTAGAGAAGAGGAGCTAGGAGTCCCCTTAGATGCCAGGGACTAGAAGACCTCTGTAATGGATAAGACAGCTTGGAGGAGGTCGCGCCCAGGAGCGGGAAGATTGCCGGAAAGGCTAGAGGAACCCGCGGGAGCCAGGAGTCTCCGCTGGGTCGGGGCTGTTCCTTTCCTTCTGTTTGCAGTGGGTAGCGCTGGCGATCACAGCCCCAGCCCCCAGAAGCCGGAGAACCTGAAACTCAAGGGCTAAAGACATTAAGAGTGGAAAGACGCACTCAAAGAAGGGATCTAGGTTCGCGTCCAGATAGGGCACATTCGCACACACGTGCCCAGACCTAGATAGTCACACTTGCACGCACGTACGGGCAGGCTCCCGTACAACTGAGCAGAACTCCGAAAAGCTCTGATTATTCTGTGAGTGCGTGTTTGTGTGTGAGAACGCAGGAGTGGGGACGCGCGTGTCTGAGAGTGCGTGCGTGTGTGTGTGTGTGTGTGTGTGTGTGCAGGAATATGTAACACGCACACACCCTTCTTCCTCCTTTACTCCCTCTGTCTCCTCCCTTCCCGCACCGCCCTCCCGCGCCCCCCAGAGAAGGCTGAAGGAAGAGTGATTCTCTCCGCCCGCCCTCCTTCTCCAGCACTGGGCCAATCTGTCTCCCCTCACCACTACTCCCCCCCAACGAGGGAGGAGAATGGAAAGCGGTGGTGGAGGAAGGGGGGCAGACTCGAGAGAGTGGAGCGAAAAGCACTGAGGCGCCGGGGAGAGCGGAGGAGACGATGCCTCGGCTCCTCGGGAAAACTGGGCTTCTCGGCTTTGTCCTGCTCACGCTGCTGCTACCCGCCGGGAGAGGGCTGCCCCTGAGAAAGTTCCCAGGATCCGAATCCGGCCTCCCAGGGCCCCAGGACAGGAGCCACACCAAGCCAGCTGAGGTGAGACAGGCGGCGTGGCCTCGGTTACCCCTACTAGGGCGGGGGCCAGGTGGGGTAACAGGAGAGCGCAATCTGCCCGCCCACTCTCTCGCGGCGGGTGCATACTCGCCTCTGCTTATTTCTCTCTCAGCCAGGTGCCTGGGGCTGTGCCCGACAGTCAGTGAACTGGGTGGGGGCAAGAAGCTCTCCCGGGCATCCGTGAGGGGAAGAGAGCAAGGGGGCTGGGGACAGGGACAGGCTGCAGGTAGCAGGTGGCCAGGAAAGAACAGTGAGTGCCCCCTCACCCCCTCAAAAAAAAAAAAAAAAAAGATTTGATGGGGAGGAGAGCTTCACAGGACAGCTGGGATTGCGGTCCTCTGGGTACCCTTCTGAGTCCACCATGCCCTGTGAAAAGATAGTTTATGAAAGTGCTACATTATCCTTAGGGGCCAGCAGTCTGTCACTCACCTCCCGGGATAGCCCCAAACCAGGGACAGAGCTTTGAGCGAGCCAGCTAGGAACTTAAGTTTCCTTTCAGTTCAGAAACTAGGTCCTCCGGCCATAGTGATTCATTCCCCTCAGGGACAGAGCTTTCTCTCTGGAAAAATAAAATAAATTTTGATTGGGGTAAAGACAAAGATAAGTACGTAAAAATGATCACAAATGAATACAGACCTACTGAAATGAAGCACGTGCTACTTTCTCAGTATACATGTATGTCTCTAAGCTCTTTTTGGGCCTAACCCAGCACTTTGTTTCTAGTTTAGCCATTTAATAGATGGTGGTTAAACAGAATCAAGTTAAAGAAGACAGTTGCCCTCCCTTTATTTGCTCTCTCTCATCTTGATGGGACTGGATGTACTGAAGCTGAAACTTTTTAGCCCATAGCCTCCTTCCCAGGAAGTCTCTGAGTGCTGCATTTTCCAGCAAGTAATAAGCTGTTTTGTGACAAAAATGAATTCTATTCCTTAGGCCAAATTCAAGTGTCCTAGGGTAGGAAGTGCATAGTGGGAAAGGAAAAGAGCCAAACAGAATTCTCCAGTTCAAAGGAGAAAATCCGCTGCATGGTTCAGAAACTTTGAGGTCATCTGGTCCAAACCTCCAATTTTACAGATGAGAAAACAAGCCCAAGGAGGTTGAGGGTCACACAGGTAGAAAACATTAGAGGCAGAAATCAAATCCAAGTGCTCCAACTCCACAGCTGATAGTCTTTTCTGCTGCATCACACTGAGATGCACACACATCCTATCAAGAAAACTGGTGTGGCACCTAGGTGGCTCAGTGGAATGAGAGCCAGACCTAGAGATAGGGAGGTCCTGGATTCAAATGTGGCCTCAGACTCTTCCTAGCCATGTGCCCCTGGGCAAGTCACTTAACCCCCATTGCCTAGCCCTTACTGCTCTTCTGCCTTAGAACCAATACACAGTATTGATTCTAAGATGGAAGGTAAGGGTTTAAAAAAAGAGAGAGACAGAGAGAAAACTGGTGTATTTGGGGAAGGAAAGAAAGGATTGAAAGATGGAGTTGGCTGCTGGTATATGTAGGCAGGTTCCTAACATGCTAAAAGACAGTCAAACAAAATTTGAATGGGTTACCTTGAGAAGTTGGGAGTTTCCATCACCAGATATCTCCCAGGTAGAATCCAGATGATCATTTATGAATGGGACACATGTTTCTTTCAGGTATGAATTGTATCTCAGAGGTTCTGTTTCTATTAGTAAAATTTCTTGTGGCCTCTAGAACTCATTTCTCACTACCATTCTCTGCTGTTGTCTCTTGTCTTTTTCTGTCTGTTCTACACACACACACACACACACACACACACACACACACACACACACACACACAGAATAGGGTGGAGATTTAAAAACATCTGGACTCTTGAAAATTCTGCCTAGTAGCCTGGCATTATGGGGATTTGCCTACTCTACTCTGGAGAAATTATCCAACCTATACAATGGGAAAATTCTTCCTGATCCTATTATCAACTAGTTATTGGGGGGTGGGAGGGACTATGAATCACAGAGGCCAGAGGAAGCAGAGAGATGAGCTAACAAGGTGAGAAGGGAGATGTTTTAAATAAACATTTATTAAATACCCATAATGTGCCAGTGCTGGGCAGCTAGATGGCACAGTATACCTAGTCTGATGTCAGGAAAACTTATCTTCTTGAGTTCAAATCTAGCTTCAGACATTTACTAACTGTGTGATCCTGGACAAGTCACTTAAACCTGTTTGTTTTAGTTTCCCCATGTGGCAAAGGAAATACTCCAGCATCTCTGCCAAGAAAACTCCAAATGGAGGCATGAAGAGTCAAACACGTATGAAAAATGACAATAATGAGCAAGTGCTTTGGAAATATCTTATTTAATCCTCACAATAACATTGTGAGGCAGGTACTATGCAGCTAAATGTAACATATAGAAAGTACCTGGGCTTAAAAGTCAGAGATTTCAGGCTCACTTTAACAACTGACTTGAAGGATGGCTTCAGATTTCCTTGTCTGGGAAAGAAGTAAACGGATTTTCCCCAATTTACAGATGAGGCAGAGAGAGGCACAGAGGAAAATCTCATGGCAAATGAGAGCTTGAACTCAGGTCACCTTTCTGCTGCTCACCCAGGTACTCTACTATACCACTAATGAAGGCCACCCATTTTAATATCTGGGCTAAGAAGAAAGGAACACTAATTTGACATTGCCATTAGTGTCATCACAGTAATAATAGTAGTTAATATGGATATAACACTTTAAGAATTGCAAAGTGTATTATTTCATTTGAGCCTTATATGAACCCTATGAGGTTGTGCTATGGTTGGGACACATTAAACTTCCTTAAAAAATATGTATGTTTGTTTTTTCCCCCACTAGTCAGGTCTCCTGCATGAGAGATGGCACTGGTAGTAAAATGAACTAAATTAGCATTTGTTTCTATTTACTTGGCAGGAATTGATCTTTCCTTCTTCCTTCCTCTGGCCCTTTTCCTAGGTTTTTTTTCCAACCCTTACTTTCTCTCTTAGAATTAATATTAAATATCAGTTCTAAGGCAGAACTCTGGGAAGGGCTAGGTAGTAGGGGATAAGTGACTTGCCCAGTGATACACAGCTAGGAAGAATCAGGCCAGATTTGAAACCAGGTCTCCTCCTGACTCCCTATCTACTGTACTACCTAGCTACCCCTCTTCTCTAGGTTTTTTTTAAAATTTTAAATCCTTACTTTCCATCTTAGAATCAATACTATGTATTGGTTCCAAGACAGAAGAACTGTAAGGGCTAGGCAATGGGGGTTAAGTGACTTGCCCAGGGTCACAGGGCTAGGCAGTGCCTGAGGCCAGATTTGAAACTAGGACCTCCCATCTCTTAGGTCTGGTTCTCAATCCACTGAGCCAACCAGCTGCCCCCTCTTCTCTAGGTTTTAAGGGCATTTAAAGTACAGATGAATACCAATATTTTGAAAAAAGATGTGTATCTTATAAATGCTTATTAACAGCTTGTTGGACACTTAATTTTTGTTGTTGTTTTCAATTGTATCCAACTCTTTATGACCTCATAGCTATCTGTGGAATTTCTTGGCAAGGATACTGGAGTGGCTTGCCATTTCCTTCTCTCCTTTTGTCAAGCAATCAGAGGTTGAATGACTTGCCCAAGGTCACACAGCCAGGCAGTGTCTGAATTTGGATTTGAACCCAGGATCTCCTGACTCCAAGCCTGGTGCTTTTAATCACTGAGCCACAGCTGCCTCCACTGGTTACTTAATTATTAATGTTTTTAAGCACCTACTACATGCCTCTCATTGTGAGGGACATAAAAGTATCAACTGCTGCTCTAAAGGAGTTGTGGTTAATTTTTTTTAGCCCTTTCTTTCTGTCTTAGTAACAACTCTAAGACAGAAGCGCAAGGACTAGGCAAACAGAGAATTAAGTGATTTGCCCAGGATCACACAGCTAGGAAGAGTCTAAGGCAAGATTGGAACTCAGATCCTCCCAACTTCAGGCTTGGTACTCTATCTACTGTGCTACCTAGATGCCCCACTCAAAGAGTTCAAAATCCCCTTTGGGAGATAAGGCATAAATACCTTCTTCCCCTTCTTTCAAAAACAGACATCTCATCTTTCATAGCTAAACAGATCTAAACTAAATCCTGTCAACATCTCACCAGCCAGTCTCATGTCCTTAATCTGTCCTCTCTAACTCTGATTGCTACTCCTTGGTAAATGTTTGTTGACTGAATATCAGACATCTAGAATAACTGAATAGCCTCTGAATGATTCTTCCTGCCTTTCCTCTCTTCCTTCTCCAACCCATCCTTCACACTGTGGTCAAAATAATCTTTCTTATGCATAGATCTGATCATCTGGTTTGAAGCAACTAGATGGCAAAGTGGATAGAGCATAGGACTTGGAATCAGAAAGACCTGAGTTCAAATCTAGCCTCTAATACTTCTTAGCTATGTGACACTGGACAAGTCACTTAATCTCTTTGCCTTAATTAAAAATTTAAAAAATTTAAAAATTTGTCTTAAAAAATAAAAAATTAAAAGATTCCCTTACTATAAAATGAGGATAATAGCATCTATCTCCCAGAGTTGTTGCAAGGATAAAATTAGCGGGAAAAAATTTAACTCTAACCTTTTATTTTAGAATCAATACAAGTATGGGTTCCAAGGCAAAAGAGCAGCAAGGATTAGACAATTGGGGTTAAGTGAGTTGCCCAGGGTCACCCAGCTAGTAAGTGTCCGAGACCAGATTTGAATCCAGGTCCTCCCAACTCCAAGGCCTGACATTCTATCCACTGGGCTACCTCAATGCCCCAAATGAGGAAATAGTCGTAAAGTGCTTAGCACAGTACCTGGCACTATATATATGCTATTTTTTATTTTGATGTCACCCTTCTGCTCAGAACTCTTCAGTGATTCCTAGGCGACAATCAAATAATGCTCAAACTCCTTTAGCTGACATTAAAGGCCCTCCACTACATGGCACTCTTCTTCCTTTCTAGCATTATCTCACATTACTTACTTTTGTGTATTTTACACGCCAATCAAATTATACTACTCCCTCCCAAACATATCCTCCGCTCTCATGCTTCTGTAGCTTTAATGCCTAAATCATTTGCCAACTCTTCCACAAGGCTTGCCCCGATTCCTTTGTGGAATCTCCCAATCAGGAACAATTAAATAAAATAAATCAAGTGATGAGAAAGATTCCTGTGCACCCAGAAGGGGAATTCTCCCAAGGTTTTGATACTACCCCTGGGTAATAGTACATATGTAGGGAGTAAGTATGACCAGACACAGAGCACAATGCTTGACACACAGTAGGCTTGTTGAAAATGTGTATCGGGATTGATCGCTCGAACAGCTCCTACATAAACCCTTGTGGTGGGAGCATATGCACAGCCACGTCTCTGACACTGCAGGGTCGTAATGTTCACTGGTGGGGTCACTGGGTACCAACATTTGCTTTCAGATTAGAACATCTTCTGTTGCTTCATTCTCTCTGCTACACTGCTCTCTGCTGGACATCTCTGCTGAGCTGCTCTCATCTTTTGGGCTTTGGCTTCTGGGAAGCCTTTTCTGCTCCTCCCCACCCCTCCATTCCACTGACATTTGCTGGATTACATCTGCTATTCACTCCATGGGTGTGTCTGAAGGGGGAGGAGCAGGAGGGTTTTCTTACCAAACAAATCAGCTCAGGAGCAAAACTAAAGAGGCCCAGATGAAATTGGTGGTGCTGACAGCCTTTTTCTACCATCAACTAAACTCTTTACACTCTTTATGAAAGAAAGAAAGAAAGAAAGAAAGAAAGAAAGAAAGAAAGAAAGAAAGAAAGAAAGAAAGAAAGAAAGAAAGAAAGAAAGAAAGAAAGAAAGAAAGAAAGAAAGAAAGAAAGAAGACACAGTTCTTGCCCTTCAGGAGTTTAAAAGCCAAAAGAGGAGAGAGGTAACAAATATACACATGAGAATTTCTTGAGAATTATTTTATTTTTTAATAAATTAATGAATCAATTTAGAATATTTTTCTATGGTTACATGATTCCTGTTCTTTCCCTCCCTCCTCCCAGAGCTAACAAGCAATTCCACTGGGTTATATACATGTATCACTGTTCAAAACCTATTTCCATATTATTAATATTTGCAAGAGTGATCATTTAAAGCTAAAATTCCCAGTCATGTACTCATTGAACCATATGATCAATCAAATGTTTTTCTTCTGCACTTCCACTCCCACAATTCTTTCTATGGATGTTGGATAGTGTTCTTTGCTAAGAGAAATTTTGATTCAAACAATAGCTCTGTGTAATGATTAGGCAGGGCATAGGGGTTATCTCCATTTTAAAGAGGAGAAAACTGAATCTCATAAAGGCTTTGAGTTGCTTAAAGTAAACTATTAGATTATTCTAAAAAGCAATAAGAAATTTTAAAGAAGAGTTCTCTTAAGGGTAGGTAGGTGGCTCAGTGGATTGAGAGGAAAGCCTAGAAATGGGAGGTCCTGTGTTCAAACATGGCTTCAGACATGTCCTACCTAGGCAAATCACTTAACCCTCCCATTGCCTCACCTTTACCACTCTTCTGTCTTGGGACCAATATATAATACTGATTCTAAGGTAAAGGTTTTTATTGTTGTTGTTTTTTAAAGAAGAGTCCTCTTGTACATTTAACTCCAGTTGCCTAATCCTTGCTGCTCAAAGAAGTCTTCCAGATAGATCATTGCCATGGAGTTGTGAATTGATCCAACCATTCTGGATGGCAATTTGGAAGTATGCCCAAAGGGATTTAAAAGACTGCCTGGCCTTTGATCCAGCCATACCACTGCTGGGGTTATACCCCAAAGCGATAATAAGGGAAAAGACTTGTACAAAAATATTTATAGCCGCACTCTTTGTGGTGGCAAAAAATTGGAAAATGAGGGGATGCCCTTCAGATGGGGAATGGCTAAACAAACTGTGGTATCTGTTGGTGATGGAATACTATTGTGCTCAAAGGAATAATGAACTGGAGGAATTCCATGTGAACTGGAAAGACCTCCAGGAATTGATGCAAGGTGAAAGAAGCAGAACCAGGAGAATCTTATACTCAGAGACTAATACACTGTGGCACAATCGATTGTAATGGACTTCTCTACTAGCAGCAATGCAATGATCCAAGACATTCCTGAGGGACTTATGAGAAAGAATGCTATCCACACCCAGAGAAAGAACTGTGGGAGCCAAAACACAGAAGAAAAGCAATTGCTTGACCATATGGATCGATGGGGATATGATTTGGGATGTAGACTCTAAACAATTTCCCTAGTGCAAATATCAATAATATGGAAATAGGTCTTGATCAATGACACATGTAAAACCCAATGGAATTGTGTGTTGGCTATAGGAGGTTGGTAGGAGGAGGAGAGGGAAATAATATGAATCATGTAACCATGGAAAATTTTTCTTAATCAATAAAATTAAATTTAAAGACAAAAAAAACCCAAATAGATCATTGCTGGACCCTGAGCATGCAGATAATACATTGGGGGTCCCCTCTAGACCTCAGCACTTAATCATGGCCTTCAAATCTGAAGCTTCTTAAATTTTTCCTGAAGCTTGGCCACTAGCCACTCAAAGAGTCATCTGTGAGCTGGTAACATTTGAGATCATAGGAACAGAGCTGGAAAGGACCTCAAAGGCCATCTGGTCCAGTCCTCTCCTTTTACAAATGAGGAAACTGAAGGTCAAAGGAGTAAAGTGGTTTGGCCAAAAGACCAAATCCTACCTATCTGGAACTCCTTCAAACCCTGCCTTCTTCCTCTGAAGCCAGCTGAAACTTATCTGTCCTTCAAAGCAAAGCTCATATTACACTCCTTTGTGAGGCTTTCCCTAAACAGACCAGCCCCACAGTGAACTCTCCTCCCTAAGTTCTGTTTTACTGTTCATTTGAGATGTACCATGTACTCACTTGGAATGTTATCCTTTTCCATGTCTATAGTATGTTTTATTTCTCTAACTATATTATAAGTTCTTAGGGGCAGGGACCATGTCTTC
Organism: Gracilinanus agilis; assembly: GCF_016433145.1. NCBI lineage: Eukaryota > Metazoa > Chordata > Mammalia > Didelphimorphia > Didelphidae > Gracilinanus > Gracilinanus agilis. The sequence goes on along the minus strand of NC_058131.1, from coordinate 484,670,968 downwards.
TACCCTGTTTCCCATAGTCCCTCCCCCCTAGTAATTCTCATCCACAAATATTTATTTTGGGGCTCATACTTATCTCTAGCACCTCTCATATGAGTGACTCTACAATAACTATCCCAAGTTCAAGATAATCTGTGAATTTGCATCTATTTAAAATCATAGTTCATAAGCCCCCATCAATGTGTTTACCTTTAATAATCAGGTAAGGACCACAATTAGTTTAGAACAGGGATTCTTAGCCATTTTTTGGTGAGCCGTGGATCCTTTTGGCTTCTAATTAAAGCCCCCTTCTCAGAATAGGTTTTTAAAGTAAAAATTGAAATGTGTTAAATTTCAAGTAGAGGTTAGTGAAAATAAGGATGTAATTTTTTTTCCTATCTAGGTTCCCAGCCCCTCTGCAATCTATCTATTAACTCGTTGGAAGTCTGTGGACTTCAACATTAAAAACATCTGATTTAGAGCACAGATTTTTTTTTATTGTCCTGCGAAACACAATTCCATATTGGTCATTGTTGTAAGAGCAAACTTATACATAACCAAAACCCCAAAATAAAACTATATATACACTGACGCAAAAAAATGACTCCAACAGTTCTTTCTCTGGAGGTGGATAGCATTCCCTGTCATAAGCCTTTCAGTATTATCCCAGGTTGATGCATTGCTGAGAGTAGCCAAGTTTTCACAGATAATCGTCATCCAATATTGCTGTTATTGTGTCCAGTGATCTCCAAGTTCTGCTTATTTCACTCTGCATCCTGCAGATCTCTCCAGCTTTTTCTGAAATCATTCTGCTTGTTTTTAACAGCACAGTAGTATTCCATCACCAGCAATATAGCCCAATTTGTTCAGCCATTCCCCAATTGATGGTCATCCTCTCAGTTTCCAGTTCTTTGCCACCACAAAAAGAGCTGCTATAAATATTTTTGTACAAGTAGGTCCTTTCCCTTTTTTTATTATCTCTTTGGGATACAGACCCAGTAGGAGCAAAGATATTTAATGAAAAAGCATAGTAAGAAAAGTATCAATGCAACATTGCCCAGTAAACCTAAGGCACACCCTCCAATAAATCCACATCCTGTGACCAAAGTACACACATGGAGGGGCACTCATTTGTAGGGAACACATATGAGTCAGCATATGAAAGGGAACAGTATGCTTTGGTTCACAAAGCCTATTGATGATAGTATCATGCTCTTTTAGTATCATGCTATTTATTGAACCTGGTCTCTGCTAAGCATTGTCTGTCAGTCAGTCAAACATTTGATTAACACCTACAATATGCTAGATACTATGCTACATGCTAGACTTACATTATTGTTATTCAGTCATTTCAGTCCTGTCTGAAAGTCAGAATTCTCCACCCCTTTTGGGGTTTTCTTGGCAAAGATACTAGTTTGCCATTTACTTTTCCAGCTCATTTTCCTGATGAGGAAAGTAAAACTACAAGATTAAGCTACTTGCTCAGGGTCACACATCTAGTAAGTGTCTAAGGCCAGATTTGAACTCAGAACATGAGTCTTCCTGATTGCAAGCCTGGCATTCTATCATTTCCCCGCCTATCTACCCATGAACCACACTGGTCAGGCCCTTTTTTCACCTTTACTATGGCCTTTTGACCTTTTTTTCTATCCATATTTTTTTTCATCTCACAACAAAAAGAGCACTGAACTCTCTCAATCCTTCCACCTACCTGATTGCAAAGGAACTCAAAATTTAGTGAAAATAAGGATTTTTTCCCACCCAAGTTCATGGATCCCCTGGAATCTATCTCTGGACTCATAAGGTTAAGGAGACCCATTCTAGAAGATAGTTAGGAAGAAAGAAGGGTTTGCTGGACATGTAACTGGGGAGGAAGGAACAATGGGATATAGTTTAAAAAAAACAACCACAACAACACTGGATTTGGAACCAAGATTGAGGAAAGGAGGGAGGAAGACATAAGCATTAAGCACCTACTATGTGCCAGCTTTGTGCTAATCACTTTCCAAACAGGGTCTGATTTAATCCTTACAACAACCATGTAAATGAGATGCTATTATTATTTTACAGTTGAAGAAATTGAGGCAGAAAGAAGTTAAATGATTTGGCCAGGGTCTCAGGCTAGGAAGTGTCTGAGACTGAATTTGAATTGGGCTTTCTGACTCTAAACCCAGTGTTCTATCTACTGTGCCTCCTTACTGCTGTGATATAGCATGGTGTAGTGGGAAGAAAACTGCATTTGGAATAAGGAGATCTATGTTCAAGTCCTCCCTCTGCCTTTTACCAGCTGTATGACAGTGGATAAGTCATTCAACATCTCTAGGTCTCCTAAGATTTATATCAGAATGAACAAAGAGATACTGTAATTTAACCTGCACATATTGCATGCAGATGAGGAAACTGAAGCCCAAAGACCATGAGCTTTCCAAGACATGACACCTGACTGATTTCTCAGGAAAGTTTTTAAATTGAACTGAATTTGACTGTTTCTTCATCTACAATATGAGGATCATTATATTTATGCTTCTTTATAAAAATTTATTGTGAGGAACAAACAAGGGCAGATAGACAAAGTAAATGTAAGTTGGGTAGCGCACCAGACCTAGAGTCAGGAAGACGAGTTTTAATCAGGAACCAGACACTTCCTAGCTATGTGACCCTGGACAAGTTGCTTAACTCTACTTACCTCAGTTTTCTCATCTGTAAAATGAACTGGAGAAGGAAATGGCAAGCCACTCCAGTATCTTTGCAAAGAAAATCCTAATTGGAATCATGAAGAATCTGACACACCTAACCAACAAATATGTAAGATATTTAATTCTAGCTAGCATTTATAAAATACTTTCAGATTTGAAAGCACTTTACAAAAGTCCTCTCATGTCCTTACAACAATACTGGGAGGTAGGTGCTGTTAATAACACTGTTTTACAAGGAAACTGAAACAGTGGTAAAGTGATTTGCCCAGGGTCTCACAGTAAGGGTCTGAGGCAGGATCTGAACTCAGCTCTTCTAAGTCCACATTCAGCACTGTTCCCTGTGCTCAATGTCTCAATGAACTACTTACTACATAAGAGAAATCTCCTTTTGGGGGGATGGGGGCAGGAAGCAGCATTAGGATTTCAAAGCAGCATTAGGATTTCAAATGCCATTCTTTGTATTGAAAGTGAAATTTGGACTGAGGGCTGTCTTCCCCAATTCCCCATCCCAATCTGCTGCCATATATATACATATATACATATATATACATGTATATATATATATATTGTTATATTGTTATATTGAATCTCTGGGAGCTCGAAGTTCACTGTTGATTGACAGATGAATCAGTTGGATAGAATGTTCCCAAAGAGGCATGCGGACTCAGGAGAGAGCAGTTGAGAACCCAGACAGAGGTTCTGGGGTCTTTACCTGTCCCTGAGGCTGGAGATCAGTGGATCCTGGTCTTTGGGGAAATAGAGACTTGCAAACTCAATCCTGCAAGCCTCTCCTGTGTTTCCTGTACTGTCATCAACCTGTATTAGACCACCATCTCTGTTTCTACTGCCCCTAGATATTAGGAAGTTCACCATCTTAGTTATCTAGGCTTCCCAGGGCCCAGGAGGGATCCGGGAAGTGGGCAGGAGAAGAAGAGGGAGGAAAAGGGTGGATATCTCAACTGATTAGACTTAAGATCTACTAAAGAAGAAGCAGAAGATTTCACAGCAGTTTGCCTGCTCTGGTTTAGCCCTGGCCAGGCTGTTCCAGAGAGAAGCTATCATCTTGATTCCTTCATTTGCCTGCAGTTAGGGATTCATTAGTATCAATTTAAAGTAGGGTCTCCCATTACCTCTATCCCACACCATTATCCTTCTTGCCAAATATATTTAAAGTTTTAAAGTACCTTCCTGAATTGATTATTCATAGTTTATTTGGGAAGGGAGTCACACAGTCAGATTACCAACTTTACCAAGCTGAAGAGCCCAATTTAATAATAACAAATAACCCCAGGTGGGTCCTGAAGGGATATCATCCATTGACCTAAAGGATCCTGCCTGGGCAACTGTTATATAGGAGAGAGGTGTCATCCTATCCTCTCTCTGTGCTCCATCTTCATATACATCTAATAGATAGTAGTACCTCCTTTAATATAACAATATATATACACATATAAATATGTATTTATATATATAAATAAAAGTAATAAAATAAATATAACACTGCTACTTTGCAGATTTTCAGCTATGGAGGTGGGGGTCTCCGGTATGTAACTCCCGCCATAGGTGAGAGATCACTGTATTTGACTCCCCTTAGATTTAGGTGCACCAGCTGGTCCACTAGAATTTGAGATTTTTCTCCCCTTCCCTCACTAGCTACCATCTTCTATGGGCAGCAACTTAGGGGAAAGTCAGGACAGGGAGGAAAGGAGGGCACTTATGCCAGAGAGGAGTCAGAATTACAGAAGAGGGGTGCAGAGAGACAGGAGGATGATCAGGAGCATTGTTGGGTTAGCAGCTGGGGTGGTTTAGGCAGAGAGGTGAGGGACGAAATGGGCTCCTATATGACAAGGCAAGTTCATGGTTCCTGAAGTGGGAGTCAGCGGAGATGGAGCTCCTGAGAGGATGAAGGCTGGAATAAGTTAACTTCAGCCTTGTTCATGTAGTGCATGAAGGATTATGGCTAACATGCCTACCTAATGTTAACTGGGTACGTGTGACCGAGGGGTGAGGGATCCAAGCCAGGCTCTAGCTGGGAGAGAATATATATGCCCTGATTACCATAGGCACACATATCAATCCAAGTAGGGAATTGTGTAACTCTGTGGGTGAGTGTGGGTGCATTTAGGTGAATGTGTGTGTGTGTGTGTGTGTGTGTGTGTGTGTGTGTGTGTATGCATGCGTGCGCCTGTCTATGAACATCTATAGGAGTTTGAGACCTATAATTTCATTGATTTAGAGAATTCCCAGTAAGGAAACCTCTCTGCCAGTGTAAATCAGGCATCATAGAGGATTCCCTAGACAGAAATTTGAAGGGTTAAATGTTTTGCCTGGGGGTCACTCAAGAGTATGAATCAGAGGGAGCAGCTGGGTTGCTCAGTGGATTGAGAGTCAGGCCTAGAGACAGGAGGTCCTGGGTTCAAACCCGGCCTCAGCCACTTCCCAGCTGTGTGACCCTAGGCAAGTCACTTGACCCCCATTGCCCACCCTTACCACTCTTCCACCTATGAGACAATACACCGAAAGTTAAGGGTCCTAAAAGAATAAATAAATAAATAAATGTAAAAAAACAAAAACAAAAACAAAAACAAAAAACCAGGCTTCTTTATCTGATTGAAACATCACTGGTGCATAATTTAATAAATTGCCAAAAAATTTAAAAAAAAAAAAAGAGTATGAATCAGAGGCAGAACTTGTACCCAAGTTCCTCTTGAATTGAGGCTAACTATCCATTATGATATATGTTAAAAAGAAAAGATGAGGATTACTCCTCTGGAGATATATATCTAAATGATCTTATCTTTCTTTCTATCTCCTCTTACTGTTACTATCTCCCTATAGATCTTCCTTCTAGATATTAGAGGATGGCTGGTATGTAGATCTTAGGGACAGTATGGATGAAGGAGGGATCAGGGGCCCAAGGCCTAAGCCAGCTATAGTTGGTGAACAAGGAATACCCACTCCTCTCTCAATAGCTGCTGCTATAATTACTCTTCTCCCTGATAGGCTTAGTTGGTTACAGGGTCAAGTTCAGGCCTACCCTCTTCTTCTATCACCCTTCACCCTTCACCTCCCTCTGTCCCAGTTCTTGCTCCAAGAGAAGTTTGCTCAAGTCTCAGCTCTGAGTTCTGAGCCCAAACAGTTGTTCTTAGGGGGTATTTATAGGGTGGGGCCAACTGACTTTTGCCCCTGGCTCACAGCATCTGGGAACATTCTGAATTCTCTCAACTGCCATTCCTGTCAGCCAAGGTGGCATCCATCTTACCCCAGATAATGATTTCAACACACACTGCCTTTCCTACATAGTGATGCCATCCAAAATTCAGTACATGAATTTAAAAAATGTTTTTAAAAACTTTTTTTAATGTTGAGAGGCAGTTAGGTAGCACAGTAGATGGAGTGCCAGACCTGGAGACTGGAGGACCTAGACTCAGATCTGACCTCAGACACTTCCTAGCTGTGTGACTCTGGTTAAGTCAGTCACTTATTGCTTAGTCCTTACCACTCTTCTGCCTTAGAATTGACATCAATTCTAGGATGGAAGGTAAGGGTTTTTTTGTTTTGTTTTTACTACCCTTACCTTCAGACTTGGAATTATTACTATGCATTGGTTCCAAGGCAGAAGAACAATAGGAGCTAGGAAATGGGTTTAAGTGACTAGCCCAGGGTCACACAGCTAGGAAGTGTTGGAGGCCATATTTGAATCCAGGACCTTCTGTGTCTAGGTCTGGCTCTCAATCCTCTGAGCTACCTAGCAGCCCCCAGAACTGTGTTGGTTATCCCATGGCATGCATGCTGGAACTTGCCAGAGGGGGCTGCTCCCTTCCCCCTCTCCATGCACACCTGGGGACATTTCTTACATGACTGGTCCCTCTGCCTAGCGGCCCATTAGGAGTGCTTCCTCCCTCCTCTGTCTGGGGTTAGGCAGGGTTGGGTGACAGGGCTTACAGGTGGTGTGTGAGGGTTGCAGTTTGGGTACGCAGCCTCTAAAAGGTTCACCATCACTGCCCTAGAAAGTAGAGGTTTGAAAAGGCCATAGGGTTGTCCTCTAAGCCAAGAAGATCAGAAGCCAGGTTCTACTCACAAAGCTGACATTTAACTGACTATGTGACCCTGGGCAAATTATTTAATATATCAATGCTCTAGGTAACTCTCTAAGTCTAGAAGTTCCTAAGAGAGTGCCAACTTGCATTAGTAGAGAGAATTTATTAATCTTCCAGTTCCTTCTGTATCAATGAAATCACAGGTCCAGTCCGTCCTCCTCTGAAATATTTGCTGAGTTGAATGAAAAAAATTTTTATTTTACTCATTTTTTGTTACATTTTTAAGTTCTGAGCTGTCTCCCACCCTGCACTAGAGAAGTGTTGAATTGAACCTATTTATTTTTTAAACCCTTCCCCTCTGTCTTAGAACTGATACTAAATATGGATTGCAAGGCAGAAGAGTGGTCAGGACTAGGCAATGGGAGTTAAGTGACTTGTCCTGGGTCACACAGCTAGGAAACATCTGAGACCAGGTTTAAATGCAGGACCTGCTGTCTCTAGACTTGGTTCTCTAAATAGTGATCCACCTAGCCACCCCCTGTTGAGTCGAATTTAAAAAGCCCCAGTCCCCATGAGAGTTAGTGACTCTGAATAAGTACCCGTGTAATAGGATATTTACGTGCATGGGTATAAGGAGGGGCTGTGTCTGCATGGAGTAGTGGTTGATAGGGGGTTCCTATGCTGGTCATGGGTCCCTTCAGGATATCCTTATCTGAACTATAGACAAAATTTTCTCAAAGGGAAGATTCCTAGATTTCTTGGAGCTAGGGAGTAAAGTGAGGTTGTATTAAAAACTCAATGAGGAGTGACTGAATCACAAGTTGATGGAAGGGCCAGCAAGAGGATTCAGGGAAGTAAGTGTTGCTTTCTCGAGGTATGAGAACCTGTTGCTGCAGCCATGTGCCCCTACTGTTCTTGATAGTTCCCATCAGTAAAATGGGCAGGCTGATACTTCCCTACCCATTGTGAGCAACCCCCGCAAATGTGCTTAAGAGTGTTGGACAGCAGCACCCAGGACAGTCATATTCAAAGCCTTTAGTAGGCATTCCACTTGGAAGACAGTTTCATCTTTTTCATCCAGATGTCTTTATGAACCTGTAACCTTGCAGGAAAGTGATCTTGTGTCAGCTGCAACTTACTTGGGCCATTCTCAGAGCAGGTCCTGCTATCAACTTACAGGCTAAGGAAGATGCTGATTCAGGGAACACTCAGAGCAGAAACAACAAATGCATCTTGTGTGCCTATGGAAGGGAAGCCTTCTGGTCTTGAGGACAATTGAAAGCGCCAAATAATTTTCCTTTGAACTGATCATCCCCAAATTCTTTAACTAGGGTACCTAGGTAGCTCTGTGGGTAGAAATTGGGCCTGGAGTCAGGAAGACCTGAGTTCAGATCTGACCTCAGACAGTAGTCGTGTGGCCCTGAACAAGTCACTATCTGTCTCAGTTTCCTCATCTATCAAATGAGAAGGAAGTGGCAAACCACTCCACTGTTTTTGCCAGGAAAACCCCAAATAAGGACATGAAGAGTTGGACATGACTGAAACACCTGAACAAATTCTTTAACTGGGATTGAAATTGCTTTTGGGGGAGGCTGCTCCTGAGGGAGGTAGAGAGACTTCTGCTGGCACTTACTGGAAATACATGCAGAGGGTATAGAAGGCTTAATCTTAAAACACTAAAAATTAGATTATAAATTTAACCTATACCAAATAAAATGGACTTTTCTGTATTCATAATAGAACAGAAAAAAAGGAGAATTGTATATATAAATGCAGGTCTCTGTTATGTAAAGCTTCATTTTCTTTTAAAAGTACATATTATATTCAACCTGTAGCCTTTGAAGCTGTCCTGCTTGTCTGTTTTTCTTTGACTTTCCTTTTTCTTTACATTTGAAAAAAGATGTTTCTTTTCTTTCATTTCCTTCTTCCTCTTCTTCTTTCTCCTCTTCCTCTTCTTCCTCTTCTTCTTCCTCCGCTTCTTCCTCCTCCTCCTCTTCCTCCTCCTCCTCCTCCACCTCCTC
>NC_058131.1:484629690-484660456 GCF_016433145.1 Gracilinanus agilis | reverse complement strand
AGAAGAGAAGAGAAGAGAAGAGAAGAGAAGAGAAGAGAAGAGAAGAGAAGAGAAGAGAAGGGAGAGAACAGAGATAGTGTTGTGGGAGGTGTAAGGAGAAGAAAGATAGGATGAAGATATGAGGAAGAGAAAAAAGATGGGATGGGAATGGAGAGGAGACATAGCCTAAGGTCTGAGCAAAAGAGAGATGGGATAGGTGTGGAAAGGATGGGAGGGGAGGGGAGTAGTTATAATAATGGTAACAGCATGGTGTAGTGGGAAAGAGCACAAGACAGGAAGCAATGTACCTGGGTTCTAGTTGTGACTGTGCTGCTGTGTGACCCCAGGAAAATCACTTAGCCTCTCTGGGCCTTAGATGTTTCATCTATAAAATGAAGGTGTTAGGTTATATAATCTCTTTCTCTTTTTTAAAAATCCCTACCTTATGTCGTAGAATCAATACCAAGTATCAGTTTCAAGGCAGAAGAAGAGTGATGAGGGCAAATAATTGGGGTTAAGTGACTTGCCCAGGGTCATACAACTAGGAAGTGTCTAAGGCCATATATAAATCCAGGACCTCCTGTCTGCAGGTCTGATACTTGAGTCACCTAGAGATAATTTCTTAAACTCCCTTTCCAGACCTAATATCCTGCGACCGATTGATTAGTTTGTTAAGCATTTGTTGAGCTTCTACTGTATGCCAAATTCCTATGGGTTTCTACTGGATCAGAAATTTACTACTGAGAGGAAAGACCATGCTATTTTTCCTTTTGTGTTCCCCACAATGACCTACCTACATAATAAGTACTTCAGAAAACATTTGATGAGTGAATTCTGAAAACCATTATTATACCTTTCATTCATATAGCTCTTTATCAGTTTCAAAGACCTTTTATATTCATTATTTGACTTCATCTTCACAGAAATTCTTCACAGTAGATACAGCAGGTCCTCATTTTACACAAAGGGAAACTGAAACTCAGGGCTATTACAGAAATTAACCAAGATTATTTAGAGCAGTGATGGGCAAACTACAGCCGAGGGCCAGATGCGGCCCCCTGAAAAGTTCTATCCGGCTGGGTGACATCATTCCTAATCTGACAAATACAATGAGTAGGATACAATACAATGAAACTTGGAAAGAGTTACCTTAGAAACACACTGACACATGAGCATTTCCCTCTTTAAAAAGTTTGCCCATCACTGATTTAGAGAGTTAGTAGTTAGGGCTGGGATTAGAATTTAGGCACCTTTATTCCAAATCTTGTGCTTTCATCACCACTTGGGTCAGCCACTGCTGACTTTGTTAATAGCTCAGCTCTCTAGAAGGGGTCCTTGACTGTTCCTGGGCACCTCTTCATTTCCTCAGGTTTCTACCTCACCTGGTCCCAGGTTACCCCAAGAAGAGGAGGAGGCGCCATTGTCCTCCCGGACCAGGAACCAAGCTGGTCTTCGACGACATAAGCGCCGTGGCATATCTCAACCAGTGAACCCAACCCATCAAAGTCCAAAGGATGGTGAACCTCCTACTACCCTGGAAACTTCTCCCTTCCTATTGGAACTTCAGAGCCTTCCTGGATTGGCTGATGTAGATCTCAGTGCCCAAAACCCCAACATTCAGGTGAGTATCTGGGAAGTTGGGTTAGAGAATAGAGGACTGATGGGATGGGGTGACGTAGGGGAGAAATAGAACTCATCTGGGAGGCAGTATGGCAAAGTAGGATTCCCAGATTTGGAATTAGGAACCATGACCCCAGATTTTGAATCCTGACTGCCATCTACTACAAGTGCAACCTTGAGTAAGTCCCTTTGCTTCCCAGGGCCTCAGTGTCCTCATCTGTAAAAGGAGCTGCTTGGCCTAGATGACCTCCAAGGTCCATTCAGCTCTGAGTTTATAATCCTATGATCCTTTGACCGCAGGTGTCATCATTCAAATAGCCACCTTAGTGCTTTGGAGGACGATGGAGTTAAGATGGAGGGGGTGAATCCTAGGTTCAAATCTGGCCTCAGACACTTCCCAGCTGTGTGACCCTGGGCAAGTCACTTGACCCCCATTGCCCACCCTTACCAATCATCCACCTATGAGACAATACACAGAAGTTAAGGGTTTAAAACAAAACAAAACAAAACAAAAAAAGATGGAGGGGGTGGAATCCTTAAAGTTCTTTCCAAATGTCAGCCTTATGGTCAATGCGTCTAGTAATAGAGGCTAGAGTACTCCTCCCTCCCATTCTATACAAGTAAGTTTTGTTCAGGAATTGAAGAACGTTATGGTCATTCACATTCATATAATGCTTTGAGATTTGTAAAGGGTTTTCTTCATTCCTCTCATGAAATAAGTAATACAATTTTTGTTGAGGAAATGCAGTTTAATCGACTTCCCCAGAATCACAAACCCAAGAACTATTGGTCCTAAGACTGAAACCCAGGTCTTCTGATTCCAAATCCAGCACTCATGTTGCCACCCAGACCTGCCTCAGACTATAAGCACTTGAAAATGTAGTTTCTCAGCCTGGGAAAACTTGGAAAATGAACAGATCTGAGACATCCACCTTTTAATACCAAAATGCTTCCCAGCTCCTATTTACTGCCAGAAATAGGGAAGACAACACACAGGAGTAGAGAACCTTTCAAATCCTTTCGAATCCTTTGCCCATCCAGTCCTGTGGAGGCTGAGCCTGGCTCAGCTTCATTATTCCTCTTCAGAGAGGCTTTGGTTGAAGCTGAGGTCAAAAATGGAGAATCCCAGCGCAGGCTGCATGGAAAAGAATGCAGACTTTGTTTCCCCTTCGGCCCCACACTGAGCACAGCTGGCCAGAATGGATATAGGGAGAAGGGCTAAGGGAATATGGCTTGGGAATTCAGTTTTTCCTGGGTAGGCTAGAACTTGGCATAGGGAGGAAGCCATCAAGCAGAGAATAACTTAGATAAGGTGGATTCTAATTTTGGTGACTTCTAACCATGACCTGAAAACCCCAAAAGCAGCACTAGCCATGGGTTTAAGTTATCCATGGAGTTAAGATGAAGGAGGTAAGATCGCTAAAGCTCCTATCAAATTTTACCCCTTGGACCTGTGCTTTTAGAAATGGTGGGCAGAAATTCCTCATGTAACAATATAATTAATATAGTTATATAAGATAGTTCTATTATATTATTCTATACCATAATTATATAATATTCTATTATTTGTTTTATTTATATTATTATATTATATTATGTATAATTATAATATAGTTATACTACATATAATATATTCTATATTTCATAGTGTACTTATATCACATTGTACTACATATTATAAATAAAAAAATAAATATTATAAAGAAATATATATATGACATATATATGCCATTATCATATAAAAATATTATCACCTTCCATTTTTTTTAATAAACCCTTACCTTCCAACTTAGAATCAATACTGTGTATTATTTCTAATGCAGAAGAGTGGTGAGGGCTAGGCATTGAGGGGTTAAGTGGCTTGCCCAGGGTCAAGTGGAAGTTGGAAGTGTCTAAAGTCAGATTTGAACCCAGGACCTCCCATCTCTAGGCCACCTAGTCACCCCCATATACCCTTTCTTTTTATAATAGGTAGAAAAAGCCATAGTTCTGAAATTAGAACCCTTGGTTTGAAACCTCTTTATCAGTTACCCTCTTCTAGGCTTCAATTTCCTCATTTATAAAATAAGGAGATTGAACTCTCTAGGGTCCCTAAGGCCTTGCGATCTCATTTTTTCTTCTTAATCATGCCCCATGAGGTAGATAGAGCAGGCAGTATTATAATCTCTATTTTGTAGATAAGGAAATGTTGGCTCAGAAGAATCATTTTGCCATTGTAGAATCAATACTGTGCATTGGTTCCAAAGCAGAAAAACAGTAACAACTCAGCAATGGGAGTTAAGTGACTTAGAAGTGTCTGAGATCAGATTTGAACCCAGGACCTCCTGTCTCTAGGCCTTACTCCCAATCCACTGAGCCACCCAGCTGCCCCTGGGAGTCATGTTTTTTCCCTAGGTCTCACAGTTTGTTACGAGTCATGACTAGGCTCCCAGCTCTCTCCCAGACTCAGGCTGTATCAAATGGGCTCTGTTGGACTTTATCTTGGACAGTGCTCTCAACAGATGAAAAGTGGAGGCCACCTCCTCTGTGTTTGCCCTAGGAGCGCTCATTATGTCCAAGCCATTGGGATTGGACAAAGGGGTTGGGGCTGAGAACTCTTCCTTCCCCTCCTGTCTTTAAAGGCTAAAGGAGAACGTTCCATTCATTCCTGTTCCTCTGACCCTTATCCTCTTGTTCCCTCTTATTGGAACTGAATGTTAGGGAGATGAGATGGAAAGAGCACTGGATGTCTGGGTTCTCTCCTTGCCTCAAGCCTTAGTGAAAGTTAACTATGTACCTCAATTTCCTCATTCATAAAACGGGGATATTAGCACCAGATCATGTTTGTCTAGCATTTTGGGGTTTACAAAGAACTTTCCTCCCAATAATTCTCAAGGTAGACAGTACAGGTAGAATCACAAAAATAGCTAATAAAAGCTAGCATTTAGAGAGTACTTTACAACCATGACAGCTAGGTTTCAATTAGTGCAAATAGCAACCCTGTGAAGTGGTCAGATGTTATAAAATTCACACTATTCAAATTTATTATTAGTTAAAATCTAGCCAGAGGTTTCAGAACTATGGGGAAATGCAGTGAAAATTCAAATAACACAACTATTTCCCAGGATTTGTTATTCAAACTAATTGGGGCCCTCACAATGACTCTGGGAGGTAGGTACTATTATGCCACATTTTACAGATGAGAGAACTGACGCAGATTATGAGATTTTTCCAGAATCACATCGCTAGTAAGTGCCCAATTTTTGTAGATGAAGAAACTGAGCCTACGAGAAGAAAGTGAGACAGATGTGCTAGGAGGTATTCCAACACTGGTATGGCCACTGGCAAGGCCTGAAACATCAGAAAAAATACCATTCTTCAGGAAGGGTAATAATAATATCACCTTAACTAATATTATCACATTCATATAACACTTTCCTCCTTGCATCTTCACCTCAATGTGAAGAAGGCAAGTTGCTAGAGTAGAAAGAGTGCCAGGTTTGGCATCAGAGGACACGAGTTCAAATTCTGACTGCCATTTGTTACTTGTGTGAGCTTAGCAAATTAAGCACTTATTAGTCAACTATTCTGTGCCAGGAAGAGAGGCAACCTGGCCTAGTGGAAGAGAGTTGACCCTAGAGTCAGGGAAAGCAAGGTTCAAATCCCACCTCTGACTAGGTAACTATCAGTGACTTTGAGTTTTAAAAGTTACCTGTTTTTAGTGGTAGAATGAGTTTCTTCACCCAGGAGACCCTGCACCAGTTGAAATCTCAGATAAATCCATCAATAAATGTTTATTAAGCTCATAACTATGTACCAGGCACTGTGTTAAGTGCTGGGGAGACAAAGATAAAAGATGGTCACTGCCCTCCAGGATTTCACAAACGAACAGGAAAGACGACATGCAAATAAATATATATAAGCAAATTATATACAGAATAGGAAATAATTAACAGAGGGGAGGCAGTAGAATTAAGAGGAGTTGGAAAAGGCTTCCTGTAGAAGATGTAATATGATTTGGTACATAAAGGAAGCGCGGGAGGTCAGTAGGTAAAATACAAGAGGGATGAGGGATGGCCAAAGAAATGCCCATAACCAAAAGATATAGTGTCTTGTTCATGGTATAGCCAAGAGGCCAACGTCACTGTAGTGAAGAATACATAGTGGGAGAAGGGAGATCCTAGGTTCAGATCTGACTTTAGATACTTCCTAGCTTTGTGACCCTGAGCAAGTCACTTAACCAGCATTGTTTAGCCCTTACAATTCTTCTACCTTGGAACCAATACACAGTCTTGTATAGAATTCATTCTAAGACAGAAGGTAAGTGTTTAAAAAAAATAGAATATATGGTAGGGAGTAAAGTTCAAGAAGACTGGAAAGGTAGGAGGTGTGTAGATGATGAAGGACTTTGAATGCCACACAGGAGATAGAGAGCCATTATTTGTTGTTTTTAAAATCTACATTAAAAATCCATTTAAAAAAATGTTCCAAGCATAGTTCTAAGCAACCCACTCTCTCTTAGCTTCATATCCCTCATATGGAAAAAGAGGGGGTTGAACTACATGATGTTTGCTGCTCAAAATCCATGATCCTGCAGGTATCTTGCCTCCTTTATAGGGTTACTATGAGGCATAAATGAGATTCTGTATTTGAAAGTATTTTATAAATGGTAAAGTACTATACCATTACTATTGTTGTGGACAGAAGTGGCAGTTTTGCTGCTGAGATCTCCCTGACTGCCCAACCTGGCATCCCCCCCCCCCACCCAGGTGACCATTGAGGTGGTAGATGACCTGCAGGCTGAGATGGAGATGGACTTGTTGACAGAAACCAGTGATTACTGGTCCTTGGGCTCCCCCAGCTGGCTTCCTGCCAAAGAGCTTTTCTGGCCTCTGTTCTGGGGCTATACAGAGGGTGAGGAGGGAGGATCTGGGCCCCAGCCAGAGGGGAAAGCCCTCAAAGAGGAAGAGGGAAAGGAGGAGGCCAATGAAGAAGACTATGCTGCAGAATATGAGGAGGAAGAAGATGAAGATGAAGAGGGAGAGCCTATGCTGAGTGGAGTAGGAAGCAACTGGAATCAAAGGTGGCCAACACCAAAGACTTGGGACTTCATGGAGAAATATAATTATGGTGAGTATACCATGTACAGGGGCAGTGTACACCTTGAGACATTCCCAGGAGGGAAAGGGAAGTCTGGGAGAGAAAGCAGAGTGTCATAGGAAAAGGGCAAAGCTAGAGAGATCACCTTTTCTGTGGATTGGGCATAAAATAATAATAACAACAACAACAACAACAACAATAATTCATTTGTTCAAATGATTTTTTAAAAGCCCTTACCTTCCATCTTAGAATGAACACCGAGAATTGGTTTCAAGGCAGAAGGGTGGTGAGGGCTAGGCAGTTCAGGTTAAGTGACTTTCCCAGGGTCAAACAGCTAAGAAGTGTCTGAGGCCAGTTTTGAACCTAGGTTCTTCCAACTCCTTGTCTGGCACTCTATATACTTTGCTACCTAGCTGCCCTTGTTCAAATGATTCTTGAGTTCGCATGAACCTATGATTTGTGTAGTTTTAGGCAAGTTACCTAACGTGTTTTGGCCTCAGTTTGTAGAATGAGGGGGTTGGTCTGGATGAACTATAAAGTCCCTTCCAGTTCTAGGTCTACAATGTTTCCACCAAACTAAATCACAAGTCCTCTGTGATAGAATAGTAGATAGTAGATAGAATCAAGAATTGGAGAGAGGAAACAGACCAGTGATTTAAATGATATAAAGAACTTCTGAGCCAAATAATTCCCTTTACCAATCAGGTCAGTTTTGGAACCTTCTCTGCAACTTGTAGTCTTAGAAAGTTACCTAGAGTATTTTTTAAAAACCCTACCTCTTGTCTTAGAATTGATATGGAGTATCAGTTCCAAGGCAGAAGAACATTAAGGGTTAGGCAATTGGGGTTAAGGGACTTGCCCAAGTTCATATAGGTAGAAAGCATCAGAGGTTATATTTAAACCCAGGACATCCTGTTTCCAAGTCTGGCACCCTATCCACTGAGCTATCTTGCTGCCCCTTCCCTACAGTATTAAAACAAACAAACAAACAAAAATCTTACTTTCAGTTTTAGAATTGAATCAAAGTATTGATTCCAAGGCAGAAGAACAGTAAGGGCTGGACAACTGGGGCTGTGATTACCTAGAGTATGGATGGGTTAAATGACTTGCCCAGGGTCACCTAGCCATATGTGTCAGAGGTAGAACTTAATCCCAAGTCACATGACCCAGACACAACTGAGTGGGACCCAAACCAGATTAAAATATAACTGGGAAATACCTAACAAAATAAAGAAAAATACAATAAAACTTAGATAATATTACATTTTAAAATTAAGTTAATATGTGCTTACAAGGATCCTTAAAATGGTGAGTGGCCATGTTTCTATTCAAGTTTGACATCACTGTACTACACTTTGAATCAGAGATGGCCTCTCCATTTAAGAGCTGCAGAGATGAAAACAAACAAAAACTTCATTTATTGGCTGACCTTGTGGTGATGAGCCACTCCAGAGGGAGTGATTTGTTCAAGGCCATGAAGTCATTGGCAAAGGTTTGATAAGAATCAATCAGTAACAAATGTTTATTAAATGCATTCTCTGCCAGGTACTAGGCTAGGAGGTATAAAGAAAAAAAATACCCAGAACAAAAAAAAAATAATTCCTTCTCTCAAGAAGTTTATATTCTGTGAAGTCCGTATATGACCAATGAGATCTTATCTCTGAGCAAATAAGCAGGAAATGTTCCTAGACCCTCAAATTCCCTTAATTAGTCAAATGAGTTAATCTATAAGCAATATTATTTCTGCCAGTCATCCAGTGAGCATTTATTAGGCAAATACTACTATATGTGCTTGGATCGCTAGGGGGCACAGTGAATAGAGTGCTGGGCCTGAGGTCAGGAAGAATTATCTTCATGAATTCATATCTGGCCTCAGACCATTTCCTAGCTGGGCAAGGAACCCTGCTTGCCTTCGTTTCCTGATCTTTCAAATGAACTGGAGAAAGAAATGGCAAAACACTCCAGTATCTTTGCCGAGGAAAACTCCAAATGGAATCACAAAGAGTTGGACATGACTGAAATGACTTAAATAACTCTTTGTGCCAGGTGCTGAAATTATACCAAGTAGAGTTCCTGACTCCAAATCTGTGGGAGGTCTGAGCAAGGTAGGAGGTCTCACAAGAAAACTGAGATAAGATATCTGTGGTCTTTAACTAAGTTACATTTGTTGGCAACCCAATTACAATAAAAATATAGCTTCACTCAGGGTTCATATTCACTGTAATATATACAGTTTATCAAAGAAGAAAATAGCTACATATCATAGAGAACAGAATTTTGTGACATTAAAAATCTGTGCATTTATTTTTTTATACCTTTATAATCTTACTCTTTATACCCTTTTATGCTCTTACTTTTATAACCTTACTTAGTAACAACTCTAAAACAGAAGGGCAAGGGCTAGGCAAATGGGGCTAAGTGACTTACCCAGGGTCACAGAGCTAGGAAGTGTCTTGAGATCAAATATGAGGCCAGGTCATCCTGACTTTGTGGCACTCTATCCACTGAGCCACCTAACTGCCCCCTGTGCATTTATTTCTTTT
Organism: Gracilinanus agilis; assembly: GCF_016433145.1. NCBI lineage: Eukaryota > Metazoa > Chordata > Mammalia > Didelphimorphia > Didelphidae > Gracilinanus > Gracilinanus agilis. The sequence continues at coordinate 484,651,235 of NC_058131.1, read as the reverse complement.
CTTAAAACCTTTACCTTCTATCTTAGAACTGTGTATTTATATAGCATTTAAAAAAAAAAATCCTTACATTCCATCTTAGAATCAATACTAAGTATCTCAGTTCCAAGGCAGAAGAGCAGTAAAGGCTAGGTAATAGGTCTTAAGTGACATGCCCAGAGTCGCATAGCTAGGAAGTGTCTGAATTCAGATTTGAACCCAGGACCACCCATCTCTAGGCCTGATTCTCAATTCACCAAACCACGTAGCTGCCCTGCACCCTGTATGTTTATTTTTTTAAATGCCGCAAAGTATCTCTCCTTGTATCCTCCCTTTCTCATCCTTCCCTTCATTACATCCTAATGTATTACTTCACTAGAACTACCCCTCAACCCAGCTGTATCTATCATGTGCTCTCTTTCCATGCCCAGATTATGAGATGGAAGAGGAATGGAGCCCCTGGTCCTCTTGTAGTGTCACCTGCAGCAGTGGCACTCAGAAAAGGACCCGCTCCTGTGGCTATGCCTGCACAGCAACAGAGTCTCGAATTTGTGAATTGCCTCGATGCCCTGGTAAGAGTGTGGGCCCTGTAAAGGGGGAAGCTAGTATGGATGAACTGAATGCCCTGGGGAATTGAGTATTTTTGGTTTAAGTGGAAGTAAGCAGGACATAAGTCTTGAGGGGTGGTGAGGATATGTGGGGAAAGAACAAGAAATATAAGTCCCATATTAGATTCAAGAGTTCTAGGCTTAATCTGGGTCCCCTTGGACCTTGCTCAGACACTCATGGAAGTAACAAGGGCTCCTGCCCAGCTACTAAGATTATCCACTGGTTCTTTGTCACACTCCAGGTGTAGCCCCAAGTCTACTTCTCCAATCTACTGGGTCTTCAATGTTAAGGAATAGGGTCAAGGGCTTGTAAATTCAGTGGGACTTGGAGTGGAGACGGATCACTGCTTTGCAATGATTCTCATTCTTATTAAAGGAACAGAAAGCAAGACAGGCTTTCCCAGTGAGGATTGGCTGCCAGAAGTCCACAATGACACCCAGATGCTTGGCTCAGGTCAGTACAGAGCTTGGCCCTGAGCTTGGGGAATTGAGGGAGGATTGGGGATGGGGCAATAAGTGGAGGGTATTAAAAATAATATTAATATAGATGGATATATTCAAAAGTATTAATAGTTTATTTAAAGCCATATTGGTAATTAAGAAGGCCACATGCCTGCTAAGATCTAATTCAAATGCCCCGCCATTACCTCTGCCCACCTGGCTTGCTCCACAGGAAAAAGAGAGTGTACCAATCCCAAACTCCCTATTTAAGCTTCTGTTTACATTGTTTTCTCTATTTTTTTTTAAAAGCCCTTGTACTTCAGTGTATTGTCTCATAGGTGGAAGATTGGTAAGGGTGGGCAATGGAGGTCAAGTGACTTGCCCAGGGTCACACAGCTGGGAAGTGGCTGAGGTCGGGTTTGAACCTAGGACCTCCTGTCTCTAGGCCTGACTCTCACTCCACTGAGCTACCCAGCTGCCCCTGTTTACATTGTTTTACTTCACCATGTAAGGGCAGGAAGCCCATTGAATCATGGGAAACGTAGTTCTCAAGTCCCCTAAGCATCCACAGGAAATTTATGTCATGGATCTTGATATTAAGACCAAGGACCCCAAATTTCCACTAACAAATTCCCCCCTGAGAGTGGAAAGAGACTGGTCTCCTTGAACATTCTTATAAACATAACTTTTAAATTATAGAAATTTGGAGATAAAAGAAAAGAGGACAAAAAACTAGCCGCATTGAGAAAAAGCTAATTAGGGGCAGTTCCCTATTGGCATACGAGTGTACATTCAAAACAAATGCATTCAACTCCCCATAGTTCAATCAACTGCACCCTAAAGTTCATTTTGGATCTTCATGATCCAGTGAAGGCTCTTCAGGCATCTTCTTGGTGCCTTCTCCAATAGGTTCATTGTCTGGATTCTGGGGAGATGGCAAATTTCTTATCCTAAAATTATTCTCAAAGAATTTAAACTTTACATTATAGATTATAAAACATACATTCCCTTCTGAGGAGAATTATACAAGGGATAGGGATAGAATCATCTGACTGTGGAAAAACTAAATTCCCTGAATAAGAAACTTCTTTTCTTACCCAAAAAATAATAGAGTAGTCCTCAAATAAGGCTTGGATTAGTCACAAAGACCCTTGGAATTTTATTTCTTCCCATTCTGGGAGGAGGAAATCACTCACATTTATGTAGAATGTTTAAAAAATTCTTACCTTCCATCTTAGAATTAATACTAAAGGCTAGGCAATTGGGGTTAAGTGATTTGCTCACTGTCACACAGCTAGAAAGTGTCTGAGGTCAGATTTGAACCCAGGATTTTTCATCTCTGGTCTTGGCTATCAATTCACTGAGCCACTTAGCTGCCCATTTATGTAGCATTTTTAAGTTTAAACACTTTATTCACAAGAACCTTCTGAGGTAGGCTATACAAGTGTCATTGTCACTACTTTACAGATAAGGAAACTGAGGCATGGAGAAATTACATGATCTTTTCAAGATCACACAACTATCAAGTATTTGAAACCAGACCCATGACATCCTACCACATTGCTCCTCAGAGGCAGCCAGATGGCTCAGTAGATAGAGCACTGGGCCTGGAGTCAAGAAGACCTGTATTCAAATTCAACCTCAGATACTTCCCAGCTATGTGACCCTAAGCAAGTCACTTAATCCCAATTACCTACTCCTTATCACTCTTCTGCCTTAGAACTAATACTTGTATTGGCTCTAAGATAGAAGGTAAGGGTTAAAAAAAAAACCTGCCTCTTGTCCTCTCCATTGAATTATGATGAGAATTAAATAGATCACAGGACCATAGAGCTAGACCTAGGAGAGACCTCAGTGGCCATCTAATGCAGCCCTCTCATTTTATAGATGAGGAAACTGAGGGAAATTAAGTGACTCACACAGGTAGCAAGCTTTGGAGGCAGATTCTGAACCCAAATTCTCTAAGAGCCCAGGTCTTCCCAACTCCAGGCCTGGCGCTCTATCCACTGAGCCACTAACAGGACAGGTTTTATACCCTGCCCATTTGGCAGATTAGGAAATAAGCACCAGGGATTTTACCCATATCACGAAATTAAAAGTGGCAAAAGTAAAACTGAACCTTAACTATTCTCACGAATGGTTGTGTGGGATATGACACCTTCTCCTCTCCCAAAATACCCCTACTATTCAGGGATAATCCCCAAGACATATCAGAGACGGGTGTATGGAGCCTCTTACTCAGGCATCAAAACTGGTCCCCCTTCCTAATAATTTGTTATTGTTCAGTTGAGATCAATTCCTCATGACATCATCTGAGGTTTTCTTGGCAGAGATACTGGAGTAGTTTGCCATTCCCATCTCTAGTTCATTTGATAGATGAGGAAACTGAGGCCAACAGAGTTAAGCGACTTGCCTAGATTCATGCTGCCCAAGGCTGGATTTGAACTCTGGTGTTCTTGACTCAAGACCCAGTGCTGTATCCAAGCTGTGTCACCTAGCCGCCCTCTTCCTAATAATTAGAGCTGTTCAAAATAAAATGGGCTATAACTGTCAGTTAATATGTTATGTGACATTGGAGGTATATTCAAGTTTGAGCTGCTTGGCTGTGGTGATATACAAAGGCTGTACATGCTTCAGGTAAAATGAATTGGATAAGACAATCTCTTGAGGTCTCTGCCTTCTCTGGGATTCTCTGATTCCCTAGAAGGACTACATTGCCATGGTAGTCCTGGGAAAGCAGGGCAGGCTCTCCCCACTGTAGCTACTATAGGTTTGTTTGGACCTCTTCCTCCTGAGGAGGAGTTTGAGGAACTGAGAGGGAGAAAAGAGTGTTTCTCACTGGAATTTGCCCAACTGACTTCTTATTCTGATTCTACTCCCAGAGTCCCCCTGGAAACAGGTTAGGGGAAAAGACCTTTAAAGGTTAGACTTTTAACCAGGGGTAGATCTCTTTGCCAAGTTCAAAATGGCATCCTCCTCTCCTGGATGCTTTGAGGAGGATAAGAAAGGAATGATTGTATCTGCCTTGTTCCTTCATTTTCTCAATGAACGTTTATTGAGTACCAACTGTCAAGCAGTCAAACTGCATTCTTTCTCTGTCCCAACCCTTGCCCCCAGATGTGGACAGCTGTGAGAAATGGCTAAACTGCAAGAGTGACTTCTTGGCCAAATACATGAGCAAGGTGCTGACAGACCTGCCCAGCTGCCCATGTGCCTACCCTCTGGAGGCTGTGTATAGTGCTGTGAGCCTTCCCGATGAGCAGCAAGGCAGAAGCTTCCGCTGGAGGGATGCGAGTGGCCCCAAGGAGCGTCTGGATGTCTATCAGCCCACTGCCCGCTTCTGCCTGCGCTCCCTCCTCTCCTTGGACAGTACCACACTGGCTGCCCAGCACTGCTGCTATGATGAGGGCAGCCGACTGCTGACTCGTGGCAAGGGGGCTGGCGCACCTGACCTCATCAGCACTGACTTCTCCCCAGAGCTACACTTCAAGGTGGACACCCTGCCTTGGATCTTATGCAAAGGTGACTGGAGTCGTTATCATGCAGCAAGACCTCCAAACAATGGGCGGGCCTGTGCTGACAACCCACCTGAGGAGGAATACCTGGCCCAGTTACAGGAAGCCAAAGAGTATTAACCTAGGGGTCAGGGAGGCCCAAGAAAAGGAGGATGAATGGAGATTTGGCTTTGTCTCTGGTGGCTGGGCCAGAGGCGATGGGGGTCCTGTTGGCTGCTGCCTAGGAATATCTGGAAAAGGGTAGGATAAGAACACCTCACAACTGGGGTGTCTATGCTAAGGTGTTTCATGGGGGATGGTTTTCCTGGGCATCTCTGACCTGTCATGTTTTCTCCCAGTTTAGTGGAGTGAGAAGTCTCCCTGCAGGAGGGACTTCTTGATTAATTGGCTTTACCTGTCACTTTCTTGTTTAGAATAAGGAAGGTGAAGAAAGCACCTGTGTGTGTGTGTGTGTGTGTGTGTGTGTGTGTGTGTGAATAAATGGGTGTAAGTGTATGAAAGAGGCAGAGACAGAGAGGAACAGTGAGTGAAAGGTAGGTCTTAGATCAGCACATCCTTGGTTTCTGGGTAGAGAGAAGTGAGGCATGTCATTCAAAAAACCCTTAAAAGCCCTGTGGGTTCAGTTCTCTCTTCCCCCAATGTCTTTTTCTTGCTCCCCTGAAAGGAGATTTTTTTTAAATTTTGAAGGCTGTTTTCCCTTCATTCCCAGCTTTCTGTATCCTCATCACATCATTGTGGGCATAAGCTTTGGTATAGTCAACCAATCAAACTCCATTTACTTGGGGAAATGTTAGGAGCTTAAGTTCTGCTCCCTGGATCTTAGGAGTGGTTCAATGGATCCTAGGAGTGGCTCAATTGAACTAGAGAAAAGCACCTTCACTTCCAAGGACTCTCTGAGGATCCAGGAATGATTGAAGGCCAGTTGAGGACTAGTGACAAAAGAACCCAGTCCCTTAGATTTGTCCAACCCTATGTCTTCCCTCCCTTCTTTTCCGAGGTGTCTGAGCAGACAGGGCAGGTGAACATTGTTGCCACTGCCAGACATCTCTGTGACAGTTCCTTTGGGTTTAGTCCACCCTGGAATGGGGCACATAACTCATTTAGTCTCCCCATCCCTCCCACAGGCATCTTCAGCCTACAGAGTGCTCTGGGTAGACTCATGAACTGCCCACTTGTGTCATTAGCTCTGTAGGTTGAATCACTGGGATCTCACAAAGGCATTAAGGGTAGAAACAGGTGGGTGGCCTCAATGTGTTGGGAAGAGGAAATATAATAAGAACTGGATTGATCAGATTAAGTTTGGGGAAATGGTACCCAGTCAGTGAGGAAGAGAAGAGGATATTTATGCTGATCTCAACCCAATCTCACTCTCAAAATGGGACCATGAAAGCCTGAATGACTATTCGATTGGATGGCAGAACAGGGCAGGATTGAAGAAGGGTAGGTAGGTCTTATAACTACAAAACCTGGCATGGGGATAGAGTTAACTTAGAAAGGTGCAACAATTTCTACTCCACCCCCTTAAAAGGCCCTCCCCACCCCCCTAGTCTTACTCCAGCTCCATGGTGCTCTTCTTTTCCATCCTGGGTTGCAATGTCTTGTAGCTCCTCTCTGTGGAGGGTTAATTAACTCTGGTGCCAGCTGTCACTCATTACCAAGTTCTCTGGAGGGTAGGGAAGAGGGCAAAGGAGACTAAATGAATTGCAATGAGATCTTTTTGGATCTTCAGCAATAAAAGCACTTTATTTGAAATCACTGCCTGGTAAAGCAGGGAGCAGTGGGAGGAATCCTGGAACAGCCTGTGGCCTGTCTTGTTAAGGCTCTCAAAGGAATCTCTCCTCATTAAGGATTGCCTACGAGGGCTTGGGATCCACTTTACAAGGGAGATGTGAACAGGGTGGGGCGATCCAAAGGCACTTGGCAATTTGGTTCCTGAAGCTCTTTTTGTAGGTGAATAAGGAGGCACAGGAGATACCAGCCTCCAGATCTCCATGCATTTAGCAGTTTCAGCCAAACCTGGCCCAGGGCTCAAAAGAGTACTTCTTTCTTCCCATCCCCATGGCTATTTGAATCATGCAAATGTGGAACGTGATTTAGTTTAATGCATTCGAGAGTGCTCGCTGAGGACACCAGTGGGCCTTGCTTGGAGTACTCTCAGTCTTCTCAGCTGCCCCTACACCTGCTCCAACTTAGGCTGGGGTGGGAGGAAGGAAGGAATGTTGGCTGCCAGGACTTCCACTGGCCCTGTAATATGACCTACAAAGTGCCAGGCAGATATGTTTGGATCGCCTCTCTGAGTTCTTCCAGAAGATCTTATGAGAACTTTCTGGCAGCTCTGACTGATGGTGAGAACGAGTGCCCCAAGTCCTGTCTCTCTTCCCCACCTCACTTTTTTCTTCACTTGAAAGCAGATAATTCTTGGCTAATAAATTCTGCGCCTGGCCCCTCCTATATCCAAAGCAAATCTATAGAGGACTATCTGAGAGGCCAAAGGATGTACCTTTATTTATGTGGTGGGGGTGGTTATCCCCATTTCACAGATCTTCTCATTAGAGAAGGTCCCATTAATAAGAGCTAACATTTTTTTAAACCCTTACTTTCTTAGAATTGATACTAAGTATTGGTTCCAAGGTAAAAGAGTACTGAGGGCTAGGCAACTGAGGTTAAGTGACTTGTCTAGGGTCACACAACTAGTCCAGAATGTTTTTCAAACCTTTATCTTCCATTATAGAATCAATACTGTGTATTAATTCTAAGGGAGAAGAGTGGTAAGGGCTAGGCAATGGGGTTACGTGATTCACCCAGAGTCACATAGCTAAGAAGTATCCAAGGCCAGATTTGAGTCCAGGACCTCCTGTCTCCAGGCCTGGTTCTCTATTCACCAAGCCACCTAGCTGCCCCAATAGGTAATATTCATAAAAGCTATGCACTATACTAAGCACTTTACAATCATTATTTCATTTGATCCTCACGACAACCTTGGGAGGTAGGTGCTATTATTATCCCCATTTTAAAGACAAGGAAACTGAGGCAAACAGAAGTCAAGTGACTTGCCCAGGGTCACACAGTTAGTGTTTGAAGCCAAATTTGCATTCAGGTCTTCCTGATTCCAGGCCCTGGGTTCTACCTACTATACCACTTAGCTGCCCTGTTACAGACTGCAAGGTCTTCCCTGCCTCAGCATCGTAGGAAGAAACTGAAGATATAGATGAGAAAACTGAAGCCCAGGAAGGAAATGTGGTTTGCTTTGTTCCTGGGTAAATAGGAATGGTAGCAGAGCTGGTGCTGAACTCTGTAACTCTCAATGCTTGGGGAACTTGTATAGCCAGGAACTATGGGAGATTAAGGTCTCTGAAGAACTAGAGTAGAGAATCACTCCAAGGGCCAGGGAGAGGCACATGCTGGGCTCTTGAATAGGCTGAGGTACACCCAAAACAAGGGTGTTTGTTTGAAGGTGAAGTGGGGCAGGGGCTATCATCTGATAAATGAATGTTGGAGCATCAAGGTGGCTCCATGGTTAAAGAATAAGATCTGGAGACAGGAGGTCCTGGGTTCAGATCCAGCCTCAGACACTTCCTAGCTGTGTGACCATGGGCAAGTCACTTAATTCCCATTGCCTAGCCCTTACTGTTCTTCTTCCTTGAAACTGATGGTTCTAAGACAGAAGGTAAGGGTTTGAAAAAAAGATATGCTAGTTGTATGATGAGAGGCAGCCATGGTGGCCCATGTACTCATTTGATATCAAGGCATCGAAAGAATTCAAGTGACCCCGCATGCTGGGTAGACCTCCTGAGACAAATTTATGGGAAAGAATCGTTAAGGGTTGCACAGAATGGACAAGCATGGACCCAATGGGATGTGAATCACTAGAAGAGGGTGTATCAGTGAGATCATGGTTCTCTGTAAGTACTGATGTTTGGAGAAAGGAACAGGAGGATAAATTGGGAAGGAATAATAAGGGGAAGGTGTGTTCTTTAGTCATTAAGGGCTGCCTCTTGGAATTGGCTTCCCCTTGCCCTTCCCCCAAAAAACTCTTTACCTTCTGTCTTAAAATCAATACTAAGTATGGGTTCCAAGGCAGAAGGGTGGTAAGGGCTAGGTTAAGTGACTTGCCCAGGGGCACACAACTAGGAAATGTCTGAGACCAGATTTGAACCGGGGACCTCCCATCTCTAGACCTGGCTCTCTATCCACCTTGCTACCTTGAAGTCCCTCCCTGGAGTTTTGAATAACCAGATCCTTTCTTATTCTAGTCTGTATGTGTGCACATTGCTCAAGATCATCCAAGGTTATTGGAAGGTAGCTGCCCCATTCTTCTTCTCTTGTTCTTGTTTCATGAACTTGGCAACATCAGTGACAAACAGGTCTTGGAGAGGAGGCAGCCCAGCCTCATCCTATAACTGCTTTGCAACATTTTCTCCTTCTAAATTGAAACAGTTCATTTCCACTTTGGCAAGTTTCTGATTTCTTGTTGCTTGGGCTTTCATCAGTTTAGAGAAGTTCCAGTGTGGAAAGGTAAGTAACTAACAGATCTGAAACTTGACTGAGGGCATCGAAGGGATGTGACTTGTCCTTAGAACAAACTAAATGTCATCTTTGAAATGGGACATGCATTAAATTGCTCATCTTGTCATATCACTGGCAAAATAAAATGAACCTTTAGTGATGAGAACCAGGCTAAGTAGGATTGTAAAGTGATTATCTAAAATAGGAAAAGGCAGTAGATGACACAACTCGTTTGACAAGTGAGGAAACTGAGGCAATAGTTAAATGATTTGCCACGGGGCTCACAACTAGTGTCTGATGCTGGATTTGAACTTAGGAAGATGAGTTGGAATAGGTTGGAATAGCACCTGTGTACTGCCAAGAAAGCCTGGTTCGAATTAGATCAATTTCTGTATCATACCCCAACCCCACCCCACATCACGGTCTTAGCAAAGTTATTATTAACCCTACATCTGGTCAAATAGACATCCTTGCCCCTATATCAAAACAAATGTCTAACATTGCTGATACCTAGGCAAGTCACTGAATTAACCTGAATCACAGTCTTCTCATCTGTAAAATGGGAAAATGACTGCTAAGGCCTCTTGCTGCTCCAAAGACTACAATTGTTGAAAATCAGTCATTAAACACCTGCTGCCTGCACTAGTCACCCAGACGATGTCCCCTAAAGCTATTACAGTACTTTCTTCCTTTGGTCTTTTGAGAGAGGCTGATCTTTCTGAAGCCTGGCTCAATAAATACTGGCCAACTTGGTTCTGTATTAGGCAGGGTAAATACTTTCTTCCCTCCTGGGAGCTGACTTTTAAAAAACCATTAGATACTTCCCATCTCACAAGACATAAGACACTTCTTTTAGACCCTGTAAGTACTGATGTTTAGAGAAAGGAACCTGCTCTCCTTTCTCTTTCAGACCCTCTCCACTCCTTTAACATCCAGAAAGGATGTAGCTACCACTCTTGGTTCCTCTCTCTTAATTGGATCTTCATATGGAAGTATACTTTGTCGTTGTTTTCAGTTATGCCCAACTCTTCATGACCTCATTTGGGGTTTTCTTGGCAAAGATACTGGAAAGGTTTCCTGTTTCTTTCTCCAGCTCATTTTACAGATGAGGAAACTGAGGAAAACAGGGTTAAGCGATTTGCCTAGACTCACACAGCTAATGTCCTATGCTGGATTTGAACATGGGGAGATGAGTCTTCTTGACTCCAGGCTCGTGCTCTAGCCACTGTGCCACCTGCCTGCCAAGTATCTGTTTAGGATTTGCAAATTGACTAGATTCCTTTCAGAATTATATTTCTGGTGAATGACACACAGTGGCTTCTTTTAACTTCTTTCTCTTTTTTTTTTTAACTCTGGAGAAAGAAGAAATGAGCTTTTGTGGCACCAGGATTGAATAGTAGACTCAGAATATTTCTGCTTGGTATCTTTTAGGTGCATTTATTAGCTTCCAAGATCATTTGAGCATCTAGTGTTTGTTCACTGGTGGCATCTTATTTAAAAAGCTAATTTGTAACCTCTCTCCAAGTTGTCCAATGATGGTGATACTCTGGAAGCCCTGAAGATAGTGTCACTAAGTGGCCCAGACTCTACATCCAAAGCAAACATCTGGAATGGTCCTCAATAGCTCACCTTTCTGTATCATTTTATGAAGCCAGATTCTTTATGATCCATTTTCCCATTTGATCCTACCAATAACCCAGTAAAATGCATAATACAAGAACTTGATTTTATAGCTTAAGAAATGGAGGCTAAAGGGAATGATTTTTCCCTTTCAGAACTGCATGGCAAGCTAAGTGACTTTGAAATTAAGAGGACCTGTATTCAGTTTCTAGCTTTGATTGATATATACATACATATATATATATATCAAATATACATATATATGTAGTATTGATAGTATTGTCACTATGACCTTGGGTGACAATAAGGCCTATAAGGTCCCTTCCAAGCTTTAAACCTATGATTCCATAATTCCTAGTCTAATGAAGTTATCGCTATACAGTAATACTTAGAATGATTCAAACCTAAGCAAGTTGGGTTTGGTCTGAATTTTTAGCTTTTCTTGAATGCTGGGATGCTGGCTTACTTTTGCTGGCTTACTTCTAAAACCAGCACAGGTAGAAATACTCTTAGGGAATCTGGGTATTTTCATATGTGCAATGCCACATACTACCTCCATTAAGAGCTATAAAGTTTTAAAAACAAGAGAAAAGGGGAAGCTACATATCTCAATAGATAGAGCCAGGCTCGAGATGGGAGGTCCTAGGTTCAAATGTGGCCTCAGATAGTTTCTAGGTGCAGGATCCTGGGCAATCACAATCTCAATTGCCTAGTCCTTACTACTCTCTTAGAACCAAATGCTTTTTATTGATTTTAAAACAGAAGGTAAGGGTTTAAAAAGAAAAATCCCATTTCTCTTTTCAGAGCACAATAAATACCAAATGCCGAGTTGGATACAAAGGCCAAAAAAATGTAGTTACTGCTCTTGAAGGGTTTACATTTCCTAGTGGTGATTAATCAACTTCTATGTATTCCCCATTCCACAGAGTGGGGGGAAATTTTTACTCTTAAACATCACTGAAAATGGAACTTAGATTTGCAATCAAATGCTTACAGAGAGAAAAGGAAAGAATTCAGTATCTAGTTCCCCTCTAAAAGTAATCTCAAGGCAGAATAGTATAGTATAAAGGACAGTGGGCTATGATCAGTTGGAATTGGGCCCAACTTTGCCACTCTATTGTGAATTGAAGTATATCATTTGTTGATAGCCTGAGCCTTTATACTCCTAACACTGTGATTCTTTTTTATTATAAAAACCCTGTGAGGTTTTTAATACTGTGTATTGGTTCCAAAGCAGAAGGGTGGTAAGGGCTAGGCCCTGGAGAGTTAAGTGACTTGCTCAGGGCCACAGAACTGGGAAATAGCTGAGGCCAGATTTGAACCCAGGACTCCCCAACTCTAGGCTTAGTTGTCAATCCTCTGAGCCACCTAGCTGCCCTTCTATGCCCTTCTTATATTCAAATGTTGGGCCCAGAGCTCTTTTAAGGAAACAAAAGGGTGATTATTTGGCTTGTTGGAGACAGTCTCTTTCCAAACCCAAACATCACACCTTCTCCAGACTATTTGATGAAACGTGGATGGCATTTATAATCAGAAACAAAGTCTTATCTTACTTTCCTTCATCCCAAATCCAAAGAAAACCAGCTCTCTACAGTGATTCTTCATTAGATTATGGACACTGCTTCCGTGTGTGCGTGTGGGTTTTTTTTTAAGTTATGTTTATTTAGCGTATGTACACATAAAAGAGAATTCACTGTCTGATCCCACCCAGCAGAAAACATGCACAAACCCTCGGTATATGAATGGGGAGGGGGCACAAGCCCCACAGTAGTGGTTGGGATGGTGCAATCCTGCCAGTCACAGCTGCAGGACAGTAGAGAGCTGGACTGAGCTGCCGGGTGGACCGTGGCCCTGTAGAAGTTAACATTAGAATAAGCGTGCGCCATAGCCAAAGGTCTGTTTGATGCTCTCAAAATAGTACCGCTGCCAGCCCTGTCTTGTCCGCTCTTCCTCCGGTGACGGGATGCCTTTGCCCTCCATGAGAAGCTCTGTCTCTCCATCTTTGTCAATAAAGGTCAAGGTGATGGTGGCAAAGTGACCTGGGGAGGAGTCAAATGATCGTGAGGATCTCCAACTTCCCCCTCTGAAATCGCATTCAAAGGAAACGTCCTCTAATCCTTCTTCCTTAACAGAGCCACGTGTGCTTTCCAGCCTGGGAATTCTTCTAGTGGGAATGAACTGCAGTCTATGTGGGAAATGCCTGAATACAAACTTGTCCCAGACCTGACCTGAGAATGTTACTATCTCAGGGACTCCCAGAACCCACTTCTGGTCTTAGCAGATCCCAATCTCATTGCTTAGCTTAGGGACAGAAAGAATAAGAGAAGGAATACTTACCCTCAGGCCAAGATTTAAACCTCCATTTCATCACTATCTTGTTTTCAGGGACCTATAGGGGAAAAAGAAGCTAGTCTGGTCAAGATTTGCCTCCTGAATTAGCCTCCCTCCTCCTCCTTCTTGTCCTGTCCTCCCTAACAGAAGCTGAAGACATACAGCCTCATCCAAGAAATTCGGCTGTTGAGAGAACAAATGTTCTCTCACATGTTCACTTTTACGACAAGCTTTGCTGCTTGTAGTTTTCCTACCGCTGGCTACATTTTTCTTGTATCTGAATCTTGATCATGATACAAACTTAAGCCATTCTTTAGAAGAATGTAGTTTAAATTGTAACAAGAAGTTAAAGGACCCAACCCTAGCTACAGAGGTCAGAAAAAAGCAATGTTCTTCTAATGGGGAAGCTCGTGGAATGAGGTCCAGGCCCAGGGATCACTCACCAGATCTAAGAATTCCCCGGTGACGTTGCCATCAAGCAGCTGGAACTTTCCACCTTTATCTGCTTCTAACACAGCAGAAGCATGGGTAAAGGCCTGAACCATCTGCAAGGACAAGAGGAGAGGGTGAGTAGGAGTGCCTGGGCTAAGCCCTTGTGTTTATTCTATCAGCAGCATTCTTTGCCTCATGCAGTTCTTAGAGTTAAGCTAGTTTATTTAAAAGTGAGTGCAGCCACATGCCCATAATTACATCTAAGTTCCCAGACCTGAAGCTGGCCAGTCATATCTTCTACATCCTGTGAATAAGATCTAGGAGGCACATTCAGACAGCAAAACAGATTCACTTTTTAAAAAACCCTTACCTTCCATCTTAGAGCCAATATTAAAGTATCTGTTCCAAGGCAGAAGAGGGGTAAGGGGTAGGCAATGGGGGTGACTTGCCCAGGGTCACACAGGCAGGAAGTATATGAGGCCAAATTTGAACCCAGGGTCTCTAGGCCTGGCTCTCTTATCTACCGAGTCTCTTAGCTGCCCCCAGGCGCACTCTTTAATCCCCGTTTCAGTCCTTCAAATAACTAGTTATGGTTTACCTAGTTCTATTTAGACTTGCAATAGATCATTCTTATCAAATGGATTAAGGGTCAGGTTTATCTTATGTTTAGGATTCCTTTCTGGGTTCCTGACATCATTCAAAAGAAGAATTATTTAATATCACTTCAGGGGGAAAACTCTCAACTATCAGTGGGCATATGGAGAAGAAGTAGTAAATAAAAAGAGAATTGTTTAGCCAAATTCATTAACTCATCTTCAAGTGGTGCAATATGTTGTATCACTTAGTGCAGAGGTCCTTAACCGTTTTTGTTTCATGGATTCCTTTGGCAGTGTGGTGAAGTCTATGGATCCCTCAGAATGGCATTAAAAAAAAAATGAATAACTGAAGGAAACACTAAATTTCAATAAGCTTCATGAACCCTTTGCCTTAGGGCCTACCATTTGGGCAAGTAACTAGGCTAATGAAATAACAGGGAACAGCAGTGTTTCTCTAGATACTGTAAATCCCTTAGGAAAGCAAATGCAAGACCTAGGCATAAGAGATTCCATGTTCACACACTTACCTCTTGGGTGACAAATACCCTAAAGAGTTCCTCTGGTGATGTTAAGAAAGTATCCTTCAGAATGATCTTGCAGGTAGGAATTTTGACACCAACAGACTTAGGCTGACTTGCAAAAGTACCAGTTTTGACCTGTTGAATGGTGCCAGTTGTCAATTAGGGCAAAATCATCGTCTCACACTTATAGATTAATCCTTTAAAGTTTCCCACATAACCTTGTGGGGCAGGTAGTGAGAAGTAATAACATTCCTATTTTAAAGTAACACATGGAGACTAATGCATATCAGAGCCAAGTCTGATAATTTTCCCATTCTGTCCCAATGCATACTTCAGGAAAAGACCTAATAGACCTCCTACATCCCCAAAGTTGATCATTCTATGTGAAGGAGAATCTACTAACCTTAAAGAAAAGCACAATCAAGGAAATAAGATAGAGGAGGATTACAATTATCAGGTACCTTCCCGGGAAGCAGACGTTCTCAAAGTATTGCTACTCTTAGGTAAGGCTTTGTGTTTTCAAACAAACACATCTTTTCTACCTATAATGCTTAGAATTATATTCTTCAGGCCATCCCAACATACTGTCCCAGAACATAATGACTAAATGCATGAGGCTGGGATCAAAAGTCTGTTTTTTTGGTGGGAAGGGACAATAGTCACACCATTAGATAACCTGAAGATAAGGCGTCACAGAGGTATCTAGTGACCACATACAGATTAAGGACTCTATTGAAGAGATGCACAAGAGGAGGCTATGATGTTTAAGTTTGTGCCAACACAACTGCTGCTGAATGAAATCCAGGACCAGGTACTTTTTTTGAAGTAGGTCCCTGGTGAGTTTCAGATGAAAACCTGTAAAATAAGGCTAATTGAGGCTGTTCAAATCTTAAGTTACTTCTACTTTGTAAACGCTTTGGATTTGCAGCGAAGGGGAAAAGAGAGACAACATACCTATATGTTTATTTTTATTCATTTAAGATACAAGTCTTCCTTTTAGAGGGAGCCAAGTAGCTGCCTAATTCTTTTTTTTTTTTTTTCATTTTTTAAACCCTTACTTTCCACCTTAGAATCAATATTAAGTATTGGTTCCAAAACAGAAGAATGGTAAAGGCTAGGCAATGGAGGCTAAGTGGTCAGGGTCACACAGCTAAGAAGTGTCTGAAGGTTTTCAAGTTCAAGTGCCCAAACTACAACTTCAAGCTGCCTGTGAGCTGCACCCCGCCTCCCCCCAATATTACCTGAGAGCGAGAAGGAAGGAAGTGCTGGCTTTGGGTGGCTAGACAGAGGGGTGGGGCATGCAAAAAAAAATGTCCTCAGGTGCTGGGAAGATGGAGAAGGGAGCAGCTCCCCTTGGGGGCTCTGCACATGTGCCATGCCTTTGCCAACACTGACCTAGGCCCTCCCATCTCTAGGCCTGGCTCTCAAACCACTGAGCCACCCAGCTGCCCAATTCTTAATACCCTTTATTCCAATGGCTTGCTCTCTAGTGTTACCATATAGTGAAAGTGCCACTTACTTTGGACTCCTCAACTTTTGCTGGCAGCTGGGGTGCTGGATCTACCACCTCGCCATTCAGAGTAGGTAAGATCATGCCCTGCGTGAATTCTGTAACAACAAAATCACAGCCACAGGGTTACTTCCTGGCAGGTTAAGATACTATAGAAGGAACTAATCCTTTAAAGAACAGAAAAATTATCTGAACAGACATCAATTGCAAATACAGGAATCTGAAATCCCTTATAACCCAGCCAACATATTTACAGACCAAATAACTAAAATGATTTTCATAGAAGCAAATAAGGATACGCAGCATAAAGTGCCCCTTTATATATAGCTGAAAAGGAGGATAAAATTAATCTCGATTTTAATCTCTCCTGGGGTCTATGGGTTGTACAATGTAGTGTGTCAAACTGTACTTGTTTTAAACAAACACAGTTCCTAAGTACGAAATACATTTGAATTGCCTATAGTGTTTTGTAGCTTAGTTTTCTACAAAAGTACATGTAGTCTGGTATGGAAAGTATCCAGAAAGCCATCAATTTCACGACTAATTTACAGAGATGCTAAGCTAACACCCAGCCCAGAAACATTAAGAAGCACCTCATTTACCCTAACATACTAAGATGGGGGGGTGGGGGGACGGCACATCTCTGGATCTCCTCTCTCCCTGGCCCTAAAAAGACATCAGGCCTGAGACAGACCAAACTCTTCCCCACCTTTGGATTCCAATGAGCAAAGGGCTCTTAGTTCTTCTCAGTCCCCAAACAAAACAAGAGACACAGTGGACTGTCCCAAGGCCATACCTGTTTTAAGAGTCCTGATATAAGTTTCCACTGCGCCTCGGATCTTTGTCACACCTTCTTGCTTCATTAAGGCCAACAGAGTTGTGTCAGGCTCATCTTTGGCAAGGCTCACACTAACCTGAGTGGAAAACCAGACTGTAAAAGACCCGAGAGGCTTAAGCAAAAACCCTCTTACCTTTGGTGCTAGATACAGAAGTTAAGCAGTTACATGGTTACAGACCACATTTTCTAAGGAAACATGTATACAAGGATTCGATACCTTGCCTCACATACAAGACCTATCTGAAATACTCCTTCAAAGGTCTTTTTCTGTCAAGAGTATGGTGGACAGCTTTAGAAACCAAAAGTCTTTGGGTGAATAAGATTAATTCAGTGGGGTAGGATGTGAAAAGAATCTAAAATATGATTAAGCCTAAGCTTTGTAAGATCTTAATTGATTATAAGTCTTTAGAAATGGTCATGTGGTAGAAAGAGGTTCTGAATGTATAGCCCAATTCTGTATTCATCTTAATTATTCTAACAGGAATTATTATAATTATATATTATATTATATAATATATAATGCTATATATATAATTATATGTTATAATTATATATATAATTATATAATCTTAATAATTCTAACAGGAAGAAAGGAAAGCAGAGGGGGAGGGAGGAAGGAAGTTGGGAGGGAAAGAAAGGAGGGAGAAAGAAAAAAGGAGGGAAGGAGGAATGAAGGAAAGAAGGAAGCCTGAGAGATGAAGGATCAAGAAATGCAAACCTCCACTTCATTGACGTCATTTTCATCTGATAAGTTGGGGATCTCCACATGTCCCTTGTATTTCACTCCTGACTTAGACGTACCTGCCAACAAGATTTTGTTTTGTCAGACTCTTTTGTTTCTTTCTGAAGCAGGGGCTTCTGCCACCCATGGACCCTGTTAACTCTAGTTACTATCAATGAGAACAAGATCTGAGATTTTATGGATTATTTTGCTCGGTTCCCAACTTGGGACAGGGACCTTCTTGTGTTCCCACTTTTACCTGAGACATTTAACTATTAAATTTTATTTAGACTTTTGATTTCATTAGGAAACTGTTGAGGAAACTCCCTTTTAATAAAGCAAACCTACATCAGCTCTGCTTTAATTGGCTTAGAGAGTTACCTAAGGCACTCAAGTTGTGACTTTCCCACATTCAAAGACTCAGCATGTCAAAGGCAAGACTTGAACCAGGTCTTCCTGATTTCAAGGATAGCTCTATATTCATTATGCCTTGTTGCTTCTCTACTAGAGTTCTTTCCCTAAGCTATCACAAAAGAGGGCTCAGGGATCCAATTCCAGAGTATAAATACAAATGAATATCTTTTAAGAAAAATACTAAGGGAGAGTAAGCTAGGTAGCACAGTAGAGCGTGCTGTGTGTTTGGAATTCAGGGAGGTGCCATTTAAAAGTATCTTACAAACTTCCTGTGGACACATGGGGACATTCCCCGTGATCCAATGGGTTTCTGGTTTTGGAAGAAAATCAGGGAGGCGCCATTTGAATAGATTTCTTACAGGCACGTGGTCGACTTATCTCTATCAGCATGGCAATTAAAATATTAATTTCTCTTATAATATCAGTCTTTATCGTTTTTTATCATAACAGTGCCAGGCCTGTAGTTGGGAGGAACTGGGTTCAAATCTGTCCTCAGACACTTCCTAGCTGTGTGACCTAGGCAAGTCAACCCCAGTTACTTAGATAGCTCTTACTGCTCTTCTGCCTTAAAGCTGATCCCAAGACAGAAAGGGGTTTAAAAATATATATATATTGATGGCACCATGGTGGAGAAATAGAAGTAAATATAAGTATATAAGTGAAGACCTTGACTAGAAATAAAGTTTTTCCTAGAGACTAGGAGTAATTAATATAAGTGAAATGTTCTATATTGATTTTAGAGGCAGATTACTTAATTGCTTGAAGGAAATCTGAGGGATGGTCTAAAAAAAACAACAAAAAATTTATTCACTCACTGACAAAGTAAAAGAGGTTCTATAATGTAGGATTAATTCTCCTTGCACAAAGCTTCAAGGCAGCACGTGTTCCTTTCTCACAAAGATGGTTTTAGCTTGTCACAAACAGCTCTCAAATGACAATTTAACAAATATTTACCAAGTGGCAACTATGCACAGAGTACTCTGCCAGGTGTTGGAGTCACTATCATTCAATGTGAAATGTGTATATATTTATCCTACCAGAAAGTTAACAAGTCCTCACCTGTCCAGTTCAGTTTGATAGTCCACTCATAGAAAAAGATGAGTTTGCCTTTACGATTATTGATTGATGCCTCTCCATCAAGCTTGCTCACTTCTGTCACCTCACAGTTACCCTCTTCACTTTTCACTTGGACTGCCAGAAGCAGGGACTTCAGCTTATCAGTGGACCAGTTTGAAGCATCCCTCTCAGTCCTAAAAAGGAGAAACATAACCACTGAACTCTTTCCACAGCAAATGTTTATAATCAATCCACACTCTGGAAAAGGCTCTTGATCAAGGTTGGGAGCAGCACCTACTGAGTGAGACTCCTCTATCCTGTGGAAGAGATGGCAGGGTAAAAATGCACAAAAAATATATAACTGTATGTTGCTTTCAGAAGGGAGAAGAAAAAGAAGGAAGTGAGGTGGTCAATATTTTGATAGTTCCTGTATAGAACAAAATGTGCCATCCTTTAAAAATTATAAGAAGTCACTTATGCAGTACTTCAAGTTCTGCAAAGTGATTTGCATACATTATCATTTGATACTAAAAACTCTGAAGTAGATACATTACCCCAATTTTGCAGATGATAAACAAAGGTTCAGAGAATTTAAATCACTTATCAAAATCACCCAGCTAAAAAATACTAAGGCATGGGATTCCAATAACCCCAGATCTTTCCTGATTCAAAGTGAAGTGCTCATACCACTAAATACTCTCATCTTCAAAGATGCTATTTATTATCTATAATAGGTCATGTGTTCTGATACGAATAACCTAGCACTGGTTCCCCTCATGATCAAGGGTAGGAATTTATAAAACATCTATTTACATTAACTAGAATTATAAGTACAATTTATTGCTACAGGATGTAATAAAGTGAATTGATTAATTCAAAGCCTGAACTAGTCTGTACTCAATATAAATTAATAAGAAGTGTCAAACTCAGAAGTCCACAACACACCCTAATGCACCTTGAACCAGATTAAAATGTAATTTGGAAATACTTAACAAAATAAAAATACAGTATAATATAATGTCAACTTATGGTTTTCAAAGTCACCATGAGTTTTATTTTAATTTGAGTTTATATTACTGTTGCAGGAGGCTATGGGATGTTCTAAAAAAAGCAACTTGTTCACTGGCTTTCAAAGTAAAAGGACTATAGAATATAGAGGTAATACAGCTAATGCTTCTTGCATAGAGCTTCAAGGTAGTACATTTCTCTCACCTACATGTCAAAGAACTGCCAATTTGAGAGGGAAAAATCCATTCCATCATCTGTAAAAGGAGGGACTATAAACACACTTCAGTTAAAAAATAAAATGAAAAACGCATGCATTCAACAAGTATTTCAGCATCTACATAGCAGTAGGTGCTGTAGTGGGAATACAAGGAAAGCTGCCTCACCTATTCAATAAGACATATCCACAAATAACTAAAACAAAGCACAAAGTGGTGTAAATACTTGGACAGAGACACAAAGAATTCAGAGGAGGGAAGATAGCATTTAAAGTCTCTTTTTAGAGGGAGTGGTGTGAGTATGTTGGGGTAGGGGGTGACAAAGGGAGTGGAGAAGAGTTAAGGCAGCCTGAAGGAAATGACATTTGAGCTAGGCCTGGGAAGGAGAAGGAGCTACAACAAAAACTAAGAAGCTGTATCACCCTGAGACCACTGGTTACCTAGCAAAGGATTCGGACCAGTTTTCTACCACCAAAGTCTGCCCTGTCCAGCAGCAATAGCCCGCCTCCTTCCGCAATGGACTTTCTGATCCTTTTGTGCGGCAGGGGCGGGGGAAACTACAGAACCGAGGACCCCCCCCCCCCGCCCCCCCCCCACGTTGATACCTCCCCCACCCTTCTCGCCATAATTCCTCAGGGTTTTCGTTCCGATGGATTCCATTCTCATTCTCCGAGACACTTAGGTTTGCGCCTTCCCAACACGTGCGGGGAGGAAAACGTGCGTCCCCCGAAACTCGGCCCTGCAAGCCCTAGGGGATAAAAGCGGGCCAGAGCTGTCGGATCCCAGCTTTCTATAGGAGGATCGGGATTTACCTGGGGCCAGGAGGGCACTTTCTCCAGGGACGCACGCTTTGCCCAGCGGACACCTTCCTTCTCCTCTTCTTTTTCCTCCCTCTCGTCCCCAGCCCCCTAGCTCCGCAAGAAATGGAAACACCATGCGAAGCTCTGCTCCGGGGCCAACCCGAGCCCAGGCCCCAATGCCGGCCCCGATCCCGGCTGGCTCTCCTTCTCTCCGCTTACCAGTGCCAGTTATTGACGTTAGTGGCGTCTGCTCGCTCCTCCACGATCCAGCGTGGGTCACCCTCACCCCACTTGGCCATCTGGTCTCGGATTCCGCTGCCGCAGGCTCCCGCACGGCCCCGGCCCCAGCCGCCGGCAGCGCCTGGAAATTACTAGAAGCGGGCGTAGCGCCTCCCGGCTCGCTTTTCCTTCCACCTTCCCCCCACCCCCCCACCCCG
>NC_058131.1:484427056-484629652 GCF_016433145.1 Gracilinanus agilis | reverse complement strand
CTCCGCTCCCCCTCCACAAGCTTCCGGATCCTCCTCCTCCACCTCCTTCTCCTCCTCCCCGGCCTACTTCCACCATGCACTTCCGCCCCAACTCTCCGTGGGGTACGCGCCCCCTAATTCTCAGGGTTCCGGCCTACTTTCCCACCTGTTAAACTGCCCCTTTCCCTCATGAAGAGCGCCACAGCAGCTATAATATATAGGGAAGGATCACAGAATGGCCAATCACTGCTTCGCGCCAGAAACCTATTGCTCTTCTTGTCTCTCTGCTTTCACCCCCTCCCCCTCCCAGCAATGGGAGTGAAAACAGTAAGCTTTGCTCGCGAGGCTCTCTGGGAGTTGTAGTTTTTCTTTAACTGCCCACTCGGTGTCCGGCCGGAAGAAGGCGTTGGAAAACGAGGAAGTGTCCCGAGCTCACCCGCCATACGCAATTATGTTTCTGGGCGTTGTAGTCCCTGGGACCCAAGTTGAGGCCGAGCTGGGGAGAAGTGAAGGAGAGGAGAAAACGACAACTTCCAGCATGCAGTGCGGCCGGACCCCCTCCCTTTTCGGTTCTCTCTTCCCTCTTCCCATTACCCTTCGACTAAGCTGTGTGACGGGAAGGGCTCGGCAGGCTGAGGTTGAGTGACTGCGGCTGGGTCCTAAGAGGGAGGGGCCGATGCGGAAGAGGTAAGGGGGTCAAGCCGCCCCTCTCTCCCCTCGCCCTTGGGTTCCCCTGCGGGCCACTATGCAATCTTTCCTGCGCCGAAATTATGTCTCCAGGTCCCCTCCTCAAACTAATGCCCTCTGGCCCTTCATGCCCCTCCTGGATGTCCCCACCCTTTTCCCTGCGAACCCAGGTATTTGGGGGCGAGGAGGGAGGAAGAGGAACCCTGAAGGAAGACTGGGGCAGCCGAAACCCCCGCCCTTCCCCACCCCCCTCCGCTGCGATCTACCCTTCCTATATCCTATTATTCACCCCATCTCTACCCCAACCTTTCTCTCCCTGATCGAGAGTCGTGCTGACTGGTTGGGACGTGGCCTCTTTGATAGAAGAGGCAGTGGGCCAGGTATGAGAAAGTAATAAGAAGGCTGAGTGAATAGAATGCTGTCTGGAGTCCGAAAGACCTGAATTCAAATCCAGCCTCAGATACATCCTAGCTGTTCTACCCTGGGCAGGTCACTTGATCTCTATTTGCCTTAGTTTCCTCATCTGTAAAATGTGGATAAT
Source organism: Gracilinanus agilis (assembly GCF_016433145.1). Lineage (NCBI taxonomy): Eukaryota > Metazoa > Chordata > Mammalia > Didelphimorphia > Didelphidae > Gracilinanus > Gracilinanus agilis. The sequence goes on along the minus strand of NC_058131.1, from coordinate 484,628,445 downwards.
AATAGTTCTTTTTTCCATTGGTCCTAGAAAGACCAAATGAAATAATGTTTGTAAAGATCACTTAGTTGAATCAAAGTTTTTGGTTTTCATACTTCTGCTTGAACTTTGTTATTGGACCCTTTGTGACCCCATTTGGGATTTTCTTGGCAAAGACACTGGAGTGGTTTGTCATTTCCTTTTACAGTTGAGGAAAGAGAGGCAAACAGTAACTTGCTCAGGGTCACATAGCTAGTAAGTGTCTGATGCCAGCTTTGAACTCAGGAAGATGAGTCTTCCCGATTCCAGATCTGGCACTCTATCCTATTGAGTGCCTAGCTACCCCATTACTTCATCTTACATCAATTAATTTAAATCTTTTCTTGCAGTGAAGTTAAAATTTCATTACATCCATGTATCACAGTTGTCTCTAATTAGTGCACTTTGTTTCCAATTCTGTTACTACAAAAAATACTGTTTTAAATATTTTGGTGTATAGGCCATCTTTTTGTTATTGTTGTCCTTGAGGTATATACTTAGCAGTGGGAACTTTGGGTCAAAGGATGTGAACATTTTTGTCCATTTCTTAGCATGGCTCCAAATTGCTTTCCAGAATGGTCAATTTACAGTGACAGTGTTTTAATATGCCTGACTTTCTGCACTTATTCCAGTGACCATTTCCATCTTGTGACTTGAATGTGAGGGGAAACTTCAGTTATTTTTGGTTTATATTTCTTTTGTTATTAATGATTTGGTTCAGTTTACAGGATCTTAGAGGCAGTGAAAGAGCACATGGTTTTGAGTCAGAGGATTTGAATTGGATTTAAATGCTAGCTAGCTTCTTTGCTTCCTAGCAATGTAAAGTAGGACAAACCATTTAACTGCACTGGGCCTCTTTTTTATTGTCTGCAGAATGAGAGTCTTGGTCCTTCCAGTTTTAGATCTTGTGAACTCAGTGTTGGAGTGTTTTTTAGAGGGCCCATAATGAACTTTAACAAGAAGCCCTTAGCTCCTTTTCTTGTCTTGACCAAGATGGTTTTTGTCATATCTAGTCTAAATCACATCACCACCACTATAGGAAAAGTGTTTTCTGTAACTTCCAAAAATGAAATTTTGGCAGTGTTCTAAGATAGAAGCTTTATTGGAGGTCGAAGGGGGTGGGATTTGGTTAAGTGACTCCAGAGATAGTACTGGACCAGGGTCACACAATCAGGAAATATCTGAGACTGAATTTGAACTCATGAAGAGGAGTTCCTGATTCCTGATTCCAAGTCCACTGCTCTGCCACTGCATTCTTTTTTATTATTTTACTGTTAGAAATTATTTTATTGGGGGCAGCTAGGTGACTCAGTGGATTGAAAGCCAGGCCTAGACACGGGAGGTCCTGGGTTCAAATTTGGATTCAGACACTTCCCAGCTGTGTGACCCTGAGCAAGTCACTTAACCCTCATTGCCTAGCCCTTACTACTCTTCTGCCTTGGAACCAACACACAGTATTGATTCTAAAACAGAAGGTAAGGGTTTAAAAAAAAAAAGGAAAAAAATTATTTTATTCTCTTTCTTATTTTATTTTCATTACTTTGCTCTCCTTTCTGACTATAATGCATCTTGGTCTGTTGTTTTTCATCTGCTTTCTACATTGCTTGGTATTATACCATCTTCCTCCCCTGTAGCTGCATCTTTGGTGTCCCTCATATACCTTGTGTAGCCTGTAGACTATCAAAAAAATACTTGTCTGTGAAATGACAGGTAATGAAAAGACCTTTAAGCATTTTATAGATCATAGTTGTGCAGGCTTTAACTTCCCCTCCAGTTTGCAGACTGTACCTGGATACACAGTATCCTTGGGACTCATAATTTTGCTTGCTAGAGCAAATGATACAGTTTTGATTTTTCCTAAGAGTGGTTATTGAGTTTCTGAAGTCAATTTGACACCAACAAATCACATCCCTATCCAGTTAGTGTAATTAGACCCTAAGAAGCCTGTGGCCACCAGAAAGCAGCATTAGCTGGACTGATGCTAACTTTCCATAAGCTTCAGTTTGAAGAATGCTTCCTTAGAGGTACTATAGAAATGCCAAATAAGAAGCAAGCAGAGTTGACTGTTCTTGGGACTGCTGTTATTTTTGCTTGCTAGTCTTTTTATTTTTATTTATTTATTTTTTGCTCTTTGGTTCATAGCTTAAGCTATAGTTTTCCAAGAACCTTTCTGAGCCAATTAACATGAATGGTTTAGGTTGCCTTGTGGGTAGAACTTAGTGTTTGAGGATAAAATATTACTTTGATGATAGTGCCTTTATGATTTGTGTCTTGCCAGGAAAATTCTTTAATATATTTTTCACCAATCAAAAGCCTGATCACTCATTAAGTGACTTGCCCAGGATCACATAGTTAGAAAGTGTCTGAGGCCAGATTTGAACTGAGGACCTCCTGGTTCCAGGCCTGGTGCTCTACCCACTATGCTATCTAGTTGCTCCTAACCAAGAATATCTTCACTGGATTCTCTCCTTGTCTTCTGAGGATCGGGACTTAAAAACCTTCTAGTGCTTGAGAATAAATTTTAGGGAATCAGAGATGCTTTTTTCCCCCTGTTGAAGCTCTAATCTATATTTAAGGTATTTTATTCACAGAATTTTATTAGGTCATATGAGTATTATTCCCATTTTACAAAAGAGGTTTAGGGAAGAAGTAAGATGGGCTCCCATAGCTAACAGAAATCAGAATTTCAATTAAGTCACTGGACTTCTGACTACATTTGAAACATTCTTTCTACAGTGCCAAACTGCTTCTCTAAGAGGTTTCTTTTCTCTTTGCTTCAGATGAATCGGACAAAAGTTGATGAAGAGGAATACTGGCATAGCTCCAAGTTTAAGGCTTTCACATTTGATGATGATGATGATGAACTCTCCCAGGTAGGTTGCAAAGGCCATGGCAGGCATGGGCCTCACTCCATCAGCATTTTAGGTGGTCTCACGTTTTTTAAAAACCTGTAACCTTTTATCGTAGAATCTTGATTCCAAGGCAGAAGAGGGGCAAGCCTGGGCAAGTGACTTATCCAGGGTCACACAGCAAAGAAGTGTCTGAGACCAAATTGGAACCCAGGTCCTCTCAACTCTAGGCCTGGTTCTCTATCCACTATACTACCTGACCACTCTGCTGGCCATCTTTCAAAGAGGTTCCCATGTAGTAAATGACTTTGTGAACTTGGACAAGTTATATGTCATCTCAATTTCAGTTTTCTGTTAAATGGAATTAAAATAAATGATCTCCAAAGTTTCTTCTAGTCTTCACATTGAAGTCATTGAAATTCCAGTCTGAAAAATATTCAGGGTCATAAAATGTAGAAAATCTAATAAAGAAAGTATTAAGAAAGATCTGCTAGGAAGGGGGAGCTAGATGACTCAGTGGTAAAAAAAAAACCAGGCCTAGAGACAGGAGATCCTGGGTTTAAATCTGTCATTAGATAATTCCTAGCTGTGTGACCCTGGGGAAGTCACTGAACCCCAATAGCCTAGCCCAGTGATGGTGAACCTATGACATGAGTATCAAAGATGACGTGCAGACTCCTCCTCGAGTTTGTTACTGGAAAGGCAGAGGACTCAGGCAGAGCTGCTCCCCTCCCCCTCTCCACCATGCCTAACGACATTTGTCCCCATGCCCAGCAGCCCAATGGGAACACTTCCTCCCTCCTCTGTGTGGGGTAAAGGGTGTGGTGGGGAGGCACAGCACACGGTCTCTTAAATATTCTCCATTTCTTTAAAAAATTTTATATCATTTATATTTCCTACTATATCCCATCCTCTTTCCCTTCCCAAGAGAGCCAGCCCTTAAAAATTTTTTAAAAGATAAGTAAAAAAAAGATCAGCATATGAAAAAGTTGCTATTGTATGGAGTGTTCCATTCCTGTGGCCTCCTCTTCTACAGAGAAGCTGGGGGTTGTGTTTTCTAACATCTCTTTTGTAGATCCAAGCTTGATCTTTATAATCTTGCACCATTCAGCTTCAATTATTTGGTTATTTTTTGTGTGTTATTGCTCTCTTAGAACAGTCTTTTATAGCAAAGGATTTGATTTTTGAGAAGAAGCAGCCAGCTAAGTGACTTAGTGGATAGAACTAGACCTAGTACCATGGAGGTATCTGGCCTCAGACTCTTTTCCTAGCTGTGTGTCCCTGGGCAGGTCACAACCCCACTTGCCTAGCCCTTACTGCTCTTCTGCCTTAGAACTGATACTTAGTATTGAAGGCAGCAAAAGAGTCTAGGGCAGCATTGGTGAATCTTTCAGAGATCACTTGCCCAAACTCCACCTTCAAGCTACCTGTGAGTCTTTTCACCCAAATTACCCATCCTGTGGAGGGAGATGGAGGGGTGGGGCCTGGGAAAAATGGCCTTGGGCTTGGTGGAGAGGGGAAAGGGAGCCTGGGCCATGCATGCCACCTCTTAGCCTACAGGGTCTAGGGAAAGGGCTTTCTCTTATCTCTTCTTTGGGACCAAGCTTATTCTTTGTAATATTGCAACATTCTGGGGTTGTGGTTGTTCTATCTAATTACATTGTTGCCATTGTGTAAATATGTTTCTTGGCTCTCTTTCCATCAGTTTACATCAGTCCATGCTTCTTTGTATTCATCATTTCTTACAACCCAGCAAAATTCTGTTATATTCAGATACCACAATTTTCTTAACCATTCTTTAATCCATCTTTTTCATTTCCATTTCATTGTTACCAAAAAGAGTGTTCTTGTAAATGTTTTATTTTGTTTTGTGTAGGGCCTTTTTTTGGGGGGAGGGAGGCATTGACCTCCTTTTATATTGTGATTGGACATGTGAATTAGGAGGGAGGAGCAGGAAGTGATGCATAAGTGACCCCTTTAAAAGGAGAAGATCCTCAGTCAGCTGGGGTCTTGGGTGGAAGAGAGCATCTAGTGAGGCTGCAGGAGTGAGGGAGGCTGCCACTGGTGCCGTGAAGGGGACCTGAGGGAGCTTTGCTGGTTGGTGAGCTAGACTGTTCCATGTAGGTAAGCTAGGCTGACTCTTTCTCTTTCCTTGGCCTTTCTGGAGACTCTACCCTCAGGGAGGCCTCTCTAATTGTAAAAGCCTTGTAGCTAGAGGCATTGTTTAATTAACTGCTGGGCCTCCCAAATCCTTACCTGGTCCTGGCCAGAGTTTCTCTCTCTCAATTCCCTACCTTCAACCTTCCTAAATGTAAATAAAAGTCAATTTTGACTTGAGAGTATTCCTTAATTGGGGAAATTTCCCCTGGCGACCACCTTTTAATATATTTAACCCATAAAACCCCTTTTTCTCCCTTACACCCCTCCAATGTTGACATTTTTTTGTCATCATTGCTAATTTGCTTGCTATCAGTGGAAACCTCTGTGTTGTTTTCTTTTCATTTTTCTCATAATTGTTCATTTGGAATGTTGTCATGGTTAAAATTTGCAGTTCATCCTTTGAGAATTGTTTGTTCTTATCCTTTGACAATTTTGGGAAATAGCTTTTGTTCTTACATATTTCCATTAGTTTTCTATGTTTGGATATCAAACCCTTACCATAAATATTTAATATAAAAATTTTTCTTCTTCCGGCAACCACTTCTCTCTATATCTTAGATGCATTGATTTTATTCATGTAATACAGTTTTCCGTCTTTAAAAAAGTTCCTTATTTAAATGGTTTCATATTTGTTCTTGTGTGAGAATTGTGATCAGATGTAATCAAAACACATAAGCGTCTTCTATGTGTAAGACATTATTCAAGAGCTAGGAATATAAAGACAAACAATAAACCTTATTTTCAATGAGTATTTATTCTAAGAGGGTACAAGCTATATGCAGATAGGTGTGTCCCTGGTTGTCCATGGTGCAAACATGATAGTCCAAGGAGGGACAAAGCACTGCTAACTTGGAGGATTCAAAAAAGACTTCATCTGGGAATTGGTCTTGAAATAGGCTAAATATTCTATGAAACAGAAGTAAGACTGGGGTATGTTCTAGGCATGCCTTTGTAAAGGTTTTGAAACCAGAGATGGAATTTTGGATCTGGGGATCTGTTAGTACAGTGATGGGCAAACTACAGCCTGCGGGCCAGATGTGGCCCCCTGAAATGTTCTCTCCAGCTGAGAGACATTATTCCTAATCTGATGAATACATTGAGTAGGATACAATACAATGAAACTTCGAAAGAGTTGCCTTAGAAACAGACTGACAAATGAGCATTTCCTTTCCTTTGGTCCCCTCTTTAAAGTCTGCCCATCACTGTGCTAGTAGGATCATTTATTTTGAATGTTGCTTACATAAAGGAAAGTAATATGAAATTAAATATATACCCTTTACCCTCCCACCTCCCCACCTCTCTATCTAGAGCAGGCCAGATCTCTGTCTTAGAAATATGAACTTGGCATATAGATTTAGAAATTATTTGAATAGAGATAATAATTGAACCTATGCTAGAGATGGAATATTGAGTTTGGAAACCTGCTAGTAGGGTCATTTGTTTAGAATGTTGCTTACATAAAGAGAAATAATATGAAATTAAATATACAAAGATAAATTGAAGACAAAAGAGGTTTTGCTAATTGAATGGGTTGAAAGAAGGAGGAACTGAAAACAGGGAGCCCCAGTTAGGAGGCCATTGCAATAGTCCAGGCTTGAGATGATGAAAGTTTGAATTAGAGTGGTAGCTGTATGAGTTTTTCCTGTAAAGTATTAATCATTCAGCCTTTTGGCTTTGTGTCCCAAATTCCTCTGGTATCATCTTGCTAAATAAATTTGGATGCTGGTGGTGGGCAGTAGGAGGAAGAATTGACTTGGATTCCCAGATTTCTGTCCATTTGCAGTTGAAGGAATCCAAACGGGCAGTAAACAGCCTTCGGGACATTGTGGATGATGATGACGATGACCTGGAGAGGGTCAGCTGGAGTGGAGAACCTGTGGGGAGTAAGTAGAAGAAATCCAATGAGATCATCCTCAGGATTTATGTCTTTAATAGATGGCCTACCTGTTTAAACCAATGTCCTTCCCTCTCTGCTTTTCAAAATTCATTCACTTCAAAAGTCTCTCCTGGACTGGTGAGTTTCTGAAGAGACAGATGATCATAGGATAATAAATTCAGAACTGGAACAAACTTTAAAGGCTTTCTAGTCCACCCCCCTTCTTTTACAGATGAGGAAACTGAGATGTAGAGAGATGAAGTGACTTGTCCGGGATCACACAACTATGTATGTGTGAGAAGCAAGATTTGAGCCCAGTGAAAGATGTAAGTCCATGAAAGATGTAAGAAAGAGCCTTTTTGTCTCCTTTTTAAAATAATTTTTGAGATTGGCTCTCCCTATCCCTGGCTAGAAGTGCAATACCCACTGACAGTCTGGATCCCCCATATTGATCAGTATGGAAGCTTTAACCTCCTCTATTTTTCCCACCTGGGCTGTTTTGCCTCCTTGGCTACCTCTGCTCTCAGGGGTTTACCATGTTGGTTCCTGACTTAGAGAGGAAGCCTAATCAGCATTAACCTGACTGTGGCTCAGAGACCAGCCTCAGCAGCAGAGACTAGAGGACATGCTACCATGCCCTACCTGTCTATTTTTTAAATACACATATTTTTGTTGACATCTTATATCACAGTCACTTCTCCGCTTTCCACTAAAATCCACTTATAACAAAGAAAAACAGTTAAGCAAAACCAACCAAAAAAGCAACAACCTCTGACAAAATATGTGATGTTCTCATCCTTTAGTCTCTGAAAGCAGGATTATTCATTCTTTGCTGGATCCTGCATAGCTGTGGTTGTGAATGGATTCCCATAATTCTGTGGCAGGACAATGTTACTTAGCTACCAAATCTTGCCACCCAGCCACTATTTAACACTATTTAAGCGATTAACCTTTAAAAGTTCCTCCTGTGGTCACCCAATGGCCTCTCCAATTTTAGGAGGCAGGATCAGTTTTAGGAAGTCAAGATGACCTGTGAAGTTTTTAGAAAACTCCTAGAAGATAGGAGCTTAGGGATTTACATTCTACATAAGGTTTACTAAATCTGCACTTTGACACCTTCCTTTCATGTAGGCATCTCTTGGTCTATCAAAGAGACAGCTTCCAGTGGTGGCCCCACTCTTGAGGGACGTGAACAGCTAAAGGCTCGAAACAGCTTATCCTCATATCCTCCACTTCCCAAGCCTACCTCCTCCTACTCTTTGAGTAGCTTCTTCAAAGGTAAAAAGTGAAGAGGTGTGAGAAGTTTCCTTTTTCCTTGGGCATCGAAAGATCCAGCCAAGCATTCTCTTTTGATCTGGAATAAAGGAAAACTGAAGGGAAGATATGCTTTATTGGTATTGGCAACTAATTCAGTAATTCTTTGTCACTCTGCCAGGTTTTGTGGGTAAGAGGAATTGTGGAGAATTTTGAGTGGCTGGATCAAGGGAAGGGGTCTCCAGAGCTTGTTTGGCAGGATTGGCATTGGATTGCCAAGGGCAAGGTGACATTGGTACATTTAAGAAGAGTGATAGATTTGGAGATAGGGTATGAGTTTGATTCCAAACACTGTCTCTTATTATGCAAATGGGGCAAATGACTTGGACAAGTTACTTAAATTCTCTGGGCTTCAGTTTTGTCATTTATAAAATTATAGGATTAGACTAGATTGTATCTGAGGATACTCTTGGCTCCAAATCTCTGATCTTTATTGCTTTGGGAAAGCTGTGGCATAGCTATGATTTTTGATTAGGTGGTTTCTAAGGCCACAAACTCAGCTCTATTATATAACTTAGACTAATTTCTAAGAAGTAAAAAGATCTCAGCTTCAGAGCTTGGAGGAAATTTATATTGAAGTGGAAAGTTACCTCTTTTGATATAGTCATTAAACATTTATTAAGCCCTTGCTATATGCTAGGCGCTGTGCTAAGATATAAGAAAAAAATATGAAAACTTGTATGTTGCTAGGGCATATCACAGCTTTTTTAACCTTTTTTCCATCAGGGAAGCAGGAAGTTTGAGTTCTTCGAGGTTGGAGAGACAGAAGTGAATAGCTTAATCAGCCAGTATAGGTTAGTACTTGTGGCCAACATAGAATGCTTATAAACCAGCCACCAGCTAAGAGAATCATAAGAATTGAAAACTGGAAGGGACCCTTCAGACAGATCATCTAATCCAGCCAGCCAGTTAGTTTTGTTTTGTTTTTTTAATCTTTGATGTTGTCCTTGAGTCATTTTTCAGTTGTGTCTGACTCTTCATGATCCCTTTTGAGGGTTTTTTGGGGTGTTTTTTTTGGCATAGATACTAAAGCAGTTTGTTATTTTCTTCTCCAGCTCATTTTATAGATGAGAAAACTGAAGCCAACAGAGTTAAGTGACTTACCCAGGGTCACACAGCTAGTTAAATGTCTGTAGCCAAATTTGAACTCAGAAAGAGTAGTCTTCCTCACTCCAGGTCAGGCTCTCCATCTATTGCATCACCTAGCTGCCCTACACAGTTAGTTGATGTGCTGAAATTAGAACTTAGATCTCCCAACTCAAAATCCAGTCTTTTTGCAACTACACATGAATGCTAGGAGCACTGTGAGGCCCAGCTAACCCAGAGGGTGCAGATAGAAGGCCTTTGGACTTCAACTTCAAATTTAGGGTGAGTTGATAAGAGAAAAGTTAAAAATTACTGAGAAAGATGCACTATAGGCATTTCTTTTAGAAGAGAGGAGGCTTAAAGCATCATCTTTGAAGATAATTTTTGGTTTTGGTTTTGGTTTGGACCTCTGATTTCATCATTGCAGGTAGCCAGGCCTGAAGTGGGGAAGACCTGAGTTCAAATCTGGCCTCATATTTCCCAGCTGTGTGACTCTGCACAAATCACTTAACTTGTTTTGTCTAGCTTTTACTGTTCTTCTCTTAGAATTGATACTAAGAAAGAAGGTAAGAGTTTTATTTAAACAATCAAACATAAAGGAATGTCTGAAGTGGGCAGTTCCTCAAAAATACAAGTAAGGGAGCAGCTGGGTAGCTCAGTGGAGTGAGAGTCAGGCCTAGAGACGGGAGGTCCTAGGTTCAAACCCGGCCTCAGCCACTTCCCAGCTGTGTGACCCTGGGCAAGTCACTTGACCCCCATTGCCCACCCTTACCAATCTTCCACCTATGAGACAATACACCGAAGTACAAGGGTTAAAAAAAAATATAAGTAAGCAACTCTATCTGTAATTTATAGTCTTAGAGAGTCATTTGAGATACTGAGGGGTTAAGTGATTTGCTCATCATCATACAGCCATAATGTATCAGAAATATGACATGAACTCAGGCCTTTCAGACTCCAAACTCAATCTCTACACTATGCCATAGCAGTTTGAATAAAAAGTTGGCTAAAAAATTTAGTAATCCCATGGAGACTAAACAAAAGAACCCCATCCATAGCTCAGGGGAAGTATACATTTTATGATTTGGATCATGTGATCAAGGCTTCATTGCCACTGGGGAACTTACCAAATTTCAATGCCATTTTTAAAAAAATAGCCCTTACATTTTGTCTTAAAATCCATAGTAAGTACTGATTCTAAGGCAGAAGAGTGGTACAGATTAGGCAGTTGCGATTAAAATGACTTACTCGGCAACACACCAGCTAGGAAGTGTCTAAGACCAGATTTGATCTCAGGTCTTCCTATCTCCAGGCCTACCTCTCTATCTATTTTGCTACCTAATTGCCCCTTTGGTGCCAGTATTTTTGAATTGTAAATAAGCCTCTTCTATAGAGAGGGATCCTAGGGAATAAGAAAAGCTTGCTCTTTATTTTTCTTAGAAGAATGTTTATTTTGTTAAAACTTTCAAAATAAGCCCTTGTTTTCCCAAAGAATTGTTCTATTTAATACTTTTATTGTGATTTCAAAATTCTCTATAATTGTGTTTATATTTTTTAGTTAAAAATTTGTTGTAAAGCTTAAGTGAAATTATGTATATACATACACACACATATATAAGCAATGATACGAAATTTAAATAAGCACAATGCAAATACCGATTTTTATTTGTTACTTAACTGTTCTGTTCCCAGTGGATGCTTATGATTATTAGTGATCCTGGACAACCTTAGCTTGAACTTTGGGTCTCATTCTCCGTATGCTCTTTGGCTTTAGGAAGAAGCAGACTTGGGAGTTTCCAGTCCCTTTCAGATGGTAGGCATTGGGTTTTGGGCACTGGACTGTCTTCCCTTGCTTGCTGTAGAAATTAGTTTTTTTTTAGGCTTAATAGTCAGCCTGAAGAATTAGGGGAAGTAGGTGGCATGTCAGATGATTCCCTCTTGGTGCTCTGACCTTAGGAAGAACCTGGGAACTATGTGGAAGGAAGTGTTTTAGCTTTTTAAAGGATAAAGTGATATGCCCTCTCCTTCTCCACCCCCCCCCCTCCCCTCCTATTGTAATGGTAGCTCATAATATTGGAATGATGTCCTGCTTTGCCTGCAGCCATGAAAGGGTCACTGCCCTTGGCCATACATCCATATGCTAGAAAATCTTTTGGAGAAGGAAGCTGTGCTTAAAGGGAGGGGTGGCAAGAGGCAAAAATTCAGGGTATTCTCTTGAGCCTGTTGCCTTTTCTTCACCAGCCCTCTCAGATGTACCTCCCAAAAGCTATGCTCCAGAGCTGCGAAGACCTAAAGGTGAATACAAGGTGGGTTACTATTAGAAAATGTACTTCAAAGCCCAGTGGTTTTCATGTGGACTAGGCAAAGGGGACTTAATTGGGCAGAGATTACAGTGAAATGGATAAATGAGAACAGCCACTCCCAGAGCAAAGGCTCCTCTCTGAGGCCAAGAATCCAGAGTGTGTGTTGATGCAACTCTAATCTAACCTTCCACAAGTTTGAGCCATGAATGAATGCATGGCTATTGCATAAAACCAGCATTAATGGGTGGAAATCTTAAAATGATGGCTTTAGAAAAGTTTCTGGTTTTCTGACTAAATTGGTTCCACTTACAGTGACATTTTGGAGGGTTGTGGGAAAGAATCCCTCTTTCTCCCTCTTTTCTTTCCCTTATGCTTCCCTTTTCCCAGTGCTTTCAGTAACACAGAAAAACACTAGCTCTCAACTTCCTATCAAGGCCATTTTCGCCTTTCCAGTTTCTCCCTTGTCTATTTGCTCCTACTAAATACCTCCCCCTTCATGACAAAGGATCTCGTGAAGTCAACCAGGCCACCTGAGCTCAAGCCCTCCTGGTACCTGTGAGGCTGGGGTGAGGAGCTGGCATCCAGATACCCTGGCCTCTGATCCCAGTGAGGTTCACAAGCTGCTAATATTTCAGGATTACAGCAGTGACTGGAGCCTCAGTGACACAGTCAGGCGCCTGCAGAAGGGTAAGGTAAGAACATTATAGAAAGAAAGGAATGGGGGTGATTCTGGGGATTCTGGGCACATTGTCTCCAGGGAAGGGTTTCTGTCATTTTCATGTCCCCATCCTGCCATTTGATGAATGAGATGATTTCTGAAAGAACTGAACCCAACAAGTCAAAGGTTTTATGCCTATTTCAGGGGAGTAGTTGCAGCACTGTTGATGCCCTGTCTTTTGGCATGGATTGGGTGGAGTAGAAGAAAGAGTAAATGGGAGAGAAGGGAAAAGGACATGTGGGAATGTTCTACCTTGGGTGATGTGTATAGAGCTCAACTGGAGAGGTTTGGGAGAGGCTTCAGGTCTGTAGTGTGCACAGGGATCTTGATGTAAAATTGAAACTGTTACTAATGGCACTTCCTGAAATTGGTACCATTCTGGGAAATTACTGAAAAGAGAGTTTAAGAATATGACTTCCTCAAATCTAGTGCTGCAGACTGGGGAACTGTACTCTGATTTCTTTTTACCTCCTCTTGCCCACTCAGGTTTGCTCCCTTGAGAGGTTCCGCTCCCTGCAGGACAAGCTCCAACTTCTGGAAGAAGCAGTATCTATCCATGATGGGAACGTCATTACTGCAGTGAGCTTTATTTTAGGGACAGGAGACTCTGCAGCCACAAACTTTAGGATTGTGATTTAGGTGCCAAGTGGGGAGTGATTTCCCTGTGCTTCTAGGGACCCTCACTGGCACAGCTTCAGAGGTGGGGAGTATGATGGGAGTCTTGGGTAGTGACTTAGGATCTTGGCTCTTCTGGAAGTTCAGATGGAGAATAGGTTGTTTTTCCATTCTTATACTTACCCTGAGGAAGGATAAATGTGAGAGAATACTAGGGAAGTGGCCATCATCTCCAGATAGTCAGGGATACCAGGAACAAGTGATTTCTGAGGAATGTTGTGTTTTAGGCTTTAATCATTTTTGCGTCCAGTAACTTATTCTTTGCCTTGGCTGATCCCAAATGGATTTTTGGCCTCTGATAAACTACCAATCAGAGGAGCTTTTGAGGGTTGGGTTAGAGACACCAACTGATTTGTGCTTGGGTGGCCCTTAAGGTATAGGGCTGTATAGCCTTATATAACTTATATTTTATTCTTCCTCTTTCCTCAGGTTTTGATCTTCCTCAAGAGGACCCTGAGCAAAGGTGAGTATAATTTGGAGTGGTTTGCAGTCAAGCCTTTTGTTTTGCATGATGGCTGAGTAGTAGTTCTTCTTTATAGTAACCCATTAATCACAAATTACACTGCATCTTATGCATAAGCAGGTAGCTGGGCTAGAGTTTGAAGGAAGTCTATTCCAAGAGCCAACAGATTGAGTTGGTGGGAATTGAAGAGTTTTCTCACTGGTTAGTACAGTTATCCTTTCCACATTGAGACTTTCTCCATCATAGTTTCATGTCATGGAGTGGCATAAGAAATTAAATAAGAATTTTGTGGAAGTCACAGATGACACAGAAGGAGTTTAGAAGTGCAGAAATGCATACTTGACTCAAATTTTACAATCAATACTATAAATACCCATAAGAGAAAAAGGAAAAATTCCAACTTCTTCTTTGTTACACAAGGAGGACCCAAATTTTTTACACAGATTTTCTAGATCAAGAGGGTGCCATACCCCTAATCCCCGCAATGTGGAAGAAATAACTGTATTCTGTTTAAGCCAGAAAGATTATAGAATATGTTGGCTGCTACTAGGATTTGGGAGAAAACTGTATAGTTAGGGAGCTATTTTCACATTTAGCATGATTAGATTTATTATTCTAAATTTTAAAATATCTGTTTTTATTGATGCCTTCTATATTTTCAACTAATTAATTTCCAAATTTTTTTGTTTTACTCCCCTACCTAGCAAGCCTTTCCATGTAATAAAGATTAGAAAAGTGGGAGGGAAGCAGTTCAGTGCCACCAATCAACATGGACCTGAGGGATTAATTTTCTTTTTTCTCTACTTAACTCGCTACCAGAGATCCTTTTCCGAGAGCTAGAAGTACGACAGGTTGCTCTGAGACATCTCATTCACTTTCTTAAGGAAATAGGTGATCAGAAGATGCTTCTGGACCTCCTCAGGTGAGAGCTACTCTGTCACTCCACAGTAACATCCAAAGTTCCACATGCAGAGGCATGTGTTAGAAATGCTAAGAAGTAGACACGGTCATCTGGTAGACTAGAAAGAGCACCTGAAATTTGGAGATATTTTTTTCTCTCTGAGCTTCAGTTTCATTATCTGTAAAAAGAGGTATAATTCTTATACTGCCAACCTCATTGAGTTGTCATGAGGAAAATTCCTTAATTATGAAGTGCTAAATGGGAATTATCATTATTTTTCTTATTATTACTATTACTTGGTTGCCCTTGGCAGTCCAGGCCTTCCAGGATGAGAAGTGAAGAATACAACTTATTTTATTTTTCACTTCAAACCTACAGAAAGAGCTAAAGGCTCTACCTTTGGACAGACTCCTTCTAGTAAGGTTCCATTCCCAGATATCAGCACAGTGGTGAGCTGCCTCCCCAACCCCTCACCCCCACTGATGATTAAAGATTAAAGAAGCACTTCATTTGGCTGTGGACATTGACAGTGTGTGACAAGAAGTTATAAAAATAAGATATATTCCTCAAGATTTGTTATGCTTTTATTTTTTAAAACATTCTCTTTTTTTGTATTTTAGTCTGTTTTTTACAACATGATGAATAGGGAAATATATTTTGCATGACTACACATGTATAACTTTATATCAAATGGCTTGCCATCTCAGGGAGGGGAAGAAGAAGGAATGAAAGAATTTGGAACTCAAATTTTTTTTTAAATGGATCTTAAAAATTGTTTGCATGTGTAATTAGGGAATTTTTTTTAATTAAAATTTATAAAATAATTTTTAAAATTAGTAAAGACAAAAAAGATTTGCTATGCTTTGAGGAGGGACTAGTGGTAGTGAAGACAACAAAGATAAAGGCATGTAAAGGCAGCTAGATGGTTCAGTGAATAGAGTCCTAGGAAACCCGGGTCCAAATGTGGCCTCAGACACTTCCTAGCTATGTGACCCTGGACAAGTCACTTAACCACATTTGCTTAGCCCTTACTATTCTTTTGCCTTGGAACTGATACTTAGTAAGTAATGGTTTTAAAAAGCCATAAGTGGGGGCAGCTGGGTGGCTCAGTGGATTGAGAACCAGGCCTAGAGACAGGAGGTCCTAGGTTTAAATCTGGCCTCAGACACTTCCTAGCTGTGTGACCCTGGGCAAGTCACTTGACCCCCATTGCCTAGCCCTTACCACTCTTCTGCCTTGGAGCCAATACACAGTACTGACTCCAAGATGGAAGGTAAGGGTTTAAAAAACAACAACAACAAAAAACCCATAAGTGTTTATATTGGATGACAGTGGATATGACTGTGGACTTTATTGCTCTCAGATCATTCATCCTAAGGTGAGAGCTTATTATGATGCAAGGAATTACTTTCACACACATTAGGCAAAAATGCTAGGGGGTAGAGTACCCTTAATGTGGAGTTCACTTATTGAACTGTTCCCTTTCTTCTATGTTCTCAGGTACCTTGATAGAACAGAAGAACTTGCAGTAAGTATGGCCTTGATCTCTACCTGATAACACCTAAAACTGTACTCATTCTTTTTTTTCTAATTCATTTATTTAGAATATTTTCTGTGGTTATGTGATTCATGATCTTTCCTACCCCCTACCCCTACCCCCTCCCAGAGCTGACAAGCAGTTCCACTGGATTTTACTTGTAACATTGTTCAAAACCTATTTCCATATTATCAATATTTTCTTTGTCTTGGTCTTACTTCCAGTTCCTCATCTAAAAAATGGACATAATATCTGTAGTACCTATGCCACAGAATTGTTTTAAGATTCAAATCAGATAATATGTGTGGTATTCTTTCAGACTTAAGAGTTTTATATGAATTAGACTTTGAGCTCTAGGGAAGTCTTTTGCCTTTTTTTCTACCCTCAGCACTTAGCACAATGCCTGGCACATAGTAAGTGCTTCATAAAGGCTTGGGGTTTTTGTTGTTGTTTTTTTAAACCTTTACTTTTTGCCTTAGTGATAACTAGGCATGGGCTAAGCAAATGGGATTGTGACTTGCTTCAGGTCACACACCTAGGAAGTGTCCAAGGCCAAATATGAACCCAGGTCCTCCTGGCTCCAGGCCTGGCTTTCCATCCACTGTATTGCCTAACTGTTGCTCCTTAAGTGTTTATTGATTAGAACATGTAGAATTAGTTAATATTGTCCTAAGACAAAAGTGAGAGATAAGAGAGTCATAAGTAAGGTGGAAGAGGTAGGATGGAATATAGAAAACCAATCCTGTAGTCATGAAAACTTGGTTGTTCAAATCCTACCTCTGACTCATACTGACTCTGTGACACTGGCCAGGTCACTTCTCAGCATCCAGACAACTCTCTATGACTATACATGGCAGAATAGTGGTCCGTCTGCATTGGTAGAGGAAGCCTGTTCATCAGGGAACTCCTAGCACTAATGAAATCTCACAAAGAACCCAGCATAGGCCAGAAAACCAGGTAGACAAGCAAATGCAACAATTCCATCAACCTCCTGAGTTTGCTTCATTCCGCCAACTCCTTTGGGAGTTTTGGGTGCTTTCCTTGAAATGTAGTGTGCTCGGAAGCAATGGTATTAATCACAGGAGTACTCTAGCTGCCTTCCCCTCTGCATAAAGTCCAGACCACTCAAAATTTTCCTCTTTGTTTATATAGCTGTCCCAATACCAAGAGCATTTAAGCATCCAAGACCCTGAGAAGCGGAAAGAATTTCTCAAGAGTTGCATTGGGTAAGCCCTTCCCATACACAAAAAGATGGGAGTTTGGGTACGAGGGCTTTAACACAAAAAGGATCAAAAAGGCAGACAGTGGGGACAGGTAACTGGAGGTGGGTTTGCAGAGCAGTTTCTCATGAGGCATCATGGAGCCTTAGGGATGGGTGGGACCCTAGCTACTCTTTTCAGGAATCTTCCTTTCCTCTTTAGCTTTCCTGATGGATGATCAATCAATGTTTCATAAATTTTAGGAAGTACCTCACAGATCATCTAGACCAAACCTCCATTTTATAAGAGATCTGAGACCCAGAGGTTATGTGACTTGCTTAAGATCATACAGGTATTGAGTGCAGACTTGAGCCTTGAACCCCAGTTCTCAGACTCCAGGCCCATTTTTTCCCTACTATGCCATGATGTTCCACCTCATGTATTTGAGTCATGGGGATTTCAGTACCTAAAAATAATCATGATAGCTGACATTTAGAGGGCATCTTAAGATCTGAAAGTACTTTCAATACATTTTCATCCTGACCTCACAGCAACTCTTTGAAGAAGTTACTCCAGGTTTTACTATCTCTATTTTACAAATGAGGAAGCTGAGGCTCAGATAGCTAATAAGAGTTAAAATACAGGATTTGAACTTAAACTTTCCTGCCTCCAAGCCCAACACTCCACTAACAGACTACCTTTTCCATTTCCTGTGATTAGTCTTAGTATTATGAAATTCTCAATTATACTGAAATAAAATTTTTCTTTCCTTTATATACACATACACACTTAAACCTCTGCTCTGCTATAATGATTTGTGTATCCAAAAATATGATAGCTGAAAGAGTGTTATGAAGGGTAGTTACACATTCACACCTTCCAATTTGCACCCCAAACAGGTAACTGGATGGTGTCAGTAGCAGGGACATATGGGACAGTAGAAAAAGCATCAAACTTGGAGTAGAAGGATCTGATTTGAATCCCAAATCCTGACTCTGTTATTACCTGAATGACCTTGGGCAAGACATTGAACCTCTTGAGCCTCAGGTTCCTCATCTGGGTGACCACATAACATTCTTAAATTGAAATCCCCTCAACTGTACAATTGGGTTAATACTAGTCCACAAGATTGCTTTTAGGAAAATGCTTTATAAAACTTAATAACTTGGATCAATTTGTTATTACATTGACTTGGATACTTCCTTCAGAATTGCAGAGCTTAATCATTGCACCAGCCCCATAGCCTACAGTTTTCCATGTTTTCCAACCTGGAAGCATTTCTAGATGAGTTGTCTCCAGAGAGGGGACCATGATCTGTGGCCCAGGAGCCACTGGCCTGATTCTGAGGAGTATTTGACCAGCTAAATAGAGGGTGGGAAAATGAATGACTTAACACTTTCACTATTGTGCAAATTCATAGCCTGCCTTCTTTCTTGCTGATTGTCTGTTCTAATTGGGCATTTTTTTCATTTGTCTTTTTTTTTTTTTTGGTTATGATAGATAGCTTGAACTTGGTGCCCTCAAAATTGTGTTGCTATATCAGTACAGCTTTCCTCTTCCTATTTTTGTGTAATTTTTTCATTACAAGTATATTACAGACTGTGATGTTAGTGTTCAAATATAGTAGCATTACTACTATCACTGAATGAAAAAGTGTTTGTTAGAGATATCTTTATAGACATTACTGTTTGGGAGCACTAAGAATTTCTTAGATAAAGATACTAATTGTAGTTTGGTTTAGTTCAGTGATGGGCAAACTACTACGGGCCTGTGGGCCAGATGTGGCCCCCTGAAATGTTCTATCCAACAGTGCAACATTATTCTTAATCTGATGAATACAACGAGTAGGATACAATACAATGAAACTTCAGAAGAGTTGCCTTAGAAACACACTGACAAATGAGCATTTCCTTTCCTTTGGCCCCCTCTTTAAAAAGTTTGCTCATCACTGGTTTAGTTCGTCCTTTGGGAGAAAACCTTTATTCAAAGAGAAGTATTAACTTTCTGGCCTTTCACCAGTTTACCATTTTCAGTGGAAGATGTTGCTCACATACAAGACCATTATACACTCCTGGAACGACAGATCATCATTGAGGTTAGAATCCTCACTTATCTTCCCTGTCTCAAAGCCAATAAAACCTCTCCCTTCCACCAATGCCATTCAGCACCAGGCACAGTTCCGGAACCATCTGCCCCCAAACTTAATTCCTCTTAATTCAGTTACTCTGTGAGTAGCCAGTCTCTAAGAATCCTATGTCCTTTGCTTATATTCTATCCATTTTTCCTTTTTCCCTTTCTCCTGAGTACTCCAATTCTCACTTTATGAAGAATGTTTCCTCAGCAAGCTATCTTTCTATAACTTTTGTGAAATCAACTTAAGATCTTTGCCCTGAATTGTTTTGACTGTTCTAGCCTATCTTCCCAGACTTACTATTTTCTCTTTATTTTTCTGGAATATTAGTTGTCTCTTCTGCATAATCTGTGGGTTTTATTCTTTTTTCCGTCTTGACTCCATTTGGCTCAGGTGAATGATCGACATCTGGAATCTTCAGGACAGACAGAAATCTTCCGGAAACATCCACGGAAAGCCTCCATCCTCAATATGCCACTGGTGACAACCCTCTTCTACTCCTGTTTCTACCACTACACAGAGCCTGAGGTATGTGAAAAAAAAATTTAGGAGATTAATATACCCATTTTCATAAATTCTTGACTGGGGACATATGGATTATGATATTTTTTTTAAACCTTTTATTTAATAAAATTTGATTTAATTTAAAATTTAAATTTAATTTAAAAATTTAATTTAGTAATATTAATTATTTAAACCCAACACTATTGGTTCCAAGGCAGAAGAGTGGTAAGGGGTAGGCAATGGGAGTTAAGTGATTTGCCCAGGGTCACACAGCTAGAAAGTGTCTAAGGTCAGATTTGAATCCAGGACCTCCCATCTTTACACCTGGCTCTTAATCCACTGAGGCATCTAGCTGCCCCTGAATATGGTCTTATTATTGTATGAATAAGTTTGGATGCTACCTTACTCTAAAAAGGTCACTAGATGAATAAGAGTATGTTGTTATTTGGTATACCTTCAGGAATCTGGTACCAGAGTCTGGTGTGATTTACTTTGGCTGCTGGTCTTCACAGAAACCTCTTTGCAAAGGGTATAACTTTCAGGTTAGGGCATTTCAAAGAGAGATAGATTTTGGGTGATAAGAGAAGCAGGAAAGCTCAATATGAGTACACACACAACTTCTGATTTCATGAAGATATTTTTAATGATTGGAGTGTCAGTTTTTCCATTACTTAAGACTCATTAAAGAACTAGAGAAGGCATTGGATTTTTCAACCTAGCTTTCATGTAGTTGTATGATGTAGATACTCAGACCGAATAGGTTTGCTGCACTTATATATTAAACCCAGGATATCGGGAAGTGAAATGTAGAAAGTGCTAAAGATAGGAAAATGAGAAGTTTTGTCCATCGTGAAAGATTTACTGTATTCTATAGCAGAGTTAGCTGCTATAAAATAGCTGAATATAGTAGAATTAGCTGCTATAGAAAACACAGTAATGTTCCTTCTCTTTTTTCCCCCAGGGAACATTTAGCAGTCCCATCAACCTGAAAAAAACCTTTAAGGTAAGTCTGAATGGATATATATTTTTTTAAACCCTTACCTTCCACCTTAGAATCAATACTGTGTATTGGTTACAAGGCAGAAGAGCGGTAAGGGCTAGGCAGTGGGGTTAAGTGACTTGCCCAGGGTCACACAGCTGGGAAGTATCTGAGGCCAGGTTTGAACCTAGGACTTCCCGTCACTAGGCCTGGCTCTCAATCCACTGAGCACCTACCTGCCCCTGGATAATTTTTTTTTTTAATAGCATCCACATCAGGGAAAATATGAAAAATTAGAAGAATGGATAATGGAAAGGCTGAAACTAGTGAGGTTTATTTAATCCCACCAACCAAGGAAGCTCTCGTTTGAACTTCCCTAGTTGTATTGAGGGAATCACCATTCTTCTGTTCTCCCAGGTTCATGTTAGATGTAATACATCCACCCCACTCCACATATCCATTCACTTGCTAGATCTTATCATTTCTATCTCAGCATCTCTTATATCAGGCTCCATCTCACTACTCACAAAGTTATTACCTTTGTTCAAACCCTCATCACCTTTGACTTAGACTATTGTCGATTAATCTTTCTGGCTCACATCTTTTTCCCTTGCTGCAGTCCATCTTCTGAATAAATGTTGCTTCAGGAAATGTGATTTTCCTTAAGCATGGGTCAGATCATGGTACTCTTCAGCTCAGTAAACTTCAGGGGTGCCCTGTTGCCTGTAGAATAAAATATAAACTTCTCTTTGGCTTTTAAAGCCCTTTACAACATGATTCCAACCTCTCCCACCATCCATGTTATATGTTACTCCCCTTCTGCACTTTACAGCCTAAACAAACTGCCTTTCTTGTTCTTTATCCTCTGACTCATCTTCCACCTCCATGCCTATACACTGGCAGTCCTTCCTTTGCTTTTCCTCCACACTTCCACCTTAGAAAATCCTTTACTTGAAAATACAGCTCTTGTACCACCTTATATATAATGCTTTTCCTGATTCCTCCCAACTTCTCTAGTTCTCTCCCTCTTTAAATTACCTTGTTTTTAGTCTTTACACTTCACACACACACACACACACACATGCTTTCCCCACCCACACCAAAATGTAAATTTCTTGAGATCAAAGATTGATTCATTTTTATCTTTGTATTTCCAGTGCCTGATACATAGTAGATAATTAATAAATGTTTCTTGATCAAGTGATTGAAACAAGCTCTTAAAGTCAGCAAGAACCCTTTATTTTGCTTCTTTATGAACCAGAAGAGAGGATGGGTTACTCGACTCTCATCCAGTGGGAATTTCCTAATTTTTCCCAAACAATCCCCCCGACTCCCACCCCTACTGTTGATCTTGAATAGGTAGGAATGTATTGATGAATAGAGAACCCTAGCTCTACAGAAGTCATGTTTTCGAACCATCCTGTGTCTTTTTTGATCCTCATATCTCTTCAGAAAATGGGTCTCAAACAAAATGTGTGTACCTCAAAGCTGCTTGGTTTCTAAACAGTTTATTAGCTCTCCTCCTGGACCCATTGCTCTTCTAGCTGGTCCCCAATCTCCTTGATTCTCCATCTTTGTTTTCCAGATTCCTGACAAGCAGTATGTTTTGACGGCGCTGGCTGCCCGTGCCAAACTCCGAGCATGGCAAGATGTGGATGCTCTCTTCACCACCAAGGTAGGTGCCCTGGAGCCTTAACATTTTTTCTTGTTTAGTCTTTCCTTGGAAGAGATACTGTCACTTTATTGTCCAGTGACTCCAAAGGTTCCTCTTAGCTTCGAGCATAGTGTTTGGGTCCATGATTTACACTTTAGTTTCCTATGACTATACTTCAATGCCTGATCTTCCTGCTTCCTCTTTGTTCCATTTCTCCATGAAAACCTTCATGTTTCCTGCTCTTAATTCTCATGGCCTCTTTCCTGTTCTTGGCAAATCTTCTATGAAGCTCATCCCCACCATTTTCTCTTTGTCTCCCTTTTTCTCTGTCTTCTTCCCCTCACAGTCTCTGCCCTTTCTCCTCCCTTTCTCTTTTCCCTTATAAAGAAGGTTGGGTCTAAGTGTTTCTCACATCTCTGTGTTTGTTTCAGAATTGGCTGGGATACACCAAGAAGAGAGCTCCCATTGGCTTCCACCGAGTTGTGGAAATTCTGCATAAGAACAATGCCCCTGTCCAGGTGGGAAGGATTTACCTGCAGAACACCTCAGGAAACAGTCCCATCTGATTTTGAGCCTCCTAGCCAGTGCTGAGTCTTTTGTTGAATGAGACCGAGTATGCCATTAAACACACTAGCATGGGTGCTCTGTGAAGAAAGCTTCACTCTGCTCTGTAGAAGCAGACAGAATCTGTCCATCCTAGAGAGGAACTTCTCTGAAGTATTTAGGAATTTTTGGCTGGGTTGAATCCCACAGAGAACATAGGGATAATGTTTACATGACAGAAAAGGAGGACTCACAGGGGGCATTAAGGACATGGCTTTATGTCAAATCAGAAGCATGGCCTACTTTGATTGTTAGGTTCCAAAGAGAACAGATGACTAGGATTTTTTTCCTTGAGGTGCAAGGAGGTTTTTAAGAAAAACTACTCTATCTCTCTTTTCAAATGTTTATTATGAATTTAACTATAATTTTTAAATGAATATTTCAATATATCAGAAATGAAAGGGATTATATAAGAAAGCGAACTTCTGTTATGTATAGCTTGATGTTTCTTTCCCTTCTACAAAAAGCTTTTTTAAAATTCAAATTTAATGTAGCAGTTTCAACATTGCTCTGCTTCTCTATCCTATACATTTGCACTCTTCAGTTAATTTTTTTAAAACAACTCATTGATGGTCTTTCCTTTTTATTCCTTTTTTAAATATCATGATTACTACTTCCCACTGTTTTCTTCCCCCAGAAAAGAAAAATAAAAGCTCTTTGATAACATATAAACATATCCCCCAAAAAATTCATTTGTCATCTGCAAAGTAGATCTCACTTTGCTCCTCTAGTTCATCATCTCTTCCAAGAGGTAAAAAGCATGGTTCAACAGGGTTCTGAAGGTATAATTAGCCATTTCATTGATCATAGTTCTTTCACAGCTGTTTTCTTTTACAGTGTGGTTATTTTATAAATTGTTCCCTTAGTTCTTTTCATTTCACTGCATCTCATATTGCCATCCTTTCAGGTTTCTCTGAATCCATCCATTTAGTCATTTCTTAAGGCCTCATAATGTCTCATTAGATTTACATACCATAATTTGTTCAGCCATTCTCCAATTGATGGGTACCCCCTTAGGCTCCAATTCTCTGCTACAACAAAAAGTGCTGCAGTAAACATTTTGGGGTTCTTTTTCTCTTCTCTTTTCTCTCTGAGGAACAGGCCCAAGAGTGATAATTGTGGGTCAAAGGGCTTATATACAATTTAATGATTTTGTACATAGAACTCTAAGTTTTGAACTCTTTTCCAGAACAGTTGGACCATTTCACAGCTCTGCCAACAATAATTAGTGTAACTATCTCCCTATAACCCCTCTAACAATTTAGAGTTGTTTAAATTTGCATTTCTCATTAGTAGTGATTTGGAGCACTTTTAAGATATGGTTGATGATAACTTGCTTTTCTTTTGAGAACTATTGTGGATGTCCTTTGATGTTTATTTGAAAATGACCCTTCTTTATGTGTTCATATTAATTTCCTCTATATTTTGTACAATGGTCCTTTGTCAGATTTTTCCCCCAGTATAAATGCTTTGCTTTTCCTTTTTTAAATCCTTTCTATTTTAATAACTTTTAAGACAGAAGGGGAAGGGCTAGCATTTGGGGTTAAGTGACTTGCTCAGGGCCACACAGCTAGGAAGTGTGTTTGAACCTAGAATTCCCAACTCCAGGCTTGGCACTATCCACTAAGCCAGCACCAGGCCTGACACTATTCACTGAGCCACCTCATTGCCTCTCATGTTTCACTTTTAATTCTAACTGCATTGATTTTATTTGTGTAGAAACTTTAGTTCATATCTACTTATTATATATGTGTGTATAATGCTTATTTTTACAAATTGTTTTACATACTTTTTTTTTTAACCCTTACCTTCCAACTTAGAATCAATATTGTATATTCGTTCCAAGGCAGACGAACAGGAAGGGCTAGGCAAGGGGGTTTAAGTGACTTGCCCAGGGTCACACAGCTAGGAAGTATCTGAGGCCAGAATTGAACTCTGGACCTCCTGTCTCTAGACCTGGCTCTCAATCCACTGAGCCATCTAGCTGCCCCCTGCTTTATATACATTTAATCCTTACCAGAACTCTATAAGATGTGAGTTGTAAAGGTATTATTACTTTCGTTTTGGAGATGAAGAAACTGAATTTTGGAGAAGTTACTTGCCAAAGGCCACACAAATATGATGTGCAGAACCAAGATTTAAATCTGTCTTCTGGCTGTAGATGCATTTTCTATTCTATACTATTTTCTATACTCTCTTTCTTGTTGGATATCTGTATTTACTGGCTTAGAAGTTCATGGACCTCTACTGTCTCTTCCCCCACAGGTCTTACAGGAGTATATCCGACTAGTGGAAGATGTAGACACAAAGCTGAATCTAGCCACCAAATTTAAGTGCCATGATGTTGTTATTGAAGTAAGTTCTAGAGGAAAAGGGCCCCTGGGTCAGACCCTCAGTAGAACCTTGAATAAGAATAGAAGGTTTATCATTCCATCTATTATCCTTAATTCCTTACTTGCTTCTCTTTCTGCCTATTGGATGGTATGGCCTGGTGAAAGCTAGACTGGAAGCCAGGACTCCTGGTCTTGTTTTCAGCTTCCTTGAAAATTTGCTTTGTATCATCTAATGAGTTGGTTTATGGAATGCAAGGTTTTAGATTAGGCCCGCCAGGCCTCTCCCCAATTTTTCTCCACCTGGTTCTGTCTGGCTCTTCCCTGATCCTATTATTATCCAACTCAGATATAACCACCACAAACCTTATATCTGGTACCTTTACTTAGGAAGATGAAATGGAAACAAAAAAGATGGTTTCTTTTGTTTTGCTCTCCAGACATATCGGGACCTAAAGGATCGGCAACAACTAGTAGCTTACAGGGATAAGGTGGATAAAGCTTCTGTAGAGGAGGAGAAGATTGACAGCATTCTCAGTAATTTGGTGAGCAACTTGGATTTGTCTTTCTACCAGACTCGGGGAAATAAACTGTTTGCAAAGGATCTACCGGGGGGTGGGGGGTGGTTCCCAAGATCAAGTTAGAACAGCAGTTGTCTGAGCAGTTTGAATATTAGTCTTTCAGACTAATTCCAAACTTTTGAGGTTTGGAATAAAAATAGGGTTATCATATAGGGTAACATTACTTTGCAAATCTTTGGACTGGTCTTCAGTTGGTATGCCTAGATAAAGACTAAATTTAGATTGGAAGAAGGAATTCAGGGTATACATAAAATAGTGGTTTTAAGATACTGGGCCCAAAATGTCCTGGCTCTTAGTAAGTAGAATTGACTTACAGTGGTGATAACTGGTAAGTAAAACAGACTGTTTCTATTTAATGATCATGGAAGACTGGACTAGCTGTGAAATTAATCCCCATTTAGATATTTTCAGGGATCTGTTCTATGATCATTTTCTGCAACTAGGATTTTTCAGTGTTTTTATCAATTTCACCTGTGGAAGTGCCAGCCTAATTAGTCCTGAGAATTACAGTTAGATTTAATGTTCCCCATAAGTAAAAATGTCCCTTCAAGGTAGGAGAATTCTTTTCCCCTCTCCTTCACTCTGCCTGGAGATGTCTTACCTTAATCTCTGTAGTCTTCCTAGAGTGATAGAACTTTGGTGACTCTAAAAGGCTAATACTGACCGGACTCCTACATTCTGATCTTGCAGCAAATTCGATGGAAGAACTAGTTGGAAAGTAGTGAACCAAGGAACTTTGCTGTTTGCCCTCTTCCTGTTCCCAAGAGAGGAGGGAGGAGCTCTTCCAGAGAGAGGTGCTCTTTGCCACATCATTTGGACCTATCACCAACATGCAAAACCTGTGCCTGAGTCAGATCAGTACTTGGACCAGAACATCTTCAAACTGAGCCTCAGACCAGAGGACACTTATGATGGCTGAATCTTGAAGCTGTGATTCTCAAAACCCTGCTGACTGGGTGCTGTTGTGAAGGTCAGGGGCAGACAGTTTCAAATTTGTGCCTCTGTAGGGCTCGTTCTTGCTTTGATGGAGATGATTGCCTCAGAAAAGAGGTGTGTTGGCCTGAACAGTGTCAGTCATCATGGAGCTGGAAGCTCTCCTTCCTGGTGGTGGAACTGTGGCTATTCTAAGGCGTCAGAAGGCTGACTAGATGCATCTTCATCAAAGGAGCAGAAAGAGGGTGCTGTAGTTTTGCTGGGAATATGACATTGATAACTGATTCACATTCGTTCTTACCATGCCCTCTGAAATTGTTTTTCCAGTAAGTGCCCCCCTGCTATGCCCCCTCACCTCCTTTCCCAAGAGATTGGGGTTGCTTTCTCTTGTACACTGAGGTGTCTTTCTTGGGCTGGTGATGAGACCAGATCCCCATTATTTCTTCTTCTACTCCCTTCGGATGGTCTTCTAGCCCTTTATTGGGAGCTTCAGCTAGGTCTACCTGGCGTAGACGCAAACTCAGTCCTGCCTCTGGCCTACTGTGGGTTATGATGGGGGTCACACTTTTTTTCATCCTTGATTTTCACAAGGGCATCCTGCAATGCTTGCCTACTACTCTGCGCCAAGCTCAGTTTCCTTTCACTCTGGGCTCAGAACTGGCTTGCCTTGCCCTCACTAGGCTCCTAATAAAGCTGTTTCTGTGCCTCCCTAGATGCCTCTCTTTTCTTTCCTTCTGTTCTGTTCAGAATGAACCTCACAAGCCTTTTCTTGAGGTGGCCCCAAGTCAGGCTTAGTGTTTCTGGGTGCCCACTTCCCCTAACAGGCAGCCAGATGGCGCTCTGGATAGAGTGCTGGGCCTGGAGTCAAGAAGACTCATCTCTGCCTCACTGAAATCCAATCCACAGCAAGTCAAGACATCATCCTGTAATGCCACTGGTCTTCCTCAAAAATGAAGGACAAACAACAAGATTCCAGAGTTCAAATCGAGCCTCACACAACTTACTAGCTGGGTGACCCTGGGCAAGTCACTTAACCCTATTTGCCTCAATTTCCTTATCTGTGAGAATGATCTGGAGAAGGAAATGGCAATCCCTCCATCAGCTTTGCCAAGAAAGCCCCCAAACAGTCACAAATAGTCAGACACGACTAAAAATAACCCTTCTACTTTCCCCAAAAGTCATTCTAGATAGCACAGTGCAGAGAAACAAACTGCCTTTGTGAAGAGTACCTTGGCCTCAAGTTGGAGGATTCTAGTTGCTTTTGCCACTAAATAGTGGCATTCAAGGGGGGAACTAGAGGACTCATTTTTTTTTTAATAATATTTCATTTTCCCTACTTACTAGGTGACTCATTATGAAGAATTCATTTCTGGACACAGGCTGAGCTCATTGACCTCTTAGGTCCTCCTAAAAAAGATTCTAACAACATGCACATCAGTTTATGAATTTGGGCCTCAGTTGATTTTTTTTAAATCTGTAAAATTAAGGGGTTGGACTGGATCCTTTCTAAAGTCCCTCTTCCACCTAGAAATTGTGCTTGTGTGAGCACACAGTATGTGAGGTGGCAGGAAGGAGGGAGATGATATGCTCTGGTTTACTCGGCATGGATGCATAGCAGACTGCCGCACACATTGTGGGTGCTTGTGGTGTTTCAGTTCAGACCTGTGACCTCTTGGTATACTTCATGTAAGAAAACTCCCTCTACCAATAAAGGATGGGCAGCCTTTGTACAGCTTCTAAGTCTTAAGAATAGTGGAGGCGGCGCAGTTTGGTGTCAGGTCTAGACAGGGGAGGTCCTGGGCTGGCCTCACACTTTTTCACTCTAGGACTCTGACCAAGTCACTTGACCCTTACCAAAAGGATTCTTGGTATCCATTTTAAGAAAGGTAAAGGTTTAAAACAAAAAAACATGTTGGGGGTGCTGAGAAACAGTCTCTTACCCAGAGTCACACAATCCATTTATGTCAGAAGATGGTGGACCCAGGAGGTTCTAACTGAACCAGTTTATCTGCTCTGTCATGCTGCCAAATCAATAGTTATTGAATCGCATGCGGGCATGTCCTTCATGGTTGAATTGCATTGCTGTAGTCCTTCCACCTGGCGTTTACCCTTTCAGATTTCCCTCTCCCAGGAAGCCCCCAGCCTTGCCTCTTAAGTAGCTGGAAAGGCAGGAGCCCAGTTTTGCTTAGTTGTTCTCGGTAGACGTGTGGGTTGCATTGGGCATATTGATAGCTGGACAGTACGCGAAGATCAATGAACTAGAGGTTTTAGGGATGATTCAGTCTTTTGTACCCCAAGACCCAACTACCAAAGGACTTTTACTCATGAAGCCCCTATTCTGGCTACCATCTGCTGAGACTTGTTTTTGGAGACATTGGCAGGATGGTCTGCTGGACTCCCCTAAAATTTATAGATTAAAAATTTGAATCCCTTTGGAGTTGCCCTCAGTCTGGCCACTGCCTTAATAAGGCTTTGAGTCAATGACTCTTCTGTGTCTCAGTTTTTGTTTTTGGGTTTTTTCTCCATTCTTAGAATGTAAAGCTTTAACTATTAAGGCTTACAAAGATCTGGAACTTTTGATTCATTTTTTGGGAACTTGGGAAGAAATGGTTGTGAATAGAGAGCAATATTAGGGTGATTTGAGTATACGTAGCTGTAAATAAATCCATAGTACTGGCAGGCAAAAATGCAACGATTGCTCCAAGAAGAGTTGGCCCCTTTAAGGCTGAGACCAAGGTAATCTAGTAGCTAAAGAGTTGCCATGACAACTTTCCTGGGTAACTCTCTTAAAGCTCTATTTGGATTTTGTCATCCAGGCCAGGAAAAGCTGTAGAGCTGACAAAATCTCCATCTCACTATGCTAAGTGACATCTGAAAGGCTCCGTGTATGTCCTGCTCCTCCGCAGCTACACGGATCCATACTGTACCAGGGCCCTCTGGTATTCATTGGGGTTCTTTTAAGTGTTCTAAAAACTGTGAAAGTTAATGGTCGGGGAGAGTTTTTTGGAAATGTGGTCTGATTGTCAGGCTATTTCCTAAACACTCAAGATGGAGGAATCGGGGGGGAAAAGGAGAGGTTTGAGATAATCCCAGTAGGGCCAGCAAGAAATCCAAGTCTGCCTGGGGGAACCATAGGGTTATCATGTATTTCTCTTCGACTTCTCCAGGACAGAAAAGAAGTGACTGCCCTGGTTATGGGAGCTCAGTCAGTCACTAGAAATGGGCCGGGACCTCTGTTCTCTAAGAGAACTGGGTTAGACCACCAAATCCTGAGAAGCAGGACAGAAGGGCCAGAGCCCTGATTCACAGATGCTGAGGAGACACAGATAGGCTCCATTGTTAGGGGCTCCTAAACCTTTCAAAAGTAGGCAGAAGAGACAAAAGGATTCCCTGTTTTGGTAGGGCCTGGTAGATATGGAGCATATAGACCTGATGGAGAATCTGATGTCCCTGCAATTTGAGCACGGGATTCAGAAGGACGAAACCCCTTGGCTGTTTCTTCAGAGCCGCTCTCGAGGGCTGATGATCCAAGCCTGTGCCCATGCGGTTTTCTTCTGCAGACTACTCCGAGTTCTGAGGTAGGTAAGTTAGGCTTCCAAGAAACAGCAGATGGGGAAAAATCTGAGTCCTGCCAGCAGCCAACGAGGCCTGAGGCCTGATCTAATTCAGGCCGGATGGAGCAGAGGCAGTTTGTCCCGCCGCCCAGCCACCGTGAACTAGGCTACTCCATACCCAAAGCCATTCACCTGACATGCCAAACTCGTGGCAGTTTCTACACAGTTGTTAGTCAGTTAGATCTGTTAGAACCAGTGTACCACTGGGTCTCCCTCATTCCCATTGGAATGAACCTTATTTGATCACATTGGGTAAGGATTAGGGTCATCCTCTTATCTAAAAGTAGTGCTGAATACAGTAATATGGAAATAGATCCTGATCAATGACACATGTAAAACCCAGGGGAATTGCTCATTGGCTACGGGAGGGGGGTCAGAGGAGGGGAGAGAAAGAACATGAATCATGGAACCATGGAAAAATTTTCTTAAATACAATTTTAAAAATGAATAAATTTTTAAAATAAAATAAAAGTAGTGCGGGAGCCTTTCTCTACAAGAAAGTCCTTAGGATTTGGAGAGCTTGAATTAAATAGCCAATTGGTTCAGTGTTTTCCTAAGGATGGTGACGTATAGACTGATTTAGATGGTTTTCTTTATTCTAAGGGGAAAAGATCCCCTGGTACCTAGTGTTTCCTACCTATGCATGCCTGGGATTCCAGGTTGCTCAGAGAAAAGACGTAGGGGAGTCGGGTGTCTAATATTGGCTTTCAAATCATGCTTAGATTTTGTAACTCAAGGTCATTTCCCCTTGGGGCTCAATTTTGCCCTCTATGAAATTAAACGTTACCATCTTGATGATATGGACCATATTTAGATGTTTCTCTCTGCCCTAAAGCAGTGGCATTAAACTAAAATAGAAATGAGCCACTGGCTTAGAAAACTATACATTTATATATTTCTGTTTTTATTAATCCATCAATACATTAAAATCAGATAGAAACTACATGTTAATCTAGTTCAAACCACCTCAGGAGTGTTAACAGGCCAAATGGGCCACAGGTCAGTGTGTAAGCACCTCTGCCCTAAAGCATCTGGCTTAAATGCCATGCACGAAGGCAGTGGGCATAACAGAGAGGCACCATGATGATAACTGGTTGATATGACTTTGGAATTCACTAGTTAGGTTCAGGCTGAGTAATAAGAAATCATTTAGTAAACCCAGTTGGAGCTCTTTTAGAAGTAGAGGTGGCATAGACACCCTGGTCACTTCTTACTCTGGAAAAGAGCCGAAAGTAAATCCTATACTTGATGCAACTATGGCAGCCCAGTGGTTCTAGCACTGCTGAACCATAGAGTTGACATGTTTGTTTTTTTTTATCATAATAAGATACAGTAGTACTCCAGTATCTAGGGTTTAAACTAGGATCTCAAGCCATATCTGGCTCTTTTTTCTGCAGTCAGTTTTTTTTCAGGCGCTGTTACAAGAGCAAGCACTGTGAGCACTGTACGGCTCTCACAAAATTACATTTTAAAAAATGTGGCGTTTATGGCTCTCACAGCCAAAAAGGTTGCCGACCCCTGGTTTAGACTGCAATTTCAATCCTTGCTAACAGAATCTCAAACTAGATTTAATTGAAAAAAACCTTATGAATACAATAAATTGCTATAACAATTCCTGAGTATTAAAATTAGGCACTTGAGTTCTGTAGGAGAGATTCTAAGATCTTCACTCAGTCTTTTTATTTTTTTTTTACTTAAAAAATTTTTTTCAGTTACACATAGAAACAATTTTTGACCATTTTAAAAATAAACCCTTACCTTATGTCTTAGAATCAGTACTGTGTATTGGTTCCAAGTTAGAAGAGTGGTAAGGACTAGGCAATGGGGGTTTAATGACTTGCCCAGGGTCACACATCTAGGAAGTATCTGAGGCCATACTTGAACCCAGAACCTCCCATCTCTAGATCTGGCTCTCAATCCACTGAGCCATCCAGCTGCCCCCTTGACCATTGTTTTTTTGACATTTCAGAATTCCAATTTTCTCCCTCTCCCCCTTCCCATCCTTCATCCCCGAGGAAGTAAATAGCCTGACATAGGTTATATCAGTGATTTTATGCAATACATATTTCCATGTTGTCAGAGGCTTTACATTCTTTATTATCTCACAGTTCTATCAAGGTTACATAGTTGCTTGGCCCTTTTTAAGTCCAATAAAACTTCTAAAACTAATTTCATTAGTGTGGGTTCTGCCTTATTTCTTCACCCACACATACTGGCACCTTTCCAGAAGGATATTACCTGAGCTTATTACTCAAAGTCTTTCCAACTTTGCATAGAGCATGCCAAAGCTTGGGCTTTACTGGCATAACTTAGGGTCAGATCTGTGCCTTTGGAGTGGGGCCTAAGGGAAAGTTTCCACCTGCTAGAAAATAAGAAACAGCGAAGTAGAAGCAGGTTTGTGTGATGGAAGTGGATTGGTAGAGGTTGGACCAGTCATGTAGCCTGACAGACAAGGAACTAAAAAATTCAGGCACCTCATTGCCCTAGGATACAGTCATGATAATCAAGCTGTGCTTATGAAGGTAGAGATGCAGGATTCATTTTAGAAAAATTCCCAACCAGAATGGCTAAATGGATTCACTTTTGTTATTTGGAAAATTCTCAGCTCATTTCCTGATGGTGCTAGAAAAATGAAGGGTCATTATAATGCAGTTTCTTTGAAGTTCTTTCTTTAGAAGGAAGCTAGATCAATGTGCTCCAGGAATTGAATTTCCAAGACAGCTAAAAGGTACTTGTGTGTTTGTTTATTCCCTCAGAAAAATGGGTGGGAGCACCTCAGTCTCCATGGTCCCTTCAGAGGAGGAGGAGGAAGACCCTTATAGAAAACCCACCAAAAAAGATCTGAAAGTGGGCATCATTGGAGGTGGACGACTGGGACGGCAACTGGCTCTAGTGTTACTCCACAAGGCCTCCATCACCCCACCAAGCCTCCATATCTCTACTCGGAGGCCAGAGACCCTGAGTAAGGAGAAGTTTGAAGGACTAAAGGACCCTGTAACAGCAAAGACCTTTTGACTCCCCATCCCCAAGTTAGAAAACTACTTTCTAATTTGTTTCTCCAAGGCACTCCTTGACTGAAACTCTTCCTGTTCCATTTTCATTACTAATTCCTTTTTCTACATAATGCCAATGTATGTTTGATACAAGGGGACAACACTTCCTGGCAAAGACGTTTATAAAATAAGCAATTAAGCCATTGTTTTCATGCTCTTATCTTCTAAGTCAGTGGCAAAAGATTGGAACTTGAAACTGGGGTTTTTCTATTCCAGCCAGACTTCCTAATCCTACATTTAGAAAGCCACATAAAGAATGTGTAGGGCCATTTCAACTATATATGTACATATATAGTTAAATATATATAGTTATATATATATATAAACATTTTCTAAAAATGTATTTTTAATGTAAATGATGATGGTGTTTAGATAGGAAAGTATTTAGTTTGAGGAATTAAATGCTAAAAATATTTGCCATCGACTTCTACCATTTTAGAAAATGTTATCCACATTGGCATATATATGTATCTGTTCTCATAGGTATTTGCATAAATCTTGGGGACAAGATTGTTTTAGAGTTTCTATTTTGCTTTCTTCCTTTTAGAGGCTCTGTGACAAAGGGGTTAAAGAGCTGGGTTGAAAAGCTAAGACGAATTTGATTCAAGTCTTGCTTATCTCTCATTGGCTATGTTGACCCTGGTAAGTCATGTAACTTCTCAAGGCCTTGGGCAACTCTCTTAAGATTCTTCAGTGGCAGAGGAGGAGCTGACCTTCATTAGCAGAAAGAGTGCCCACAATGGGGAGCTCCCTGATCCACTGAAATCATAGGTCCAATGTTTGCTTTTCCTTTTCCTTATGAAATTTCCCTCCATAAAAACTTCTATCATCAATGTCAATAGCATCTTCAGTTTTTCACTATTTTCAAAACTACATTATTCAAACATCAGATATGAGTCTTCCCTGTAAAATTTCCACTTTCAGATCATCCAGATAGCCAGTAGAATGAGGACATTATGGATTCCACCTAGTGGTCTTAGCATTCGGTGGTATCAATGAAGACATTTCTCCCTTTGTAATAAGTTTTATCTATATTTGACTCTACATATTTTGGGGAAACATTCTTTCTCACCTCCCCTGAACCTCTATTCCTCATCTTCTACCACTTCCTCAATCCTTCCTACTCATTTCCCCCTGAAAAGATCCTTTTACAGAAGAGAGCCCCTAAGAAATTCCTATTCCCCAGGAAAAATTCAGAGAAGTTCTAAGTCCTTCATAAAAGTAGGATGAGGAGGATTGATTCCATCACCTAGAAAACTGTTATTGTGGAGGTAGATGTTCTAATAATGGAATTAGTGCATTACTGCAATGTTGTTGTTTTTTTAAGACGAGTGTCAAAGGAAATGACTTATGTGGGCTGACTTTGAGATAATTATACATCTTTTCTCACCATAAAATTTAGGTACACACCCCTCTGCCATCTCTGCTAAGGGACCTAACCCAAAGGATTTCAGTTCTCTTTTCTCTTTGTCCCTCTCAGTTGACCTCCAGAGGATGGGGATCCGATGCTTTTACCATAACTGTTTTCTGGTGGACTGGGCCAACGTGGTCTTCCTCTGCTGTCTGCCATCCCAGCTGCCTAACATTTGCTTGGAAATCAGCACTAGACTTGAGAAATCCTGCATTGTGTATAGCCTGGTCACTGCTGTCCCTCTGCTTAGGTAACAGCTTTAGAGTCTAGATCAGTAGTTCTTGCCTTGCTTTTTAAGATGGTCTGGTACTGATATTTCCATATAATTGATTTCCTTTGTAATCCCATGTATTTTATGCTGTGCATTTCAAATCACTCTTCTGCAAAGGGGTCCACGGTACAGGAAAGGTTAAGAAACTTTGAGTCAGATGGAGTTTTCATCTATCAGCTCCCTCTGTCTCCTCCTCCCATCTGGTCCAATCTCTTTTGGTGTCTGACGATTCCATTTAAGGTGGAAACTGCTCTGCTTTGCAGGAGTAAGTCATGTTTTCCTAATCTTTCTTTTCAGCCATTCTGCAGTGTGCCCCGCTAGACTGACTACTTACTTTTGTGTGATATTTTGCAATAGAATTTATTCCCAGGGCTATGTGGATCCCCAAATTAGACTACTGAGTTAGGTCATTTTCACTTATTTCTAGTTCTGAGATGAGGGCAGCTAGGTGATACTTGGAGGAGGCAACAAGACCTGAGTTCAAATCCAGCCTCTGGTGAGCTGTGTGACCCTGGACAAGTTGCTTCATCCCCTCAGCATCAGTTTCTTAATCTGTAAAAGAGAGACTGGGTACTAGGATCTATTTACTAACAGTACTAGTAACAAATAAAAGTTTCAGTCCCAGTCTCAGGGATGTTTCAAAGATGAAATGAGATCTTTATAAAGCACTTTGCAAACCTCAATGCTAGCTCTTATGATTATTGCTATTATTCTTCCATGCTCCTCTCCTCTAGGCTGAAGCAGCTTCTATGCCATACCACCATCTTGCGCCCCCAGTATCAGTGTGCTGAAAATTATACTGACATATGGGGGGCCAATGAGGACATCAAAACCGCGCTTCAAGATCAGGAGATAATTCAGGCTACTTCTCCCTACAGCACTGATGGTAAAGGCTCACCAAGCTTTCTGCACACCTGCAAATGTCTCTGTCTCTCCACCTGTTCTTCCATTACCGGGAAAAGGAAACAGAACCATCATGCTTTCGTATCCCCAGAGTTAGAGACAGTAGTTCATTTGTCACAAAAGCAACTTTCTCTATGGAAAGAGTGGGGAGCTTGACTACCTTAACCTTTTTTTTTTTTTAAACCCTTGTACTTTGGTGTATTGTCTCATAGGTGGATGATTGGTAAGGGTGGGCAATGGGGGTCAAGTGACTTGCCCAGGGTCACACAGCTGGGAAGTGTCTGAGGCCGGGTTTGAACCTAGGACCTCCTGTCTCTAGGCCTGACTCTCACTCCACTGAGCTACCCAGCTGCCCCTACCTTAACCTTTTAAGAATGACCTGATCCAGGTGGAGCAGGAACATTTTTGTACTGCTACTCTGGGAAGGAGATAATTATCTGTGGATAAACTGGGGTTTTTTCTCTTTTTTTTTTCTGCCATGAGAATTTAAAGAGATGTCATTTCATAGCTTTCACTTTTTTTTTTTCAAAACAAGACAATCTTCAGATTTTTTTCCTTATAAACTAAAGAATCATTAGACATCTAGGCTTAAAATGTATCATAAATGTCAGAGATTTGGGGCCCTTGACCCAGGGAAGTGAAGAATGGTTAATCTTCGCTTTGGAGGCAGCTAGGTGGGCTCAGTGGATAGAGGGCCAGGCCTACAGCTGGGGAGGTCCTAAGTTCAAATCACATATTTCCTAGTTGTGTAACCCTGGGCAAGTCACTTAATCCCAATTGCCTAGCCCATACAGCTCTTCTGCCTTGGAACCAATAGACAGTCTTGATTCTAAGTCAGAAGGTTAGGGTTTTAAAAATATCTTCACATTGCTGGGCACCGCCAGGGGATCTGGCCTAACTTCCCTTCCTATTGCTTTCCAAATTGGTAACTTGTATTTATCCTCTTCATTGATACATAGGAGGAATAACTCTCAACATTAAGTGGCTGGAGGCAGTTTTCTATGCAGCCCTAAATACCTGCACAATAAAGGAAATGCCCTATGAAGATGTTCTAAAGGCACTCAATAACTTTTGTCTCTCTGTGCATCTGCCAACCTGTGGAAAGAAGACTGTTTGCCCAAAGTTCATTGTTACAGATTTTGTCAACCAAGCTTTTGCCAAGACCCTAAGTCCAAGCAAGTAAGAAAGATGTCAGATGCCTGGCATTTCTGGTCTACCTAGTTTTCTCTTGGACTTTTGCCTTAGCTGACAATTTAGACTATTTGCTGTTTACTCTAAATACTTAAAAAGATGTAATTAGGTCTTCTCTGTTTTCGATGTCTATAGTTTACTGATGCGTTTTTCTCCCTTGATTACAAGAAAAACCCCAAAAAGTATGTTATACATAATCATTATAAGGCATTAGAAGGTTCTAGATAAATGCATAAAGCACTTTGAATAAAATGAAATCAATACATCGAACTGTTCCAGCAGGATTTCTAGTACAGCTCTGAATTTTAACTAGCTGATAATCTCATTTCCAAATGAAGGAAAACTTTCTTCCACAGGAAAACTCTAATAGTTAAATGAAGTACTGAAAAGCATTAAAAACTGGTAGCAAAAATACAATCCCTAATCATAATACTTCTTTTTTTTTCAGTGTTTTCCCTTGGTTTGACTTGATCACTGTGCAACTCAAGGAAACGCCCTTTAGCCAGCATCTAAGAAAAAGTAAGAATCTCCAGGAACATTTAATTGTTCTTTACTGTGCCTCATTTGGTATCTTAGTTCCCAAAAAAACAAAAGGGAATGAAGAAGAGAAAAAAGAAAATGAGAAAGAGGAAGCTTCAGCCTCACAGCCCCAAATGTCAGATTTTTCAGATGCTTGAGGAATCCTTAGACTAATCAGCATTGCTGATTGGCTGCCACTCCCCAGGTCAGCCCCCTTAAATAGGATGGACCTTGACTTTCACAGCTGGCAGTAGTGGCTGATTTATTTAGCAATAACTTGTTGGATAGATTTATAGAAATACAAAGGTTTTGATGAATTTTATGATGAATACCAAGCCAAGAAGGTGGAATACATCATAGGATTGTGTTTGCCACAAATTGGTCACTAAGGAAAAGGAAAAATGGCACCGCTGGCTCTCATGATTGTAAACCCCAAACCATATAGTTCCTTAATCTGAGGTAAATTTAGCTGTTGGAGCTTGCCAATGTAACCTAAGTATTCTGACTCACCTAAGAATACAATCAGTCCCTTGATACTTACTCTTGTTGAAAAGTCTAGTTTTAGAGTTCCATAAGTCAATAAAGGTAACAACACTGGGATAAATAAAGACACGGGGCACACCAGTTGACCAAGTTCTGATTCTCTTCATGCTTCTTATTTTAACTAGATAAGATTTTATTTTTTGTCTTGTCTTGTCAAAAGTTGTTTTAATGAACTATTCTTTTTAAAAGTAGCTTATATTTATTTTAAATAAAGAAAAATCATTTTGCAAAATATAAAATTTTTATTTTTAAATAGATGTAATAAATGTGAATAATTGTAGTTCCTAAATGTTTTACCAATCCTTTTCCCCCCAATAATGCTAACAACAGTAGTAATAGTAATGGTGACAAGGTTGGCAGACAAGATGTATAGTCTGAGAATTCAGACTCTGAGACAAAATTATTCAATGTAAATGTAAATGTCAATGGTTTTAGGCTAATCATTTGCATTTTGGCTTTTGCTTAATTGTGAACCAGTTAAGCTCAGCAACATGATGTTAGAGCACTTTTAGACTAAATTTTGTTAGCTTAGTATGCGAGGAAATTAGCTTTTCGTCCAAATGTAATGTCTGGCGTGAATGCCAATCTGAGAAACAGTTTCTTCTAAGTTGGAGGAAATAAATTTCCTTGAAAATGAATATTAAGCCAAATGGTGGGAATTTGAGTAGATGTCACAGACCTTTCTGGCTTAGTATAGCCCTAGAAGAGTTTCTAAGATTTTAAAAGTAAAATAGAAGAGAAAGAACAA
Organism: Gracilinanus agilis; assembly: GCF_016433145.1. Taxonomy (NCBI): domain Eukaryota; kingdom Metazoa; phylum Chordata; class Mammalia; order Didelphimorphia; family Didelphidae; genus Gracilinanus; species Gracilinanus agilis. The sequence continues at coordinate 484,589,381 of NC_058131.1, read as the reverse complement.
TAAAATTTTAAAGCCATATTGGTGTCATAATTCAATTTTAGCAGTAATAGTTGGCTTAAAATTTGTTTTGTGAAGCAATCATGCTTGGGTGAACTTTAGCCTAGATGTCATTTAAGAAATGCTTGAGCAACACTACAAAGGATAATGTTGTAGGTAAACTCAAAGCTCCAATCTATAATGAGTAACATTTCAAACCACTTGTTACTTCTACAACCCATTTTGTTCATACAACCAGACAGCATTATTTGAATTATACATTAAAAACCATCACAATTCCCCTGATGCAATTAAATCCATATTCTCATCTTCATTGTAAAGAAGAAATAAAATGCAACACAGCAGGTGAAATGAGTAAGTCTTTAAGCTAGGAAAAGATCCAATAATTCTGACTCTTGAGTCATCGCTGGGAGAAAATCCCCCACTTCCTTTAAGTTAGTTTAATTTTATCTTTTAAACTATGTGCATGGGCCATTGGCCTTTTCTTTTTCTTTTTCTTCTTTTTTGCGCAAGGATCATCTTTCTTATCACCTTTAGGAACATATTCCTGTAATCCTGCTTCTTCGATAAAACCACATAGGGTCAAAGCATCAGATTTTACCCCGGTATGACCTTTTCGTTCTAAAAATAAGCCCATGTTGTCCCGATAGGGAAGGGAAATGCTGCGACTGAATAATGGTTCCTCGATTCCAAGTAGCTCCCGTGTATGACGTGAAATCACCTGAAATTCAAGAAAAATGTATTTTAATGTGTCAACTGTCCTAACTTAAGTACAGCTAAGTTAAAGGTACTTATCCTAATTCCCTAGAACTCTCTAAACCTAAATCCTGAAGTTATTTCTCTATAAAATTAATTAAATGATGCAATAACTCAAAATCTAGATGGTCTGTTTTTACCACAAACTATTAGTTTTTTAAGAGAAATTCATAAACAAATGTAAAATGAATCTCAACATACCACTTAGGTTTTCTCTTCCCCAGCATTAGATGGTACCAGATGAGTTCATGTATCATTTAAGCCGAATAGCTTGTCAGCTGTAAGATCAGGTAATATTGCAGGGTAGGAACCATAGATAGTCTAGTGGAAGCTATCTATGGCCCCAACTCAAGCAAAGGGCCTGCCTATGAACAGTTCAAGTCAACTTGCAACTAAAAATGAGAAATAAAACCAGTTACTAGAACTAAAGTTAATTACTGGATTGGCAAAAACTAACAAGTTACCTTGACAAATGAACAAACACTATATAGTTAACCTTAAGCTTGAATAGACTATTCTCTATACCTGCAAAAACTGTACTTTAAAAAGAATATTATCTGTCTTTCCAGGATATATTATATGCCCCTACTGAAGGAGTTCAGACATAACAAGTCATGGGAATGATAAATATGTATTCAAAAGCTGATTCCAATGAGCAAGGAGTTCTTTGGTCAGTCTTATGTTTGTATTTTTGATAATTCACATGATTAATTTATACTGAATCCTTCTATCAGAGAAATTGGCTTGGAGTTGAAATTATCTGGTTATGGAGTTGATCTTCCTTTAACCTTTGAGAAATGTCTCATAGCTTTGGACTTCATGCAGTGAAAAGGCGACGGGCGGACTACAAAGTTCCTAAAGAACAGAAAAACCTTACCAATTGGAAATCCTGAGTCAGGAAGAATATCTGACAGATCCAAGACAGTTCTTGGAGGAAGTTCCAGTGGTATTTTCAATCATCTACCTTTTGTCACCTAGCTTGTTGCTTTTGTGAAGAAACTTGTAATCCTGTTTTGTTGAACTCTTTTGTTTTTTGAATCCATGGAGCTCTCTTTGATTCATTTACACTTAAATAAGTCCTGTGGACCACTCTGTCTTTGTATCAGTTTGGTCTTTGATTCCAACTCTCCGTGTGTCTCTTTTCTCTACTCCCTTATCTTAAGCTTTTCACCCATCTTTCCAGTCTCTGGCTTCTGTTATGGCCAAACTAAAGCTGGTATGGGTAAACCTATTTTGTAGGTGGTGGATAGAAGGCCAGAAGCAGTTTGGTAAGATCCTTATTTATTTTTGGAGGAGAGTTGGGATAGGAAAACAGAATGTAGGAAATAAGAGAGTTTCTTATAACTATGCCTAATTCAAACCCTAATCTAAACATCTAATAAACCCTAAAAATCTGTTTTCTTTTCAGCTTCTTCTTGCCTGCTGAAATAGGCCAGCCTAAACCTACTCTGTTCTAAGATAATTTCTAACTATCTACTTATGCTAAATGATAAGTCTTTATCTTTTCCAACCTCCTTAAATCAGGTCTTCTTAACTCCAACTGAAATGGTCTAACTGCCTGTCACAAGAGACACAGACCACACTCCTCCTCTCAGAATTCTGAGAAACACAGACCCCTCAGTAACAGACTTCTTCTCTTTTCAATATTTCGGACCAAACTTCCCAGACCTTAACTGCCAGTTTCTTTGGACAGAGAGAAAACTGATCCAGCACCTTCAAATTCCTCTCAGACCACAAAGAAGCCAGAGCAAATTGGAGTTTTCTTAACTGTCTCTCTTTTTAATAGTTTTCTCTTAAAGAGACAGTTCAAATCTATCTGCTACTGTCTCTTAAAGGAGATGGCATAGAAATTAAAAACCTTCCTCTAACATAAGGCTTCTGTTCCTAACGAGACAGAATATAATTAAATAAACTCCTCATAACACTTCCTTTGTAAGTCAGTAGGATCCACGCATGACTTGTTGAGGCTAGACCCCCACACCTACTAGATCATAATCTCCATGGGGATGATAATTGTCTCATTCATTTCTCCTAGAATCTAGCATGGGCTTCTGAACAGAGAAACTGAAAATTCTGACACTAATAAAACTATTAGTGAAGCTGTGGACCAATCTAACTATTCTGGAAAACAATTTGGAATTATGCTTTAAAAAATGACTAAAATGTTCATACCTTTTGACCCAGGGACCTCACTATTAGGCATATACCACAAGTAAATTAAAAAGAAAAATAGATTTCATGTATCCCAAAACATTCATAGCATTTTTTTGTGTGTGTGGTAGGGAAGAACTAGAATCAAAGCAGCTGCCCATTGTTTGGAAAATGGCTAAACAGATTTTGATTCCATGAATGTAATGGAACATCTGTGCTGTAAGTAACAATGAATATGAATAATTCAGAGATGCTTGGGAAAATAATTTTGAAAGGATACTAAGTGAAGTAAGCAGTCTCAGAAAAATTTTTCTCTACAACTATATACATATACATAACCTACAACAAGATTAATTATTTTGACCAAACATACCACTAAAGAAGAGATGAGATGTACCTTTCCCTCCCTTCTTTAGTGGGGTTTTGAAAACAGTACATATACTGTCAAGATTTGATTGATGTGTGGGTTAATTTTTCCATACTGCTTTTTTCCTTCTTAATTTCTCTGTTAGAAGGGATAGTTTCCTGAATAGAGAGCAGAGGGATATATTTGGAAATGAAAGTGATGTAAAAAAAGAGCTTCTGCTTTGAAAGTCAGAATGTAAAGAGAGTATACCAGCCTGGTTGCCAAAATGAGCATGTATGCTATTAATACATGCTGATGATAAGCACTGAACTTTGTAGAATTTAATTGGTTAAGAAGTTTGTTTTAATTTTTGAGAATCGCAGTGAACCACTTTTCTAAGCTGGTTCCTTGTTTTATGTTATAAGTTCATATACATGTTTAACTAGAATGATCACAGCATTGCCTACACACTCAGAAAAGCAATGTCTTTATGTCTTTTCCTTTGCATTTGAAGACATTACTTAATAGTAATTGACATCTTCTTGTAGGCATGGCTCAAAAAATTAATGCATGACCAGAATTCTTTTGGAAGGGGCCTTAGATCATCTAGCTTAACTCCTCCCCACCTCATTTTACAGATAAAAAAAAAAAAAACACTAAACTAAAAACCTCAGGCTGAGAGAGATTAAATGATTTCTCGAAGTCACCCTGCCAGCAGCAGAGTCAGGATATACATGGGAAAACTAGATTCTGTTTTGTGCCTGGATGACATTTGTTCAGCAGTTTCATTTCTAATGAGTGTTTGTGGGTGTTTAAAAGTAGTTTTCTATATCCAGATGTCAATAACAGAGTTTGACTATTACTGGTTGACATTCCCTTATCATCTCAGCAATAACATTTGGACCAGGGCAGATCCAAGTGGCATCTGAGGCAGCTCTTTCCACATCATTGCACTGGGCTACTAGCTAGCTATATAATAGCTTTTTAAGGTTTGCAAGGGTCCTTTACCTGAATTATCTTATTTTATTTGCACAACAGTCCTGTGAAGTAGATTCTTGTCCTCATTTTACATGTGGGGACATAGAAGCTGGGTGAGATTGAATGACTTGCCCAGGGTCTGTGACACAGCTAGTGAGACTGCATTTGAACCCAAGTCTTCTAGCCTCCTAGCTTACTCCTTGTCATATTATACTGCTTTCTTTTTCAGTTCCTCCCCCCCTTCTTTTTCCTCTGCTCTTCTCCCTCTTTTTGTTTACATCCTACATCTATGTGTTACCTCTACAAACATTATTTGGTCCTGTTTGGAATAAAGTCAAGGAAAAATGTAGTTCACTTTTGATTTTCTTTCTAAAAGCACTTAAAATGTATGTGTTGGGTACACATTATAAGCAGAGACTGTGCAAGGTTCTGAGAGGGTTAGAAATTAGAATAAAACACAGATCCTGTCTCTGTAGGTTGCTTATAATGGAGTTGGGGAGAGAAGACAAATAAATATACATAAAATGGTTAAATAGAAACACAATACAGCATATTCTATGCGCCAAATGAGTATACTCTGTAGAACTATATGGTGTTCAAAGAAGAGGAAGAATACCGTATTAGCCTGAATATATGACCCCACATACAGTGCGATCTCAAATATTTTGAAGGGCGTAAAAGGGAATTCTTAATCCCTTTCTTCTAATTTAACTGGGGACCTGGAGGTCCTTTTACCATAGAGATGTGTAAAGATATACCAGCCCACAGTGAAAGGAAGCAGAAACTAGAGAGACAGGAAGTGAGGGGAGAAGGGGATAAAAAAAAAAAAAAAGCCAGCTCGGAGGACTGAGATGGGCTTTTTGGCTTTTTGACCTTTTTTGGGTTGGGAGCTGGTTGGTAGTTGGTAGTTTGTCGTTGGGGGTTCGTTATTGGTTGTTAGTTGGGAGATATATATATTCTGCCTGGTGAGCTGAGCTGAAGGGTGATCAGCTGGACTTTCTCTAATGGCAGTTATAGGTAGTTATAGGGTAGCTAGTTAAGTATTAGGCATTTTCTCTCTTTCTCTCTTTCCTATATTTCCCTCCTTTTACTATATTCCCATTAAAACAAAAATTGTTAAAAGCTGCTCTCCTATTTTGTCAAACTCCTAATTTAACCCTTACAAGGGTACCTCAGAAAGAGGAAACACCCATTTTATTTTCTCTTTTAAATTATAATTTTTCTCTTAACTCACGAATAATGTAGGCACTTTATATTTGAAGTTTTTTCAAGGTTCTGAAAACAAGTTAAAGAAGTTTTAATGCCAACACTTTTATTAAATGTGTATTACTTTTATAGATACTTGTAAGAAACTACCTTCTAATATTTAATCTTGTTCTCCTTCCTCTTCTTTTTCCTCATCTCCCAAAGTGGAAACATAATTCTAGTCATTGCTGTCACCCTCTTCTTCCCACAAAAATACTTTGCTACCATCCGAACTGTTTGATATACAACATTTTTCAAATCCAAGTATAGTGGACTCGGTGGAAATTTTGTCCAAAGAGCCTTTGATTCAGTTCCCTAATACAGTGACCCAGTTTCTTTATTTTTCCCAATGGAGTAAATTCATGGTTCCAGTCAACATCCACTCATTATATTCTTTCCTCAAATGATCTTTGAATGGCTTATTGATTACTACATCTAACACTTGTAATTATGACATCATTCCTCCCGGAATAACAACCAGGTCCATGCACATTTCAGCAATTCTCTTCTTCACATTTTCAGTCAGGCATAGAGTAAGAGCATTCCTCTCTGATGCAATAACACACCGGGACACCTACCCCAAACCATATTCAACCAATCTAACACAAGTTCTTCATTCATCCATCTTTTTTCCTGCACTCGAAAGATCACTCCTGATGGCCACTTTTCCTTAGGTAATGTTTTACGCCTTAGAATTACATAAGGAGTCAGTTTTCGCCTATCAGCTGTGACTGCAAGCATCACAGTTATTCTTATTTTCTCATTTCCAGTAGTTTTAATTAACACTGATTTGGCACCTTTAGTATTAACGGTGATATTTGATGGAATATCAAAACAAATAGGCAGCTGGTTGCGATTTCCCATCTGCCTTGCTTTTTACGTATATTGAGTGCACACAACTTGTGGTTTCAAAGCTGGAAGTGCTCAAAAATAGTGTGGATGTGACTTTCAAAGGTACATATTGCGGGGGGGGAACGTCAGGCTAATGCGGTACTATGAGCTGGAGTTGCTGGAAAGGCTTCATGGGACATGAAGCATGAGACATGAGTTTGGATAGAAGGAATTCCAACTGGTGGAGAAGAGGAGGGAGGGCAGTATGGGTGAAGAGGATAGTATAAACAAAGGCAGAGTAAGAATATTAAAGGTATGTTTGAGAGACAGCCAGTGTATGGGAGGGAGGATAGTGAGATGACCACTCTTCTGGGTTTTAGGAATAGAATTTTCACTTAGGATAAAAGCTGAATTAGACCTCTGAAGTTTCTCCTAACTCTGAAATTCTATGATGATTTGAGAAAGGCAAGTTGGGGCCTGCATGTAGAGGGCCTACAAAGCTCAGCCATCATCATATAGGCAGTAAGGAGCCATGGAAAGCAATAAGGAGGGAGAGAAGCTATGAGTGTTTTAGGATAATTAATTTAGCAGTAGTTTTTTAGGAGGAATTAAAATAGGGAAATGAATCAAGATAGAAAAACCATCTAAGAAGCTATTAAATAATCTTAGTATGAGCTGATAAGGGTCTAAATTAGGGTAATGGAATTCAAAATGGAAAAGGGGCTGCTAAGTGGCTCAGTGGATAGAGAGCCAGACCTGGAGACTTGGAGGTTCTGGGTTCCAGTGTGGCCTCAGACACTTTCTGGCTGTGTGACTCTGGGCAAGTCACTTGACTCCAATTGCCTAGGTATTAACACTCTTCTGCTTTGGAATTAATACTTAGTATCAATTTCAAGACAGAAGGTAAGGATTAAAAAAATAGAGAAAGAGTATAACATATGGGAAACATGGTAGAGGAAGATTCAAAGATGACAGAGGTTTTTAGCCTGGAAGATTGGGAGCATGACAATATCTAATTAAGAGAAATAAAGAAAAGTCAGGAAGAAGGAACCAGTTCTGGAGGAAAGATAATAGTCAACTAATTTCAGACATATTGAGGTTAAGTAACACTGTAAAGGAATTCTTTGTGAACACTGCTCACCTTCATATCCTCAAAATCTGTTATTCCCATCTGAGGAAGGTTTGAACAGTTAACATGGATGAGTTTCCGGCCACTGATGAAATTTGTTGTAAAACATTCCTGTCAGTACAACAAGAACGTCACTCGAAAGATGTACTGCCGGCAGCAAAAGAAAGAAATAGAAATCATGATTGTTTCTAGGCCTATGCTTAGAAAAGTAAGCTTTACTTTTATTATAATTGTTTACTTTTTTCTTTCCAGTCAGGTTCACCACTTTAGTCACCTGATAAAAGGTCAAATTTCCCTTAAAAAAATGCAAGTAGATAGAGAGCCAGGTCTGAAGTCAGTAGTTCCTGGGTTCAAATCTGGTCTCAGATACTTCCTAGCTGTGTAACCCTGGACAAGTCACTTGGCCCCCATTGCCTAGCCCTTAACCACTCTTTTGCAATATGGATTCTGAGACAGAAGGTAAGGTTTTTTTTTTTTTTTAAATGTAAGTTCATTCTCTTGTCCTGCTACAACCTGTACTTTATTCCACCAAATTAACATTAATTTTGATCAGTTGGAGAAGGAAATGGACTCTTGCTCATTTGACTAAAAAATGAGAGAAAGGAATTGGGGACTACTTTTTAACATTTAGGCTTTTCATCAGTTGTTGTTCCTAGATAGAGATGACTTCCTACAAACATTTTATGTATTAAAATAATATGTCTGAATATATAGAGACCTGTTCTTTTTCCTTAACCTTCCCAATATTTAACCATTACCTCCTCTCAATAATTTGGCCCATTTTATAGCCTCCTGCCTACTTTCCAATATCCTAGTCCTTAATTCTGATACCCTCACCTCATCACATCTTTAGGCCTTGTCATAGACATTTTTTTAACCCTTATCTTCTGTCTTAGAATTTATACTAAATACTGGTTCCAAGGTTGAAGTGAGGGCTACAAAATTAGAGTTAAATGACTTGTTCAGGGTCACATAGCCAGGAAGGGTCTGAGTCTAGATTTAAACTCAAGACTTCATCTCCAGGCCTGAATCTCTATCCACTGAGCCATATTACTGCCTCGACTCTTATTTGAGTCTAATTTCTCCCAAAACAGCCTCCTGGTGCAATTATTGTGCTGAGACTCTCACAATGGTAAACACTACTCTTCTGAGTTCAGTTTTCTATTTGTATCTCCTGTACTTAGCACAGTGCTTTGTAAGCACTAACCTCTTAGAAACCTAATTTTTTTTTCCTTGCCTTCCCACCTCCTGTTATGGAGAAGAACTTGTAATCTCTTTGGGGCCTATTTCCTTGGTATTAGTACAGAGTTCACTTGACCAATACCCATTTCTACATCTTTTAACCTCAGAGCAACATGCTTTGATCTATTTACTTCTCCCTGTTGTCATTTTTACTGATCTTTCACCCTTCTAAAAGGGTGTACCTTGTACAGTAAAATAAGAATTACCCTAAGAATAAGCACTACTTATAAGGAAATCTAATATGTTTGCCACTTGGCCCCCATTGCCTAGCCCTTAACCACTCTTTTGCAATATGGATTCTAATTTTAATTTGTATTTAAAGAACATTCTGGACACTGAGTACATTCCTCATTTGTTAATTTTCAATTGCTATAAAATCAAGGTCAAGCCCTGTTTAAGCTATATGTTATATTGTGTGACAGTATGACATGTATATATGTTATCTATACATGATTTGAGAAAAATACTTTTCACACATAACCTGGAAAATTTTGTACTGATTAAAAGGTATATTAAAACTTAATTTAAATGCCCTACATTAGTATATCTATGGAAAGAATAAACAAAAATTATTCCTATTTTAGTGAAAATTGACAATAAAGTCACTAGTATTTGAAAACTTTTAGAAATCTAAGTTTTAGTGTGCCCAAAATACTAATTAGGAATTGTGATTCATGCCTGGAAGTCTAACTGCAGATTGATGGTACAAAAAGGTGTTAGAGAGGGCAGCAAGGTGGCTCAGTGAATAAGGAGTGAGGCATAGTATTGATTCTAAATCAGAAGATAAGGAACCCTTACCTTCTGTCTTAGAATCAATACAGTGTATTGTCTCTAAGAGGATTAAAAGGGGCAGTTGGGTAGTTCAGTGGATTGAGAGCCAGGCCTAGAGATGGGAGGTCCTAGGTTCAAATCCCACCTCAGACACTTCCCAGCTGTGTGACCCTGGGCAAGTCACTTGACCCCCATTGCCCACCCTTATCACTCTTCCACCTATGAGCCAATACACAGAAGTGAAGAGTTTAAAAAAATTAAAAAATAAACTAAGAGGATTAAAACAAAAGATTGTTATAGTTATTAGAAATTAGGAAGGGAGAGGAATAAATTGGCCTTGGCCTGGTGGTGTCCTATTATGAAAAGGTAAAAAAAACCCAAAAAAACAAAAAACTTCTAATAGGAAAATTCCTTTCACCTCCCTCCCATACTTTAGTCAGAATCAATATTTCATTAAATAAGTCAAAATCATGACTAATATTTTTCTAATAAAGCAGTTTTCAACGATTGACTCCTTAAATTGGAATGATATAATGAGATATTTGGTCGCTGACACATATAGTAAGGAAAACTATAATCAGAGTATTCTAAGTCTCTGGTCAAAGAGCTGCCACTATATAACAACATGAAAAAGCATTAAGAACTGAACTTGAAGGCTACATGTCAGAAACATTATTATTAACTAGTATAAGATGGAATCCTTAAATTAGGTTCACTCTAAATTGGAGGGGAGGGGAGAGTTCCCAATAATGGGAAAGCCTGTGTAAACTGTTTTGAACTTTTAATCTAGAAACTTGAGCTGAGTGAATTCTGGACATGTGCAAAGGCAGCGAGTAGAGAATTGGGATGGTATATAGAGAAGGCAACAAATAGACCAGTCTGGCTGGAAAAGCATTTTCGGAGTTCTGACCAATCTTGCTAACTTCCATGAGGCTTACCTTGATCTCCAAAGTTGTTAGTTTCACTCCCAACTTCAAATTATCTTCTATATACTTTGCATATATCTTATATTTGCTGCTTCTTCTTCTTTTTTTGTTAAACCCTTACCTTCTGTCTTAGAATCATGACTAAGTATCAGTTCCAAGGGAGAACAGTAAGGGCTAGGCAACTGAGGTTAAGTGTCTTGCCCAGGGTCATGCAGCTAGGAAGTATCTGAGGCCAGATTGAGGCTAGGACCTCCTAGTCTCCAAAACCTGGCTTTCTATCTACCTAGCTTCCCCTTGTATTTACATCTATGTGTACCTGCTATTTCCCACAATTTTTCCTTGTAGTATGCCTATTCTGGTCTTTCTAGTTTAGAAATCTGTGACTACTTTTATATTTTCTTTTGTTTCTAACAGAGTTGCCATTGTAGGGAACTACAATGGTGGAAAAAAAGTGATTTCCCTGAGGACACGACCAGTTAAGGTTAGCCTCTCTTTATCCATTATACTAAGCTCACTCTCACTCTCCCAACAAAAGCCTTCAAAATCTATGGTTACACTCTCATACTACAAGGCATTAGAGAGGATAACTTTGTTGAATGATGCACTTCGTTATTAAACAACTAAAATAGGTTTTGAATTTGTAGAGCTGAAAATTCTTTACAAATATATTTCTTAGATATCTTTTTATCTCTATTCAGGTATACGTCTTAATTATTCCCAATTTAGAGTTGAGCAAACTAAGAAATAGTTAAATGATTTTTTCAATGTCAGACATCTAATTGGTGACAGGTCCAGAATTAGAACCTAAATTTCTTAATCACAGATTCATGCTCTTTCTATTCAACTCAAGCAATATTCACTTCTACAGTTCCCCTGAAGACCTGGGTCAAACACAGGGGACTGAGTGGGATAAAAAGAGATGCTAAGTTAATATATGACTTCCAGTCAGAAGACCCGTGTTGAGTCCTGGCTTCACTTACTATTCACAAGTGGATCAGTAAGTAAATCATTTAACTTCAGAATTTTTTCATTTATAAAATGGGGATTAACAGTATTGGGCTATGAAAGTGCTTTAACCATAAAGGTATATATAAATATGAGCTTAAACTAATATTACCTTGTATTGAGGAAACCCTAGTTGGCTAATCCACTCTGCAACATCTTCTGGGCTCCATGTGAGGTAATGTGTCTTAGTAGTTTCAGGTTTCTTTGGTTTTTCCTGGATGTCAGATTCTGAGGCTGGTTCTGAACTTGTTTCAGTTATGACTACCTCTTTGATTTCCTTAGTGTCTTTTGAAGATTTCTTCCTATGAAAGGTTTCTTTTTCATCCTCAGCCAAGAGGGGATGAAATTTCATGGACGTCCTATGAGCTTCTTCAAAGCTGAGCCGTTCTTTAGAGAGGATACCTACTGTACTCTCTGAGGATGACCACTTCCGGACCTCTCCACCAACAGATTCCAAAGCCTTGGTAGGAGACTCTGTCTCACTCTCAACAAAGGAATCAGGATATTTGTTCCATGCGAGCATGTCTTCAGCAAATCCAAGTCCCACCTCTGGTAACTCAGAGGGCCTTTCTTTTTCAAACTTAGTTTCCTGAGGAATCTCTGGCTCAACTTTAATATCCTGAGGAGTCTCTGCTTCAGTGTCCTTGGGAATCTCTGCCTCTGCCTCTTCAGGGGTCTTTTCTTGATGAGTTAAGTCCTCAGGCTTAGTTTCCTGAGAGATTCTTGGCTTTAACTCTTCATGGGCCTGGGTTTCAGCATCCTGAGGAGTCTCTGCCTCAGTGTCCTTAGGAATCTCTGACTCTGCCTTTTCAGGGGATTTTTCTTGCTGAGTTAAGTCCTCAAGCTTAGTTTCCTGAGAGATCTTTAGCTTTAACTCCTCCTGGGCCTGGGTTTCAGCATCCTGAGGAGTCTCTGCCTCAGTGCCCTTAGGAATCTCTGACTCTGCCTTTTCAGGGGCCTTTTCTTGTTGAGTTAAGTCCTCAAGCTTAGTTTCCTGAGAGATCTTTGGCTTTAACTCCTCCTGGGCCTGGGTTTCAGCTCCCTGAGGGATCTCTGACTCTGCCTTTTCAGGGGACTTTTCCTCAGTGCCTTGCTGAGGCAAGTCTTCAAGCTTAGTTTCCTGAGAGATCCCTTGCTTTAATTCTTCCTGGGACTGGGCTTCATCTCCCTGAGGAATCTCTGCTCCTGCCTTTTCAGGGGACTTTTCCTCAGTGCCCTGCAGAGGTAAGTCTTCAAGCTTAGTTTCCTGAGAAATCCCTGGCTTTAACTCCCCCTGGGACTGAGTTTCAGCACCCTGAAGAGTCTCTGCCTCAGTGTCCTTAGGAATCTCTGACTCTGCCTTTTCAGGGGACTTTTCTTGTTGAGTTAAGTCCTCAAGCTTAGTTTCCTGAGAGATCTTTGACTTTAACTCCTCCTGGGCCTGGGTTTCAGCATCCTGAGGAGTCTCTGCCTCAGTGTCCTTAGGAATCTCTGGCTCTGTCTTTGCAGGGGGCTTTTCCTCATTATCCTCCTGGGTCTGGCCTTCAGTGCCCTGAGGAGCATCTGGCTGAGAATCCTCCGGAATCTGTGATCCTGTTTTTTCCCGGGGCGCTTCTTCGGTCTTTTTTTGAGAAAAGTCCTCAGGCCTGGTGTCCTGAGGGATCCCTGGTTCCTGCTGGGACTTGGCTTCAGTGTCTGCCTCAGACTCCTCAGTTCCCTTCTGAGGTGGCTCTGGGCCCGCTTCTTTCTCATGGTCGGGGGTCTCCGGGTTGGCATTATCTCCAGGCTTGGAGTCATAGTCCTCAGGCAAACCCTCCATTGTCGCGCCGGGAAGAGGGCGCTCACAGCGTCCACAGCAGCCTGAGACTCCAGGAGCGTCTCTATGGAGACCACGACTTCCGGAAGTGCCTGGCTCAACCTTCCCCCAGCCTCCTCTCGTTCTTTCTGGCCATGGTCTAAAAGAAGAATCAGCAAAAAGGGAACCAGCTATCGTCCCGTCCCAGTCCCGTTCCCATTCATCCCTTCCTTCCCCTCTCCCTCAGCTTCTCCTAGCCAGAGTCAGAGGGAATGGGAACCTGAATGAGGCGGAATCTTTATCGGAAAGGGCTGCTCCTGCGGAAGCTCCTTCCGGTTCGGCTTCATCGGCTCTCGGCTCTTTCCGCCTCGACTAGGGCCTCGGGCTTCGGCTGTTTCCGAAGCAGGTTCCTTCTCTTGCTCACTGCTGCCGCGGACAAGCTGTGGAGTCGGTGAGCTGCGCTGCGTTGGGCTGGGCTGCAGATGTCGGACTCACTGCTCACCTCGGGTTCAGGGTTCGAAAACCCAACTGGCGACGGGGTAGAGACTGGAGCTGGGGCTGGGGATTGTCCAGCCCCCGCCGTAGGTATGTACCCCAAAAGGCTGAGGACTCCCCCCGTCCCATAATGAAGAAATGGAGGGGTCCCCCCAGGGCTTGCCTTCACTGCTTGTTAACGTTTCTTTGTATTCTCAGTTCGTGGCAATAAATACTAAAATATAGATGCTTATTAACTGACCTTTGCATGCAACCATTGGTGTAACATATATGTTGCTCCCTACCACCTGGGAGGGGGACCTTCCTCCATCCTTCTCAGGAGATGGACATGGTGGACTCGGACTTCGCCCAGCTCCGCCCCTCCAGGATGGACGCACCCTTCTCTCCCTGTATCGCCCCACCTTTCCCCACCCCGGTTTCCCTTGCTCCCTGTGGCTTGCTGCTGGGCGGCGGGGGGGGGGGGGGGGGGTGAACTTTTTTATTCTTTTTTCGGAATGTTCACGCTTCGGCTTACCTGCCTTGCCTCAGCCCAGATGAAGATGTCAGCTGATTGACCCTAATCGTTGCCTCTGCCTCACCCTCTTTTCAGTCCTAAACCCTGTCCTCCTCTCTACCTGACACCTTTCTTCTCAGACCCCGACCCCCCAAGTGCCTGCCACCATCCCTCACACCCTTCTCCTCTGGCTGCCCCGCCAGCCCCCAAGCCTTTTGCTTATCTGTCATTGACTCAGCTTTCTCATAGGATCAAAAAGCCTTGGACCTGAAAGGGACCTTAGAGCAAGGGGTTCTTAATCTAGAGTCTAGTTGATAGATTTTAATCCGCTAACTAACACTAAGTGACTATAATGTGCCAGGCACTGTGCTAATCCTTGGAGATACCAAGAAAGGTAAAAGTTTAGTCCTTGTTAACCCCAATTGCTTAGTCCTTACCAATATTGATTCTAAGACAAAAGGTAAGGATTTGAAAAAACAAAACAAAATATTTTGAGTAGTCCATAGGCCTTTACTAGACAAAGGAGTCTATGACACACAAAAAAGATTAAAAATCAGATGGAACTGAAATTTAAAAGTGTTTAAAAAGGCTGATCCGGGTCAATGTCTGAGGCCAAAAAACCAAGTCTTTCTGAAGCCTCTACATCTAATGCTCTATACCAGTGATGGTGAACCTTTTAGGATCTGCATGCCATGCAGCCTCCCCAGAGACCTTGTGCTGTACCCCACCCCCCTTCACTGAGCCCTGCACTACCTCTCCACCCTTACCCTACATAGGGGAGGGATTGAGCTGCTGTGGGAGAGGTGAGTGAAGTGAGGAAGTGTAGACACTGGGAGGGGAGTAGCCCCAGGCCTCTGCTCCCCTCCAGCTCTGCCACCTATGAGCCGTACACCTTCCACATTCCCATTGGGCTGCTGAGTAGATGGGTGGGTGATGTGAAAAAATGTCATCAGGCATGGTAGAGAGGGAGAAGGGAGCAGCTGCTCCTGAGTCCTTCAACCTTTCTAGTAATGAACTCTGGGAGACGATCGGGGTGGGGAAGGTAGCACATGTGCCCACAGAGAGTCCTCTGTGTGTCATCTTTGGTGCCATAGGTTTGCTATTACTGTTCTATACAGTACATCTGCCTTTCCTCCTCCTCTGGCCTGGCCAGTACCCACTTACCCCTCTCCCCTTCTCCCTCCATCTCTTCCATTCCCCACCCCCTTTCAGCTCTTGTTTTTGCCTCTCTTCAGTAGCTACTCTTTTCCCCTGCTTAAGTCAGTACCCCTCTTCTTGCTCACTGGCTCTTCCCTGATTTAGCAGTGGATTCCATCAATAAGAAATAGACAACAGGGGGCAGTTAGGTGACTCAGTCAATAGAGAGCCAGGTCTAGAGATGGGAGGTCTTGTGTTCAAATCTAACCTCAGACATTTCCTAGCCATGTGACCCTGGGCATGTCACTTAACTTCCATCGCCTTCCTCTATATACACAGTATTGATTCTAAGACTGAAGGCAAGGATTTTAAAAAAAAATGACAAATACTACCTTTTTCTTCATCACTTTTCCTACTCTTCTAGGGATGATTGGTGCTATTTTTGAGGAGGTAAAATGAAGTCTGGTTTATCATGACAGTTATTAAGACATTTTTAAAAATAAAAGTATAGACATTGACTGTCACATTCTAAACATCAGTCTTGCAGCAGACCATCCATTTGGTCACCTGGAGGACCCATCATATAGTTAATTATGTTCTTTACATAGTTTCCTTTTGGCTAGAGCCAGGTGTTCCGGACTTGTTTCCCCTACTTCCCCAAAGGGTGAGGGAGGAGAACCTTATGACTATTTCCCATGACTTTTCTGTGGAAGCTTAAAATGTCTTAGTGTTTGTCTCTGAATATTTTTCCTTGGCTTCCAGCTGGATCCTCCTTTCATGGATTTTTCCCAGGCTACTTGCTACAGGAAATTCTCAAGGGAATATATCAAGACCTCTTTTGAAACACATTCCCATTTCCTTCTATCTCTCTCAACAAGCTATATGATATTGAACTTTTAATAATGGGATTTAAAGTAAGTAATTAATTTATGAAGCACCTACTGTTTCTCCTAAGCACTAGGGATACAATGAAAGGTAAAAGACAGTCTCTGTCCTTCAGGATGTCATAATCTAATGGAGAAAATAAACAAACATGTACAAACAAGCTATACAGAGGACAAATGGGAAATAATTAAGAGTGGAAAGGCACCAGAACTAAAAGGGATTGGGAGAGTCTTCTTGTATAAAGTTGGATTTTAGCTGGGAAACCAGGAAATAGCCATAAGGAGGAAGAGTGTTCCAGGTATGGGGGACAGCCAGAGAATATGTGCCTGGAGCTAAAAGATAAGAGTATTTTGTTCTTGGAAAGGCAGGGAGATCAGTGTTACTGTTAATCAAAGAGTACTTGGCAGGTAGTAAGGTATAAGAAGACTAGAAAGGTAGGAGGGTGCTAGATTTGTAAAGATATTTGAATGCGAAACAGATTATTTTTTTATTTGATCTTAAGAGATTATAGGGAACCACTGAGTTTTCAAATTATGGGGATGATATGGCTAGGCCTGTGTT
Organism: Gracilinanus agilis; assembly: GCF_016433145.1. Taxonomy (NCBI): domain Eukaryota; kingdom Metazoa; phylum Chordata; class Mammalia; order Didelphimorphia; family Didelphidae; genus Gracilinanus; species Gracilinanus agilis. Next base: position 484,572,659 of record NC_058131.1, on the reverse strand, counting down.
TTAGGAAAATCACTTTGGAGTCTGAATGAAGGATGCTCTGGAGTGAAGAGAGACTTGTAGCAAGCAAATCATCCCGTAGCTATTTCAATAATTCAGGCATGATGAGTGCCTATACCAGGATGATGGCAATTATCACAGAAAAGAAGGGGGTATATTTATGAGATGTTATAAAGATGAAATCAACAGGCCTTGGCAACAGATCAGATGCGGATGGTAAAAGAGAAGAATAGAGGATAACAGCTAAACTGTGAGAAGATGGTGGTGCCCCTCACAATTATAGAGAAGTTTGGAGCAAGGCAAGGTTTAGAGGAAAATATAATGAGTTATCTTTTAAACTAAAAAAACTAAAAAAAACCATAAAAGATGTCTGCTAGACAGTCCAGTTAAGATGTCTGAAAGGAAATTAGAGATATGCAATTATAGGTCAGCAGAGAAGTTAGGGCTAGTTAAGTAGATTTGAGAATAATCAGCATAGAAATGATTATTAAATTCATGGCACCTGATGAGACCTTCAAGTATAGAGGGATGAGTGAAGAAGACCTAGGACAGAGTTCTGTGTGACATCCAGGTAGCAGATATGACTTGGATCGCCAGCAAAGGAGACCTTAAAAGAGCAGTCAGATAGGTAGGAAGAGAACCAGGAGAGAGTGGTGTCCCAGAAACCTCCAGAGAAAAAGTTTTATTTTTTTTTAAACAATAACCTTTTGTCTTAGAATCAGTACTATGTATTGGTTCCAGAAGAGTGGTAAGGCCTAGGAAATGGGGGTTAAGTGACCTGACCAGGGTCACAGAGATGAGAAATGTCTGAGACCAGATTTGAATCCAAGACCTCTTGTCTCTGGACCTGCTCTCAATCCACTGAGCTACCCAGCTACCCCCATAGAGAAAACAGTTTTGAAGGAAGAAGATTGATAGTGTCAAAGGCTTCTGAGAGGTCAAGAAGAGTAAGGATTGAGAAAAGGCCCTTGGATTTGGCAATTAGGAGATCATTGGTAATTTTGAAGAGAACCATTTCTTTTTTTGTTTTGTTTTGTTTTTTGATTTTTTTTTTTGAAGAGAGCCATTTCTATTGACCAAGATAAGGATAGAATCTAGATTGTAAGCTTAAGATGAGAGGAAGAGGGGAGGAGGTGAAGGCACCTATATTGTAGACAGCTTTTTTTTTATTTTTTAAAATTAAAAAAATTTAATTTTAAAAATTTATTTAGAATATTTTTCCATGATTCCATGATTCATGATTATCCTCCTCTTCCCTCCCTCCTCCCAGAGCTGACAAGCATTTCCACTGGGTTATACATGTATCATTGTTCAAAACTTATTTCCATGTTATTCATATTTGCAATAGAGCAATTCTTTAATATCAAAATCCTAATCATATCCCCATTGAACCACGTGATAGATCATATGTTTTTCTTCTGTGTTTCTGCTCCCACAGTTCTTTCTCTGGATGTGGATAGCGTTCTTTCTCAGAAGTTCCTCTGAATTGTCCTGGGTCATTGCATTGCTGCTAGTATAAAAGTCTGTTACATTTGATTGTGCCACAGTATATCAGTCTCTGTACAATATTTTTCTGGTTCTGCTCTGTAGACAGCTTTCTTGAAGAGATTAGCCACAAAGGGCAGAAAAGATGATTATAGGATGATAGCATGAGGATCAAATGTGGAGTTTTTTTTTTTTTTAACATTTATTAATATTAAATGTGGAGTTTTTTAGGATGTGGGAGACATGAACATGTTTGTAGGCATCAGAGGAGACAGTAGACAGGAAGAGATAAAAAATAAGTGAAAATAGGGATTATGGGTCAGGGGAAGCCAGAGGAGGGAGAATAATCTGTTGGAGGAGATAGGATGAAATGTGATTCCTTGTGTAGGTAGAGGGGTCTGCTTTGGCAAGGAGTAGGGTTACTTCTTCATGTGAGACAAGGATAAGAGAGGAGATAGTGCTAGAATGCATCTGAATGATATGAGATGAGGAGGTGGGAAGGAAGAAGAGAGCTCTCAGTGAATGATCTCAACTTTTTCAGTAAATATGAGGTTTTCAAGTAAAGGTGGGAAAAGAGGAAAGCTATGGAAGATTTGAGGAGGGGTGAAAAGATTTGGAAGAGCCACTGTGTAGAGTGGGATAGTGAGTTGATAAGGAAAGTGTAAAAGGATTGCCTAGCAACAGTGAAGGAAGGCCCAGCAGAGGTGCTGTATAACAGAAATTTGTAGCAGACCCAGTCAGAATAGTTACATGATTTTCTTCACCTTCACTCAGCAACATGTTTAGAAGCAAAGGCAGTTGATAATGGCATTTATCCAAAGATGAAGCTTAGCCAGTCACAATCAGCAATGTAATAAGGGGACAAACAACTCAAGAAGGGGACCTTATAGAGTTGAATTGGTTTGCCTGGGAGTCAATATGAGGAAAGGATGAGAGAGCATTCAGTGTAGGGATGATGACTGGAGTTGAGGGATTGGAAGTCACAATGTGGGAAAGATGGAACAACATTGGTGATGCAAAATCCAAGAGTATAGCCATCTTTCTGTATGGCTAAGATGGAGCAGAAGAATAGATCATGGGAAGTTAGTAGGTTGAGAAACTGGGCAGTTAGTGTTTGAATGAGTGTCAATATGTATGTTCAAGCCCACTAGGGCAGAAGTTGGGCAGGAGAAAGATTGTGAGCCCATGTACTAAACTCATTGAGGAAGAAAGGGAAGTATCCTGGAGGTTTGTAGACAATAGCTCCCAGGATTTTGATTGGGCAGAATCTTTATGAGGTCCATAGACCTCAAAGGATGAGAAGTTAGTAATGGTAGAGGGAGACAGTCTTCTAAAGAAGTTTAGCCACAAAGGGCAGAAAAGATTATAGGATGGAAGTGGCAATGGGGATTTCCAACTCCATGGCCAGTGAGCTAAGAACAACAGAGTGAAAGTACAGCCAGTACAGGGAGGTATACTTATCGGGGAACTGGGTCTTAGTGATTGCTAGCAAATGTTGGAAGTAGAAGAGGAAAAGATTTAAGATAAGGGCAAGTTTGTTGCCTATGGAGCAAGCAGCATTTGGTTGGGTCTTAGGGTGGGAGGATTGAGGATGGTGGAAGCACTTTAGAAATTATCTAGTTCAATCCCTTTACTCAGAGAGGTTAAACAATGAAACCCATACCAGTTGTATTTACAGAAATAGGACTTCAAACCAGATTCAAAGGGACATAAGACTGTACTCTGAAGGAAGCTCTCTATCTAATTTCACTATTTGACACAGGATTGATTCAGCTCTGCATTTTTCTCTTCATTGGTGGTAGAAGAAGCAGATGTGATACATCTCTAGGGTTGGAATTATTGAAATGAAGACCACTCCCACACCATGTTGGGTAGACTCCTTGTGGAGGAGGGAGGACATGGACAAGAATAGCATGGTATTGATAGGCATCATTGGTTTAGGTAGATGATGATGATAACTGGCATTTCTATAATGGCTACAAATATTATCTTTAACCCCACGGGCAAAAAAAGGCACAACAGCCAGTATTATCTTTGTTTTACTGTTGAGGAAATTGTGGCTGAGAAAGTTGAAATGACTTGTCCATGAACACATAGTATCAGAACCATCTCTCAACTGCATCTTTGGAAGGAAGAGTATCTGTATTATTGAGATCACATATCCATTAGAGTATGATGGAATAATTCATGTTACTTATCAGTCAGCAAATGCATATTCATTATTATGCTAATGAAATGGGAGAACTTGGAAGCACAATGTATAGTCCCTGCTCTCAAGGAACTTTTAATTTAGTTGGAAAGACAAAGTAAGTTTACTTAAAACTAAAACAAAAAATATATAATTATAATATTAATTATATAGTCCTGTATTTTTTGTTTTAGTTTTAATTAAGTTTTTCATTATGCTCTAGCAGTTAAGGTGGACCTTAAGTTAGATGTTGCAAGATGGGTAGGGTTTAAATAAAACAAAACAAGGAATTTAATGAAATCTTTTTAGAACAAGAAAGGAGCTTTATAAGTCATCTAGTCCCAACTGCCTTATTTTATTTTATTTTATTTTTTTAAAACCTTACCTTCCGTCTTGGAATCAATTCTGTGTATTGGTTGTAAGGCAGAAGAGTGGTAAAGGCTAGGCAATGGGGGTTAAGTGACTTGCCCAGGGTCACACAGTTGAGAAGTGTCTGAGGCCAGATTTGAACCTAAGACCTCCCATCTGTAGGCCTGGCTCTCAATCCACTGAGCCACCCAGCTGCCCCACCAACTGCCTTATTTTATAATTGAGGAAATTAAGATGCATTGATAGGTTAAATTGCTTAAGATTACACATATACATACCCACCATATTGTCAAGGATGATAAAATAGTGTAATAGTCAATATTGGATAGATTTTATAGACAAATATTAACATGTTGTTGGAATTGCAAATTGTTACTTTTTCTGTAAAATAATATGGAATTCTAATGAAGTGGCTAGAATGACCAAAAAAAAGGCTAAATATCTAGTTGAGAAAACCGAGTTAAATTTTGGAGTTAAAGAATCGGGTTTAAGTCTTGACTTTCTTACTTATTTTATTAGCTGTTGACCTTTAGAAAGTCATTTAGCATCTTAGGACCTCTATAGGTAGCTAGGTAGCACAGTGGATAGAATGGCAGTCCTGGAGCAGGGAGTTCTTTGATTCAAATTTGGCCTCAGATACTTCCTAGCTGTATGACCCTGGGCAGTTCACTTAATCCCAGTTGCCTAGGCCTTACCACTTTTTTGCTTTATATAATTAATACTTGCATCAATTCTAAGAGAGAAGGTAAGGGTTTTATTAAAAAAAAATCTCTGGATCTCTCCCTTTTTTCATCTGTAAAGTGAGGTGTTTGACCTGTAGTGGACTAGATTTATAAGGCCCCTTCCAACTTTTAAGCCTTATAATCTTGTGAACATTGTTCTTCTATCTCTTAGTCTAATAATGCACTTTCAACACTGCCTGTAATGATGAAAATGATATCCAATGGAATGACAAAGTTATATTTGATGACTAGGGAGAAGTCAAGTTGGCTAAGAAGGCTTTTTACAGTAATCCAAAGAGACATGATGAAGGCCTGGTAGTGATAGTGAAACTAAAAGAGTGATTTCCCATGTTAGTTTATACCAATAAAATAAGAATGACAGTACTACCTAAATTAATTTACTTATCCAGTTCCATACCAAACTATGAAAGGATTACTTTGAGACCTAAGAAGGAATATATCTGGGTTAACATACATTTTTGATAACAAAACTTCAAGTTTCCCAAGAGAAATGAAAAAAAATTTTTTTTGAAGGAACAGGGGCCCAGCAATACTAGATAATAGACAATAATCATCCAAATTATTTGATGGTGGCTAAAGCATAAGAAAGTCAACGAATAGAACAGATACAATGTAGAGAAACAAATAAACATAGTAACAGTACTAAATAAACCTAAAGACTGCAACTTTTAGGATAAGAACTTTTTTTTTTTTTTTTAAACCCTTACCTTCTGTCTTGGAGCCAATTGGCTCCAAGGCAGAAGAGTGGTAAGGGTAAGGGTAGGCAATGGGGGTCAAGTGACTTGCCCAGGGTCCCATGCCTGGGAAGTATCTGAGGTCAGATTTGAACCTAGGACCTCCCATCTCTAGGCCTGGCTCTCAATCCATTGAGCTACCCAGCTGCCCTCTAGGATAAGAACTCTTAACAAAAATTGCAGGGATAACTGGAAAGTGATCTGTCAGAAGTTAGAGTTAGACTAACATTTCATACCACTATAAGCTACAAATGGATACATGACCTAGATGTGAAAGGCCACTTCATTAAAAAATTAGAGGAACAAGAAATAAAATACCTTTTGCAGCTTTGGATATAGGAAGAGTTCATGACCAAACAACAATAAAGAGTCTCAAAGAAAGTAAAATGGATAGTTTTGATTAAATAACATAGATAAGTTTTTGCACGCCAAAAAAATTAATGAAGTATAGAAAGTAAATGGTTAACTGGAAAAAAAAAAGATAAAAAACCTTTGTAGCAAGTTTCTTTGATGAGGGCTAATATCCAAGATAATATAAGTAACTGATTAGAATTTATAAGAACAAGAACCATTCCCTAGTTGATAAATGGTCACAGGTAGTTTTGGAAGGAAGAAATCCAAGTTGTCAACAGCTACATAAAAAATGCTCCAAAATCACTAGTAATTAGAAAAATGCAAATTAAAACAGCTTTGAGGTTTGACTTCACAATCAGTAGATTGGCAAATATGAAAAAAAAAAAAAAAGGAAAAGTGACAAATGTTGGAGGGATTTGGAGAAGATTAAGTCATTTTCCTGTCATGTTAGACTTCATGATCCCATTTGAGGTTTTCCTGGCAAAGATACTGGAGTGCTTTGCCATTTTCTTCTCCAGCTCACTAGGAAACTGAGGCAAACAAGGTAATTATTTGAGGCTAGATTTGAACTCAGGTCTTCATAACTTCAGACCTGGTGGTCTATCCATTGCATCATCTAGGTGCCCTTGGGGAAGAGAGACACATTAATTCACTGCTATTTTTCTAGCATTTTGGAAATCAATTTGGAATTAAGCTTAGCCACAAAGCCAGAGTATTAATAATGAAGCATGCAACCTTGCTACCTCCCCACAGAGGAATAATGGACTTAAGGTAAAGAATGAGATATGGTTTGTGGAAATGACAAATTTGTGGGTTTGTGTTTCTTAACTATGCGTATTTATTACAAAGATTGTAATTTTCCATTTTCACTTGCCAGGACAGGTGATGTGAGGGAGAGAAGGGAACTAGCAGTAGTATTGCCAAAACCAAAGAAAATAAATTATCAAAGCATTGTTAAACATGCACAGAAGATAACAGAAGGAAGTTTAGAAAATAACAGACGAGTAGAATAATTTTGGAAGTAACATGGTATTACTTAAATACTTTATATTTTTTTCCTGGTCCTCAGAAAACATTTATTGTTTGAGGACTATACATTTATTTTTATTTGTATTATAAATTTCTCAGCAACTTTTCCATAACTTAATAGAAGAGATGACAAAAATGGAAGGTTTGGGCTGTAAATGAAAATGTTCTGTGCATTTCCACTGAAAAAATTATATAGGTTTCTGATGTTAAATCATTTGACACCAGGCTAGAAACAATGCCATTCTAAAATGTGATCATTGTCCCAGAATTTTTTTCTCGGGGTTTGGAGAGAGATGGTAGTAAAGGTGGTAGAATAGTTTGACTTTATTTATATACTTTAAAAAAATGTTCTTTGTAATTTGTGATTTTACATAAAACCTTTTAATTTTTCTTTGCACATTAAAAGAACTCATTTTTTGGTATTTGTTAAATTTGGAATAAAAAAATTTTTAATGGCATGAAGGAGGGATAAATATATGAGAAACAGTGATGAGTCAAAGATTATGCCAAAGATTTTGAGCCTGAGTTCTTGGGTAAGTGATGATGCCATTGGCAGATTTGGAAGTTAGGAAGGATAACTGACTTGTCCCTCTTATCTGTAACCTTGTGAATGTTCAGGATAAACAGATGGCATCTGGCTGAGCTTTTCCCAGCCACACTTATAGTCAGTTTCTGAAAGATTTCCATTTGCACTGAAGGATTATAACTGGAATATCCAAGGATGTGCTTAAGGTTAGGATTAAATAATATGTTGCAGTTGGTGCTGGGATACAGAAATTAACTCTTGTTACAATAATGGTAACCTTAAGAGGAAACTCTGCAAGTTGCTTTGTTTAAGAGTAACTCACCTAGACACATTCTCTTTTCACTTTTCCCTAGAGAATAACACAACACATGAGTAACAATCCTAGAAGAGTGGAACTGAATAAAAATTCTTATACTCTCCCAAAGGAGAATAAGGAATAAGAAATATGGAGTGTATATTTACTTGCTTTTAGCAAAAAGACTCAGCTTTCAACTTATTTGCCACCATCCCAAATCAATGGTTCATTTTTTAAATTGCTAGGAGCTTACCTTTTAGGGAGTCACATATTTATTATTTACTAAAGTCTTGGTAAGAAACCAGTTAGAAGCTGCCATACTTCGGGGGCAGCTGGGTAGCTCAGTGGATTGAGAGCCAGGCCTAGAGACGGGAGGTCCTAGGTTCAAATCCGGCCTCAGACACTTCCCAGCTGTGTGACCCTGGGCAAGTCACTTGACCCCCATTGCCTACCCTTACCACTCTTCCACCTATAAGTCAATACACAGAAGTTAAGGGTTTAAAATTAAAATAAAAAAAAAGAAAAAAGAAAAAAGAAGCTGCCATACTTCACTTATCAAGATGTACTTGTTTTATTTAATATAATTATTTTTTAATAACCTCTTCTGCTTGGAGGCACATAAGTTTTTTAGTTCCCAAAAGAATAAAGTGCTTTTCAGAAAGTAAAACACTTGGCTTAAGTATTGTATCATTTGTCTTAGTTTAGGTGGTCTTTATGGGCACTAAGGGAAGAGATTCTGTAATAGTGCATTAGTGGCTCAATGGATAAAGAGTCAGGCCTGGCTATGGGAGATCCTGGGTTCAAATATGACCTCAGATACTTCCTTTGTGACTCTGAGCAAGAATCTTAACCCCTATCGCCTAGCCTTTACCGTTTTTTTCTGCTTTGGAACAGATATTTAGTATTAGGTTAAAAAAAAAAAAGAAATATAATTAATGTCATCATTCACTGTTTTCTGAAATAATATGGTATGCAGTTGGTATACAATAAATATATTTCCTGTTGTAGTTTTGTCTTAAATGATATACTTTTTCATCCATTAACAAGCCTTTAGTAAGCACTTAATATGTGCTTAATATGATACGAAGACAAAATAGTCTCTTTCTTCAAAGATCTCAACTCGAACTGGGGAGACAACCTGTACATATTTAAGTATGTATATAAATAGTATTTGCAAAATGAATTGGAAGGAATTTGGGGAAGAGCTGAGATCAGTTTTACCTAGGACTTGTTTTGGTTATTGCATAGTGCCTTATAACTAGCAGACACTTAAATGCTTATTGATTGATTGACATTTTTACTTGCTAGGACGGCAATAGTGATCACTATATCTCAGTGAAAATAACACTGGAAAGAAAACCCCAAAGATCTGGGTATTTTGATTCCAGCTCTGAAATGAAATTACATGCCCAAGATCACAAAAATTGTAATTTCATTTCTCTAGGCCTCAGTTTGCCCATCTGTAAAATAAGTACAAGACCAGATGATTTCTAATGTTCCTTTTAAGCCTAAAATTTCTGTAATCCTATAATAGTGGTATTAAAAATCCCAGATGAGGAATCTGAAACCTAGATCTCTTGGTGTCCTACTTAGGAAATTTGAAAGATTGCTTTGCACAGTCTTAAGATTTAGTTTAGTTTTGTTTTTTAAACCCTTTCCTTCCCTGTTAGAATCAATATTGTGTCTTTGTTTCAAGGCAGAAGAGTAGTAAAGGCTAGGCAATGGGGCACAAGTTACTTGCCTAGGGTCACATAGGTTGGAAGTATCTGAGGTCACATTTGAACCCAGGACCTCCTTTTTCTAGGCTTGATTCTCAATCCACTGAGCCCTAAGATTTAGTTGTAAGATAGATGTTTACAATTTTTTGTTTGATTTTCTCTTGTCTGTGAATATAACCCATGTTATTAATTCCTCTAAACCTAAAAGGATGGGTTAATAATTGCCCTACTACATTCAGTCTAAGAATGGGGATGCCATTCCTCCAGCATTACAGATTTATATTTCCAGGAGAACTCTTCTGAACAACCTTGACCTCTCTGATAGTCAAAACATTTGCTTTCTTAGCTGCCTTTTTTTTTTTTTTTTTTTTTTTTTTTTGAGAAAGTGTGAGATGCTCACTAATTAGGAATCTACAGCAATGTAAGGAAATCTTGATCTCAGGCTTCTCATATATTGTTTGGAAAAAGAACTCACATTTTGAATGTTGCATTAACTACAAAATAGGTTCTTTTAAAATTGAATTTTTTTCTTACTTGACTGCTCAGTTTTATTTTGTAAATCATAAATTGTGGAGTTAATCTTGGGCTTCTTTTTCTTCCTCCCCGATCTCATTTGACCTAGCAAGAACCCTGTTGCCTTTTTGAAGGATATATTAACTATTTTTCTATATCTTGTTTTGCTGAACTTCAAAGACTTGTGAGTTGGAACTGTAGAGGTCATCTAGCCAATCTTGTACCTGGACGGTAATTTGCTTCACAAATTTTTATTAGGGCTTATATTAGATACTGTTCACTTTTATCAGTACATTTTGCTTTTTCTTCTTTATTTTTCTAATTCACTAAAATAAAGCATTTGGAAAAATCGAAGTCATGTAATTGTCTCCTGTAAAGTAGGACTGCATTTTTCTCTATCCTCATACTAATGAACTTATATGTATGTGTGTGTATGTAAAATCTCTTCCTATCTACTTTCATCAATTACTGCCCAAATGTAATTAGTTATGTTATTCATAATTTCTAACTGTATCACTTAATTTTAAAATAAACCAAGTAACTTTTTAACTTAAATTGTGTATCCATTTTGTTGTTTTTTTTTTCAGAAACATTTTATTTCTTTTTTTAAAATTTTTATTGGTTAATTAAAATTTTTTCTCATGGTTATATGATAAACATTTTATTTCTAATTCTAAAAATATTTGTGTACATATCTAGGATATCATGACACTGTGAAGATCATGCTGCTGATATCCTAGATTAGTATAGCTCTCTAGAATTATTCTAACCTTTTGGTTCAGCAGGAAATGACCTTTCCTTAAATATTTCTTTCTTAGATGTATTAAAAAAAAACCCCAAATCCTTTACCTTCTATTTTAGAATCAATATGAGGTATTGTTCCAAGGCAGAAAAACATTAAGGGTTAGGCATTTGGGGTTAAGCAACTTGCCCAGGGTCATATAATTAGGAAGTATATGAAGCCAGATTGGAACCTAGGACGACCTCCTATCTCTAGGCCTAGCTCTCTGTCCATTGAGCTACTTAGCTTGCCCTCTTTAAATGTATTTTTATGTGCTAAAGGTCAGTACTTAAATCCCCTTTGAAAATGTCTTTGGGATAGTTAATTTTATATTATCTTTTATGTCCATTGCTGTTTTCTATTTTAAAAAATTTCTATATAAAGAAAGAAACAGCCTTCATCAATTTTTAGTTATGTTCAAAGCAAGAGAAGGACAGGTCTTGGGAAGATGATGTGTTACTAACAGAGGACAGCCCTACTCAGCTCTTATTTTGATTTCATCTTCACTAATGAAATTGGTATTGAAATTGGAAAGCTAACATTGACAAAAGGAAATTGAAACCCAGTATCAAGACAGAAGTACCTAGATACTTTAAATGAGTTCAAGTCACTAGGGCCAGATGAATTACTGAGGAATGAAAAAAGCCTGTAGAAGTGATTGAAGAATGAATAATTTCTTTGAGAAATCATGGATGAAGAACAATAAAGATGCAAAAAGTCTAGGATTAGGCAGATGTTGTTTTTAGTAGTAAAAATTGAATTTCAGAAGCTAATAGATAAGTAAGCTGGATATCATTCCCCCCAAATTTCCTTGAAAAGCAAGGGTATGTCTTACATTTCTCAGTAGTATTCAGCCAATCTTTGTTGTTGAATGGATAGAATAAATTAATGAATTCAGCCTTGTGTCATAGAATTTCATTTGTTAGATTCAATGATGGTTTTCTGAACCATCAGTCTGTTTTATCCATATTCTAATTTTTCTTTGACTGATTTTATAAACATATTTGGAATTTTCTTACTCTCCAAGAATAAGTTATTCCTGATTTATAGGATGCCTGAATTAGATAAGCAAGAAATTTATTTTGGCAAATAAGTTGTTGTCATACAAATGGGTTGTAATTATAAAATGATTGGATTTTAATAATTTGAAAATGTTGGGTGTTTATTTTTCCCAGGGTAAAGATCTTGCCCTGAATATGTAGAGAAGAGGAGAACTTATTAACTTTCTTTTTTCTTAACCTTTACCTTAGAATCAATGATATGTATCAGTTCCAAGGCAGAAGAGTAGTAGGGGCTAGGCAATTGGGTTTAAGTGACTTGCCCAGGAAGTATCTATGGCAAGATTTAAATCCAAGTCCTCCCAACTCCAGGCCTGTGCTTCTTTTAGCTGCCCTTTCTTAACTTTTTTCCCCCCAAGAAATTCTCTCTGTTATTTAAGAATGTACTTCCTATCTTCCCTTGAATATGAAATTACTTTCTCATTTCTGTGCCTCCTTAGAAAATGAAGATCCAGACCACAGAACCAGTGATATTGCTTCTCCAATGATGACTGTCTTTGATCAAGACCTTCCATCCTCAACTTGCAGGTAGGAAGAACAACTCTTTGAAGAAAAAAAAAGATCTCCAAACTTCTAGAGAACTTTCTTTGTTGGCTTAGGACTCAAAATGAGGAAGGGAGTAGCAGTCCATAGGAAAAGACAAGTGAGAATAAGGAATATGTGCTGTTTTGTCCTACTTAGTTCATCTGTCCTAAATTTTGTTTTATAGGTTGTGATATCTATTTTCAAGCCATTAGTTTTCTCATTAGGCTTTTTTTCGGAAATCAGATTCACTGAGATATTTTAAGCATGGTTTCTTGGCCAGATGAGAGGCAGCCTGTTGTAATGGAGAGACAGCACTAGACTTGGAATCAGTAATACCTGGGTTTGAATTCCATCTTAGATACCTATATTAGTTTTGTGACTATGGGCAAGTCACCTGCCTCTCTGAGTCTCAGTTTACTTGTCTGTAATGTGGGGCAACATTAATCCCCTACATCATAGGATTACTGTGAGAATCAAAACAGATTAAGTTTATGATCAGTCAACAAGATTTTTATTAAAAATTTTGTTTTTAATAAAACCTTACCCTTTTGTCTTAGAATTAATGCTAAGTATCAATTCCATGGCAGACCAGTGGTAAGATCTAGGCAATCAAAATTAAATGACTTGCCCAGAGTCACACAGTTAGGAAGTGTCTGGGACCACATTTGAACCTAGAACTCCCCCAATCTCCAGGCCTAGCTCTCTATTCACTGAGACACTTAGCTCCCCCTAACAAGTATTTCTTAAACATTTACTGTGTTCCTGACACTGCTAGGTGCAAAGACGAACAAAACAGACCCTTCCCTCAAGGAATGGAGGGGGGAGGGGATGACACCGAGCATTTATGTTAATACAAAATATATACACAGTTAACATAAAGGTTGGGGGTTGGGGGTTGGAGAGGTGGTTTGTGTTGTGGCTGGCACAGGCACGGAGCAAAACAGGGTGCTGAAGAGGTACAACTCAGCATGCAAGTGCATGAAACGGAAGGAGGAAGCAATCTGAGCAGTCTGTCGGTGGAGGCAGCTGCTGCCCCTTAGTCAAGCAGCAGTGCCTATTTATTAGAAAGTCAGTATACATAGCTCTATGATAGACATGTGGAAATGGTGAATTAAAAAAGGCAGGTGGCTATTTCAAAAGGATTCTCAAGATAATAAGGAGCGCCTAGATTATGCAAGGGCTTTCTGAATCTTTCATGTCTAAGAATATTTATAAGAATCATTAATTTAGAAATGGAACATTAACTCACGAATGGCTTCCTGGAGTCATTATAACAAGAGAGTGCTTTGGCAAGAACATCTTGTTTTATCTTGGATCAGTGCTTTGGCATTGATCTCAGGGTGATGGCTTTAGGTTTATTCATGTGTATGATTTCCATTAGAGTCACCCACAGATTCGCCATAACTAATTAGGAAAGACTATGGTCAGCTACTGTTATTTTCAGAATAAAGGCCTCAAAAATATATTTACATAAAAATGTTTTGGGATTTTCTCTTTTTGAATAGGCAGTCTATATGCTGAGACAGGCATCTTTTTTAGAGGATCTTCAAGTTTTGAAAATGTTATTCTTTTAAGATAGATATTTCTCAGTTTGTTTCTTCTCTGTTCCTTCTTACCACTAATCCTGACTTAGATCTCCTACATCACAGGTATATAGTAGGGAGAATATATGTAGAGAGCCTGAGAATATATGAGAGCTATTAGTAACCTTTGCTGTTTTGTTAAAAGCCCATGGACTGCAGTTTAGAGAACAATTGTCTCTATAGCCAAGCTTCCTAGTTCACAATATTGGTATTTATTTTATCTCATCTCCATAACTCTGTAATTTGGGATAATGCAAAGTTCATATTATCTCTACTTCATTGTTGTCATCACTGAGGTTTTAGAGGCAAGTGACTTGCCCAGAATGACACAGCTAGTATTTAGAAGAGCAGCAATTTAAAGCTTCATTTTCTGAATCCAAGTCCAGGTTTTTTTTTTCATACAGCCAATTCTTCTAAGTAGGTTGTGAGATTTTTTTCCCCCTTTTATATGTATGTGTAACTTACTTCTTCTTTTCATCAGTTTGTAATGGAAAAGGTCTTTCTTTCCCAGAATTCAAAATGATAGTAATGAAAAGCAAGGTAACACAGAGGATAGAGTAGGACCTTGAGGCAAGAAGACCTGAATTCAAATCTAACCCCTTACTGTTGTGGGGATCTGGCAAGTCACTTAGCCTCTGTCTGCCTCAGTTTCCTCATTTGTAAAATGGAGATAATATTAGCACCTATTTTCCAGAGTTGTGAGGATGAAAGATAATATTTGCAAGTGCATCGAAAAACCTTAAAAACTATATGAAAGTTGTTATTCTAAAAAGAGTTTGTTCTAATGCTTAGGTTTTAGATTATTACCATATAACAAACACTTTAAAAGAAACAGATTCCTAAAGACTTTGGGGAATTTTAATAAATAATAGCTCTTATTTCTTTACTGTCTTAGAGTGTACAAAGAACTTTCTTAACAAGCAAGTAAAGTACTCAGTATAAGAATGATCTGTAATTTATAGTGCTCTTTCTACTACCCTACTTACAGAATGGGAACAGTTCTCAGTTTGCTTAATTCTTTTTTTCTATTCCTTACTCTTCTCCCTCCCAATCCATAGAATAATAGAATTTAGAGCTGGAAGATTATTTAATATAATCCCCTCATTTTACATATTTTTGGCACATGTTGGTTTGAAGGAAGAACTATCACAAAAGAACTTTTTTTCCTTTAATATTAAATACATTTATTTTAGAAGAGAAAAAATAGCAGTCATAGGCAAGAAAACAGGTTTGTTTTTAAAATCCAGCACATGGTAAAACCTAAAGTCTAGTAATTATTTTATACTTGCCCCAAATAATAGTTTTAAAAATTCCATTGCCATTCCTAGTGAGACAAACTGAATGCTTCTCTTTTCCTAACACCAAACACTTTTTTTTGGTATCACCTTTTCCAGGTCGATCTGTGTAGGGCAGAGGACTTGAAATGGGTATTTTCTCTAAACTATGGTTTATCATTTGGTTTTGAGGAATTTGCAATTTAATTTACTTTCAAATACCACCTTTCCAAGTTCTTCAGAGAATAAAAGGCTATCATAAATAGTAATAAAATGCAACTATTTCTTGTGGCATATAATAGATGTTTTATGGAAAAGAAAGTGCTGAAGGCAAAGAAATACTACATTTTTGGAACAGTGTGCAGTGTGAGTTTTCAGGCAAATGATCTGAAATATGAATTGTCCTCATTAATTAAGAATGAAGATGTTTAACCTTGAGAAGAGATGAGTTTGAGGGTAGGAGTAGGGGAAGTTCAGATAGCTTTCTTTTGGCCCTGGAAGGGCTGTCCAGAAACAATGGGTAGTCAGGATCAGGTTTGATGTAAGATAAAAACTTCCAATCTAATAGTTAGATCTATCCAGAAGTAGTGTGGGTTCTATTAGGAGGTTTTTGTTTAACAAACAAACAAACAAACAAACAAACAAAACTGGGTGACCATGTGTTGTGAATATGCTTTAGAGGGATTCTTCAGGTATGTGTTAGGTCAGATGGCCTCTGAAATCCCTTCCAAGACTAGGTTTCTGTGGTTGATAGATCACAATTATTATTTTTCTCAAGTAAAAATTAATATGCCTAGAGAGGAAAAAATGTACCGTAATATTCAGTTTCATGTGTTATGTTAAAGGAGCAACTCAGTAACCCAATCGATCATGCCTGTTAATTTTTTTTTTTTTAATGTTGTAAATCCTCAGTAATGCTCATAGCCAGCTGAAGAAATTGGTAGTGAGGGCACATTGAAATAAGTGCTGGATATGTAGTTAAGAAGCCAGTTTACAAATGTTAACACTCCCATTTGCAACTTGGGTGACTTTGAGACTTGACTTCTCTGGGTCTCAGTTTCCTAATCAGTGAAAGAAGAGGGTTGAACTAGATGATCTCTGAAGTCCTTTCCAGCACTAAGTTTATAAACCTATGATGACTATTTATAGGTCTGTTGTTCTCATAGGTTTCTCATCTACAAACTAACTCATTTACTCTGAGATAGATTGAAATCCTTTTCTACTGCCTTATAGTTTCATGGAGGTGACCGTGGCAAGTTCCTAGAGGTTATGCCATTGATAGGCAAACATTGGCAAATCCTACCAATTGGAAAAGCCTACAAGAAAGGACTAGTGATAATGGCATGTAATGTCATTCAGTTCACCAGGTTGGTCTCAAGGTGATAAATTTTTTCAGCCATAGCAACTTTCAAGGAGAGTCTACCAAGTAGTCTAGGGACTGTGACTACATCAATGGAGGGAATATCCGCAACAGTAAAACCCCAGATCCTGGAAATATTTAAAAACATAAAATTGAAGAGACTTAGAGACTGCAAATTAATTTCCCTTTTCTAAGTATTTAAGGGAGTAGTAATCAACCGAATGACTTTTGCTGTTTTGATTTTGTAATAAACTGACCCCCAAATGTAGTTATTTCCCAAAAATGATTTGAGGCATCAATATGTTTTCTGCAGTCATTTGATTTTTTTTTTTTATGGTAAAAGGAAATGATAAAAGACTTTGCCCTTGGTGTACAAGTAGTTTTCTTTGTTAATCCATTTAAGTAAACTTTGTTTTAGCAATGGCTATTTTAATTTAAGTTTGGTACCTTCTTTTTGGCTCTATCACTGTCTTTTATGTGAAGCAGATCAACTGCAAGATTTTGACTCTCCTCTTTATCATCTGTAGAGAAGATTTACATGGATGATAGGAGACAGGTACTTTGCTCTCTTCAGCCTCTAAGTCCTGGTATTCAAAACTTTCAGGTCAGCTAAATTTTAGTGATTGGTCAACTAAAGTGTTGGAAACTTAAGGACACTAGGCAGCAGAACTAAGTGTTGAGAGGCTATCCTTTGGTTGCCGACTTCTTCAAAAGTTGCTGTAAAGTGAATGTTTCTTAAGAGAGCCCTTGAATTCATGTGTTGTCTTCTTCTGAGAGGCCACAGATTGTATCTTCTGTGACTGAGGATGTAGCAGAAAATCCTGGAAAAGGTGATGGTGCTTTGGAGGAGCAGGCATTGGTGGGTCAGGAAACACTGTCAGGAGACCAACTTATTAAAGAGGTAAGGAGCACACATTCTCATATCTTAAAGGGAGAATTTCTGATACCACAGTCTAGGAATTATCCTTCTAAGTTTTGTCTGGTTTTATAATTTTGGAAATTGAAAGGAGAAACAGCAGTTATATACTAAGAAGGACCCTAACTTTTCATGTTTATGTTTCTAGCTCATCTCACAAAATTCCATCTTTCTTTTGTTCCAACACATTAAATGCTTCAATAATGAATAAATTGAATAAAATCGTGATACCGTGTTCCCTCAATATCAGATGAATGAAAGTGATATAATTATAGAATCATAGTCCTTTCAAGTGAAAAGAACTTTAGAAGTTATTTTGTTCCAACCCCTTCATTTTATAAATGAGGAAACTTAAGACTTGGAGATGCCAAGTGATTTTATTGTTACATAGGTGGTAAATAATAGAGCCAACAACCAAAACCAATTCTTCTGACACCAAATCCTGTGTTCTTTCTACTCCACCATAATAACATCCCTATCACTGGCTTGTGTTTTTCTCTCTCTCTCCCCTCCCAGCTTAAAAAAAAAGGGTAAATCTGCTTAAAGTTTCTGGCTAAGATTCAGAGAAATGATATCAGTAGTGGAATTCCTCATTTCATTAGGAATAGAGGAAGTATTAAAAAATGACAAGTGAAAAAATGTTACTTTGGGAAAAGAGAAGGCTCATTTTGAATACCACATCAAGGGATCTGGCCTATACTACACATAGGGGATACTTGGAGTGTTTTATCACTGGAAACAAACTCCTGTGAGAAAGTTGTAGAAAAGAATTACAAACTAGATCTGTTTCCGCATATTCACAATTGTATTACTTCTAAGTGAAAGGACCACTGGAGCCTCTAAAGCTCTTCCCAGTTTCTTTGTGATATATTCTGTCTTTTTGCCAGTAAGTATAGCATTTCTATTAAGGAAGCTACTACTGGGAGAAGGAGCCAGGGAATAATAACACACATCTCTCCTCATGCAGAGATAGAACAGTAATTTGAAAGAAACATCCTAGATTAGATTTTGGACCAGTGACTTAGAGAGGGCTTCAAATATAAGAAGACAAAGCAAAGACTACACTTGTATTATATATTGTAGGTCAGGCTTCTTTCTGCCAGTAAAAACAGCATTTAAATATAAAACCAGCCCCCGCTGTTCTTGGTGTCAGTGATTAGATTATAATTATTTGCAGAGCACTATTAGGACTGAATAAAATAGAGAATGAGGGAGTTTCTACCTCAGGGTGCTGAAAAGGTAAACAGACAACACAATTCAAACATGGAACCTCAGAGCCAGGTGGTACTGGGAAGAGAGTATTTGTTTTGTATATTTGTACATTGCTTTTGTGAAGTATTGACAGTTACCTGGAAGGTGGGAGGTGAACAGGGAAAGTAGGAGGGGAATTCATGGCACAGTGGGAGGGAGAGTTAAGTCCCAGGTGGCATAAGAACAGATGAAAATAGTTAGGGAGTTGCCTCCGCAGGAGAAGTGAAAAATTAGAGTAGGTTGCAGAAATTTAGTGCAAAAACAATATGATTACAGTTGTAGGCAAAGATTTTTAGAAAGCTTAAAGTTGGGCAAGTCGTGAAAGGTTGATGAAGGAGCAAGGAGAAATCTTTGAAATAAGAGTATAACAACTAGGAATAGGAAGGCACCAGAAGAAATTTAGAGAAGCCTGGTCATTGAAGGAAGAGGAGCAAGGCTAAATTGAGTAGTAGGGTCCTAAAACAGGACCAGAGGGGAGATATTTTCATTATTGATGCAAGTGGCAGTGTGAAGTTATCTCTTATAGCCAGAAGCTTCTTGAATTATTCAGAGTAAAAAATGCTTAATAAGGACCTTTGGGGCACAACCTTTAACCAGGAATCTGTTGTTCAGATGACCAAGTACCCAGTGCTGAAAGGATCAGGAGATGTGGTTATGATCCAGTCAGACACAGGAGACCCAGGCACGGTGGATGCCCTTTCAACCGAGTTGGAGTCTGCAGATCTTCTCGGAGAACAGAGAAAAGGTGAGATCTTGGGAGAGAGAAGTGGTTTGTCTTTGCATGGACTCTTTTGAAAAAAGAGAGAGAGAGAGATGACAAGGCCAAAGAAATAGATAGGAAAGTGCTTTTCTACCACAGTACTGGCATAACTAAAGTGCCAGGTCTGTGTAGCTATGCTTGAGAGCCCCACCCATGATAAGCTTTATGTTTCTTTCAGTCTCAACACCTCCTCTGTCTCCTCCATCCATATGGACTTTTGCCAAGATGAAGGAATTCAAAACCAAGATGAGCAAGGTGAAGAATTCTCGGCTAGTGGTGAAGCGGGGTGAGGTAGTAACAGTTCGTGTGCCCACCCACCCTGATGGGAAGCGTCTCTTCTGGGAATTTGCTACTGATAATTATGACATTGGCTTTGGTGTCTATTTTGACTGGACCCCTGTCACCAGCACTGCTGTCACTGTGCACGTCAGTGAGTCCAGCGATGAGGATGAGGATGATGAAGAGGATGGGGAGGGAGGGATTGAAGGCAAGTATGACACTGGCCTTATTTGCAGTTTGCAGGCCTACATGTTTTTCATTCTGAGCTATAAAGCAGGTCCTTCTTATTCTAAGATGGTTCTATTGTGCTTCTGCTTTATTCCCCACAGCCCAGTCATAGACTCTTTGGTCTTGTGAACTGAAAGTTTAAGGCAGTTTCTAAAAGAACACTCAGGCAGAGTTAATGTTAGTGCTTCATTTAGGGACATTGTCCCCTCTAAATTTGTACTGAGCTAGTCCCAAGGACAATGCTAATTGAGGAAAGATAGAATATTTCAGATGACAAATATAATTGGTGTTTATGACAAAGGTGCAAACACTTGGGCTGCAGCACTCCTGAGTGTGGCCAGAACAAGATCATAATGGAACTGAGAAATGTCTAGCAAAATAAATCAAAATACACACCAACATAAGTAATGTTAATTTGTGGTTCTCTTAGCTTGTAGCCCTCAGTAATCCTTATATACATTTTAGATGCTCTCCATTTATATTTTAGTTTGATTCTACTGTTCTGTGGAATTCCATGGCCAAAGGATGTTTATCCAAAAGCTGTGGACTAATTCCAAATTGTGTAATTATATTCTGTTGGCCTACATTCCTCTGAACTTCTAGTGCTGCCTGGATTATTTCATTCCCTCTCTGCGAGATAAACAGCTGTTGCTATTCTCCATTCCAGTTGTTGTACCATTGGTGGCTTGTTGGATCCCTTTTATTCATGTTTTCCCAAGTATTCTTCCCCAAGACCATTTGCCCCCTGTTCTTTCTCTTTTCCAGTAGTGTAGACCAATCAGTCAACAAGAGTCTTTTAAATGCCCACTCTTGTTTCAGATACCATATTTGCTTGGGATACAAGTACAAAGAATGAAACAATCCTTGCTTGCAAAGAACTTAACTTTTAAAGAAGGAGACATTGAGGAAATATAAAACTATATACAGCAAAAATATAAAGTGAATAAAATATTTTCAGAATTACCAAATATAGTTTTTGAGGGAGGACACTAGCAGTTGAGGAGCTCAGGAAAGACTTCATGAGGGGTAGCTAGGAGGCTCAGTGGATAGAGAACCAAGCCTGGAGATGGGAAGTTCTGGGTTCCAATCTGGCCTCAGACACTTCCTAGTTGGGTGACCCTGGGCAAGTCATTTAACTCCAGTTGCCTAGCTCTTATAGCTCTTCTGTCTTGGAACTAATACTTGAATCAATTCTAAGATAGAAGGTAAGGGGTTTTTTTTTTTTTTGTTTGTTTTGTTTTTTAAAAGGCTTCATGAAGATGATGCTGGAGCTGCATCTTTAAGGAAATGAAGGACTTTATCAGGCAGAGGTTAGGAGGATGTGCCTGTGTGGAGGGGAGCCAGCACAAAGGCATAAAGATAAGGGTTGGAATGTCATGTGTGTAAGGAACAGAGGAAAAGCTAATTTGGCTCTATTGCAGAGTGTGGGAGGAGATTTAATAATCTAGTGAGCCTGGAAAGCTAGACTGAAGCCTGTTTGTGTCAGAGTTTAAAGCTAAACAAAAGAGTTTCTATTTGGTCCTAGCAGCAACAGGAAACTCCTAGAATTGATTGACTGGGGAGTCACCAGTCTACATTTAAGATCTACCTTAAATAAAATTAGTTTGGTTATAACATTTAAGAAAGAGAGCATGGTTCAAATCTGACCTCAGACACTTCCCAGCTGTGAGACCCTGGGCAAGTCACTTGACCCCCCTTGCCTACCCTAACCACTCTTCTGCCTTGGAACTAATTCACAGTGTCTATTCTAAGACAGAAGGTAGGGATTTAAAATTTAAAAAGAAAGAAAGAAAGGAGTGGTGCGAAGTCTGAGGCAGAGCAGTCATTTTGGAGACTGCTGTAATTGGCTAGGTGAGAGGTGATAGAGCCCTGAACTAAGGGGATAGCTATTGGAGACAGAGTCAGGTGTGAGAAATGTTGTAAAGATAGAAATGGAAATAATTGGCATATGCTTCAGTATGTTGGGTGAGGGATAGTGAGAGGTTGGTATAATGCCAAGGTGGGAGACTGGAAGGATGGTGATATATTGACAAAAGTTGGAATGCTTGGTAAAAGGGAGGCTTTAAGTGGAAAAATGATGATTTTAAGTTGTCTCTTGGAAATTCAGTTTGAAATATCCAGTAGGTTACTGATGATGCAGGACTGAAGCTCTGAGATTGGGCCTGGTTATATGATAGCTCAACCCATGGGATTTGCTGAGCTTACCTAGAGATAGTATATATAGAGAGAAGAGAACCCAGAACAAGACCTTGGGAAACACTCTCATTTAGGAGCTATATCATGGATGATTATCTAACAAAGGAGACTGAGAAAGAATAGTCAGACAAATAGGAGATAAACCAGGAGGAAGAAATGCCACAAAAACCCAAGGAGGAGAGAGTATCATCCAAGGAGAGGGTGATTGTGTCACATGTAGTATTTAGGTTGAGAAGGATTAGGACTTCAAAAAGACCATCAGATTTAGCAATTAAGAGATCATGGGGTGGGGGGGGGGGGTGTGCAGCTGGGTAGCTCAGTGGATTGAGAGCCAGGCCTAGAGACGGGAGGTCCTAGGTTCAAATCTGGCCTCAGACACTTCCCAGCTGTGTGACCCTGGGTAAGTCACTTGACCCCCATTGCCCACCCTTACCACTCTTCCACCTATGAGCAATACACAGAAGTTAAGGGTTTAAAAAAAAAGAGAGAGAGAGAGATTATGGGGGCAGGGGAGCCTGGGTAGTTCAGTGGACTGAGAGCCAGGATTAGAGATGGTAGGTCCTGGGTTCAATCCTGGCTTCAAAAACTTCCTAGCTGTATGACTCTGGACAAGTCACTTAACCCCCATTGTCTAGCCCTTACTGCTTTTCTGCCTTGGATCCTATACACAGTATTGATTCTAAGACAGAAGGCAAAGACTTCTTCTTCTTTTTTTTTAAACCCTTGTACTTCGGTGTATTGTCTCATAGTGAGTGTCTGAAGAATGTATGAAAGGTGGGGGCAGCTGGGTAGCTCAGTGGATTGAGAGCCAGGCCTAGAGACGGGAGGTCCTAGGTTCAAATCCGGCCTCAGACACTTCCCAGCTGTGTGACCCTGGGCAAGTCACTTGACCCCCATTGCCTACCCTTACCACTCTTCCACCTGGGAGCCAATACACAGAAGTTAAGGGTTTAAAAATTAAAAAAAAAAATTATAAAAAAAAAAAGAAAAGAAGAATGTATGAAAGGAGAGCCACTAGAGGCAGCAAGTAGAGAGAGCTTTTTCATGGAGTTTAGCTGAAAATAGAGGAGAGATATAGGATGATGACTTGAGGCAATGGTGTGGCCTAGTGAAGGTTTTTTAAGGATGGGGGAGCCTTGGGCATGTTTGAAAGAAGTAGGAATAGATATGGAAAGACTGAAATTTGAAAAAGAACAGGGAATGGCTGTTGATACAATATGCTAGAGAAGATGGGAGGAGATGGGATTTTGCACATTTACAAGGATTGGCCTTGATAGGAGGAAGGCCACCCCTTTGTCATTTACTAGGTAACATGAAAGAGCAGTAAATGATGTTGAGGGTTCTGAGATTAAGATAATGGAAGAAGAGGGAACTTTTGTGTGAAAAGAAGGTGCTCATGTTGAATGATCAGTTTTTCTCTGTGAAGTAAGAGGACTCAACTGGGAAGGAAGAGGAGAGACAATTTAAAATAGCCTCTGTAGGGAGAGAGATAGAAATTCAGTTAAGGAGGAATAAATTAACTGCCTTGTTGCAGTGAGGGTCCAATGAGGTTGGATAACAAATTTTTAATGTACCCAGTCAGCAGGATTGTGAGACTTCCTCCAGCTGCTTATAATAGCTCTTGAGAAGAAGTAGAGGTTTTCAGTGGTGGAAGTAATCCAAGACTGAGATTTGGCAAGAGAAAAGTGATACTAGGAGAAGAGGCAAAAGATTTAAGTACAAGATAGCATAGAGTTGAAATGGCTAACTATTGAGTTGCGATTGGAGAGGAAAAGAAAAGAAGTTAGAGCAGGTCTAAGAAAATTTTGTGGAGTAGAGAGCCTAGACTGCAAAAAATAGGTTTAGAAGAGGATAAACCATAGGGAGCAGTGGAATGACAGGTTGTGGGCTTAAGAAAGTGGAATATTGATGAGTAATTGTGAGAGTGTGACCCTTTTCTATGTGTGGCTGAGTGAAGTGGCTTGAATTTAAGAAGGACAAGGAATTGGGGAATTAAGAAGTTTGAGGAAGCATAATCCTAAATTTATATTAAAGCTATGGAATTGCAGATTTAAGTAAGGAGGGGCTCAGTATACTATAGTTACCATAATTCAAATTGGGTGGAGGTTTTAGATTGAGTGAACCACAAAAGAGAAGATTGTTTAGTGAAGGGAAGATAAAAAGAGAGTCTGGAAATGACTATGAAAAGCAATGAATATTACAGTTTCTCTACTAAAATCATTGATGGGTGTGAAAGAAAGTGTATCTAGTGCCAAAGAAGAAAGTCAGGGGAACAAGAGATGCAATGTCATCAGAGGGGAGCCAGGGCTTAGTAAGGGCCAATAGATGAGAAAAGATGAGAGGGAAAGTGGTAATTCAGGATAAAAGTGAGTTTGTTCACTAAGAGACAGTAATTCCTTATGGCACAGTAGGAGAAACAGGCAGAGCTGAAGTGGAAAATGGGTGGAATAGAGTTGAAGGGGATAAAGAAGGGGAGGAGTTAAGAGGAATCAGGAAGCTAGGGACAGTTTTTCCTTAATAACTGATGATTGATAAGTTCAGGGATAGGAACAGAAACAGATAAAGGCATAGGGATAGTAGTGGGTAGCAGAAGAGTAGAGAAATTCAGTCTCTAAGGGAATTGCATGGTCAGTTGGGCCAGGCTTGGGTCCGCTCCATCTGTGTTGCTGGTGAAGTGGGTCCAATTGGTAGGAAGCAGTGGGCATTGTCTCCCTAGCCAACAGAAGCCACTGGTCACCAGTCTGGCCTGAGTGGGTCCCGACTTGCTAGGTCCAGGAGCTCTTATTCCTCCTCCATGGTGGTTGGTGGTAGTCCTCCTACCAACAGAAAACTCTGGACAGCACTGGTCCTATCCATATGATCATCTATGGTGAAAACAGTATCTATAGGGAATCCCTTTTCCCCTAATCCTTTTGACACTAGCCCAACCTTAGTCTTTTGTGTTTGGGAATTCTTCTGTTGGCTAAGCCCCATATGGTTCCAGAGTCCTTACCTTATCTCTAAGCTACATGAAATGGTGTGGAAAGCAGGAAGAAAGAGATCCTTTTTTATTTTAAGCTGAAGTTACATGGACTGATATCACTAATATAGATGGAGATGGCACATGGCTATATCCAGTCTAGCAAATAGCACCAGAAAAATAGTTTGGTGTCAAAACATTCAGCCTTCTAAATTAATAGGTACTCCACCCAAACAAACCATTTATTTTCTCTCATGGTGTTCTAAGTGGTATCATGGAAAGGGTCTTGGATTGAGTTTTATAATTGGGGTTCTGATCTTAGCTCTTCTGCTAGCCAGAAATGTGACCTAGAAGCAAATGTTTTATCTCTCAGTTTTTTCATCTTTGCTCTGAGGTAGTTAGCTTGGATGATGTCTAAAATCCCCATTCAGCTTATGTGATTCCTACTGGGTGGTCACCCATTGCCTTTTTTGTATTCAGAAGAAGCTGAAGCCTTTGGAAGAATATCAGAATTGTCAGTGGTAGTTGCAGTGTGATAATTTGGGTAGAAGTCAAGCCAATTCTACTCATGATGTATGTAGAACTCCTTCACTTTTCAACATCTCCTTAAAACCTTTCCCCTCATGCTTTCTTTGTTGTTGATGTTTTCAAACCCTTACCCTTCTGTCTTAGAATCATTACTGTATATTGGTATAAGGCAGAAGAGTGTAAGGGCTAGGCAATGGGGGTTAAGTAACTTGCCCAGGGTCACACAGCTAGGAAGTGGCCGAGGCCAGCTTTCTTTAAAGAAACCATAGGTAAGATTTTTCTTTTCTGTTGAATCTTTGACTGCTGGGAAATCTATAGATGCCCCTGAATAATAGAGAACCACATTTTTTCATATATTACTGTGTTTTAATGGGGAAAATTGAAGTCTTATGGTCAGCTTAAATTGTATTTTTTTTTCCTTAAGAGCCAGCCCTACACCTCTCCAGTGCAAAAGAAGCCAGTGCTTTTTTTGCTAAATGTTACATTGTATTACCCCTGTAATCCTGAACTATTTATATATTTTGAGGACTATGATGGACCTTGAAATGTTAAATTAGTCTAT
This sequence comes from Gracilinanus agilis, assembly GCF_016433145.1. Taxonomy (NCBI): domain Eukaryota; kingdom Metazoa; phylum Chordata; class Mammalia; order Didelphimorphia; family Didelphidae; genus Gracilinanus; species Gracilinanus agilis. The sequence goes on along the minus strand of NC_058131.1, from coordinate 484,546,448 downwards.
CCCCTTACCTGTCTAGACAGGACTTGGCTTATGACTTTCCTTTCTGCTTGCCCATCGAGCTGATGCCAAACCTTTCTGCCACTTTCTTCATGTAGGACTCGTCCCAATTGGAGATGTAGAGATGGGCTCCAAGAGCTCTCTTCGGAATCGCTATGGGGAGATCATGCCAGTTTATCGGAGAGATAGCCACCGGGATGTACAGGCTGGTTGTCATGACTACCCAGGAGAAGGCATCTACCTGCTTAAATTTGATAATTCCTACTCACTCCTACGCAACAAGACTCTCTACTACCATGTATATTACACCAGCTGAAGGGCTGAGGCCGCAGGTCTGGTTGGCAAAGGGGGATTTTTTTCTGCCGCCTTTTGCTTTCTATGGCCAACCTGTTTAAATGCTGAATGTGAGGCTTCTGAAGTTTGCACTTGCCTGGCATGCCTGCCTGTTGACCTAAGAATAGTTTCTTCCCTTTCTTCCATTTCTACAGGTTACACTTGGACAGTTTCTCTCAATTCAGGGATAACACTCTGTGAAGGCATCAGGCAAGAACGAAGAAGGGAGAGGGATGAGGGCTTTTTGTTTGTCTCTTTTTTTGCTTTGTATGAGGTATGCCACTGAAGTGGAGGTGGCTGACTTCTCCCCTCCTCTTTCCAAACCCTTATGCTACTTTTAGGACTTGATGGCTGCCTTGGTTTTATAAATTTGTGAGGTGGGCCTCTGCCCTTTTCACCTTTGGTTTCCCAAATCCCTACGGAAGGTGAAAGCATGTGTTTAAAAAAGAAACTGAGATGCTTGAGAGAAAAACTTCTTCTGCCCAGCCTTTTGTCACTGCCATGTTTCCTAGTCTGTTCCTTACTGTTAGCTAGAACTGGCTCTTCTGTTTGAAGAGGCCTTACTGCCCTTTGAGGACTGTGCCTTGTTTCACCAGGGTAAATCCTCAGCTGCTAAGTACTTGCCATCAATGCAAAGATTTTTTTAGTGTAATCTCTAAGATCCAGTGTATTTTATAGTTTCTTGAGAAGATTCCCCACCACTTTCTTCTACCAATAAGTAGTCACCCTAACCCAGGGCCACTGCAGTGGAAAGAGAAAAGCGATTATGTATGGTAAGAAGTGGAGATCAGGCACCAAATGGCTCTTTTACAATCCTAGAACATACTTTCCTGATACCTAAGTGTGACAAATGTCTTCAAATGAAGAATGTAGTCTGATTATCTAAACAATACAAGTTTTCTCCACCACCTCTTTGTTACTATAATGTGAATATTGTTATAGAATTTGTTTTAGAACTAAATGCAGTGAAATCTATTCAGATAATTCTCTTGTAATGTTTTCCTACCTGCTAGACTCACGCATCCCATTTACGGGTTTCTGAATTTGCTGCTTACCATCTTTGATCCCCTTAAATCTTTTAGTGAAAGGTGATAATGGAGCTCCATGGTTGCTGCTCATTTTGTTACTTATTCATTTCCCTGCCAAATCCTGTTTCCTTGGTGATAGTTCTTTCTCCCTCCCCCACTACACACACAATTAACCTTAAATCCTAGGAGTGCCACGGGGTATCAGGTGGTGCTTTTAGCTGTTGCCAGAGCAACTTGGTACTTTAGCAGAGAAAGGATAGAAGAGCTGGGATTTATCTGTTGCCTTTACCTCCTTTTTTCTCATTCCTTTTGTCAATTCTGTTAGTGTCTTAAGATTATAAGGAGTAAATGAATTTATTTATTAAGTTATTTTTTTAAATGCATTTCAGTTCACCTTTGTTTTTTTTTTTTGTTTGTTTTGTTTTTAAACCCTTGTACTTCGGTGTATTGTCTCATAGGTGGAAGATTGGTAAGGGTGGGCAATGGGGGTCAAGTGACTTGCCCAGGGTCACACAGCTGGGAAGTGGCTGAGGCCGGGTTTGAACCTAGGACCTCCTGTCTCTAGGCCTGACTCTCACTCCACTGAGCTACCCAGCTGCCCCCCTTTCAGTTCACCTTTGAAACAGTTCTCATCTGTTATTCTGAAGGCTTACCTTTTGTTCTGAGCCATTTGGACAGCCTTTTCCATAGAATTAAAATGATGAAGTAGTCTTGCCTGTGAGGTCAGTGTTCTTTTAGAGAGAGAGATAAACCTTCTACATATATATAGAATATAGGCAGCACCCTTCTTTCTTCAAGGAGAACTCAGCCTTTGAAAGGGTATGTCTTTTTGTAAGGAATTGAATATGCCAAAAGTGACAGTCCAGTCAGAGTTTCATTGTGTCCAAGATTGTACACTTTCAGGGATCAGGATGGTCCTTCACCATGCTCTCCTTTTGCTTTTTCCTTAGTTTCTTATGTAGTCTGTGTGTCTGATTCATCAAAAATCCATCTTTCCTACTGGAAAAATAACCCAAAGTATATACTCTTCTCATGGTGGGTTAGTAGCATCAACATTGTAGATGAGGGACACAGTGACATCATGTGCCTTTGGTTTCTGCTAAGAACAACTTCACTGACGGTTTCATATGTAGTAGAAGGCCATAGCATTATTTTCCTTAAAGCTACATCATGCCCACTTTTTGGTATATCAATGACTGCATTTTGCAGAGGGCTAAACTCATGTAAGTTTGTCTCAATATGAATGGTTACCCTTCCCTGGTAGAGAAAGGCACTCAGTAGTGGGCAGACCAGTCAGACTGGCTAGATGATCAGCTTCCTCTTGACTGAACTAGTGTTACATGCTCAAGTCATTCAGAGATCATCTTCTCCGACTTGGTGGATCCTGAATGACTTCCCATTTGGCTGAAGTCTTGTTTGCTTTATTTGTTTATCATTTTCATGGTGGCTTATTTTTCTTCTAACAGTGAACTTTGGAGAGCAAGCCTCCTTAGCTTAGGCTATCACATATTTCTGTGCTAAGAACTCTTCCCTTCATTCTCTTTGTATACCCAGATTTGTTGTGTTAGGGATGTCTGGAGGGCATTTTGTTCCAATAATGTGTTTGTTCCTGTCATGCCCACTGTTAGAATGTCCTTTATCATACCTCAGTTCATACTGGTGGTGTACTAAACAACCTGAATTATATTTTCCCATTAGCACAAAATAGCTTAAGATGAAGTATTTTCACTTTCTACTACAAAAGTTCTTGTGTCATATTTCTAAATTGTAGGTCATTAGAGCCTGAGGAAAAGGTGTTGCTCTGAATGCTAACATCCTAAACAACTTCTAACAGCTGCCCTTACCCTATTCAAACTCATTGAACCAAAATACAAAAAAATGATTTTCTTTTTTTATCTCCTTCAACTCTCTCCACAAATTAAATTAAAATTGTGGATCAAAGAATCCAAAAGATAAAATGGGCTTCAGAGGGGCCAATTTGTAGCTGACCAAGAATCCTCTCTTCATTATAACTGATAAGGAATCATCAAATATCTGATTATATGTAATAGAGGGAGGAGAGAACCCATTTTTTCCCAAGGCAACCTTACTACTTTTGGAATTCTGTCATTCAGTCTTTTCAGTTGTATTCAAGTCCTCATGACCCCATTTTGGTTTTCTTGGCAGAGATACTGGAGTATTTTGCCCTTTCCTTCCCCAGCTCATTTTACAGATGAGGAAACTGAGGCAAAAAGGGTTAAGGGAGTTGCCCAAGGCCACATGGCTTTTAACTGTCTGAGGCTGGGTTTGAATTCAGGTCTTCCTGACTCCAGGCCTAGCACTCTATCCACTGGACCCTCCAGCTGCCCTTTTGGCTAGATTGCTCTAATTGTGATGAAGTTGGGGTTTTTTTCCCCTAAGTCTGAATATTTCCCTCTTCTTCTCTCTCTGCTTGTCTCCTGCTGCTGCTTTTTCTGCCTTCTTCATAGGATAGCTCTTCAGATATTGGAAGACAACTATCATGTATCTCCCAGAGTCCTCTTTTCTTTAGGCTAAACATCTTCAGGTCCTTCAATTTCTGAGAGAGAATGATCTGAACCAAAGGAAGGATTATGCCTTTGCCATCTCTGGGCTGTTGCATGCCCCCAGCACCTCCCTAAATTGTGCCACTGTATGGCAGGGTGCATTTATGATGACTTGGCCAAAAATTCTTATAGAGTTCCCAGACTTTGGAACTGGAAGGAACTTTGGAGACCTATTTTTTCATTTAATAAATAAAGAAACTGAAGCTCAGAGAGATGAAGGAGATTTTAGAGTATTAATTTTTAAATGATAAGTCAAAATCTTACCAGTGTCCATCCACTAAGAAAGTGTCACTGATAAGCCAACATTCAGTAAATGGCATCTAGAATGTGACCTTCATCAATGTTCTTCAGTGGCCTTCTTTGAATACTTTGAATACCTCCCCCCCTTAATTCCTGTTATGTTAACCCTAATAATACCTGCAGATGTGATCACAATAGGTGATGTTTAAATAATGCTTTAGAGTTTGACAGCACTTTACATACATTATTTCATTTGACCCTCACAACAACTGTTAGTGATGAACTTCTTTCTTATCCCAGTTGCCTGTTGACATCTTTAGAACTGAAGAACAGTGCAACCCTCAGATCAAATATACTTTAAAAACTGAAGTAGATGGGACATCTAGGTAGCATAGTACATAGACCACCAGGCCTGGAGTCTGGAGGATCTGGGTTCAAACCTGGACTCCTAACTATGTGACCCTGGACAAGTCACTTAACTCCCTTTGCCTGGCCCTCATCACTATTCTCCCTTGGAACCAATGAGGGTAAGAATTTAGAAAAAAAAAATCTGAAGTAGATAACTTGGATTAGTATTATATTTATTTTTACATATTACTCCACTTTTTTTAAAAAAGTTGTTTTGCCTCTGTGTGTGACCCTGAGCAAGTCACTTGACCCCCATTGCCTACCCTTACCACTCTTCTGCCTTGGAGCCAATACGCAGTATTGACTCCAACACGGAAGGTAAGGGTTTAAAAAAAAAAGTCTTTTTGTTTATTAAGATTAAGATGGAAAACAAAGACTCAGGCTTCGAAAAAATTATGTTTCCTCTACCTCCAACCTGCTTTTTGCTCTCACCTGTGATTTCAACTTTAATAAGAAGCTCTTCTCATTTAGGAAATCTCTTCTTATTGATGCAGAAAAGCTACTAATCTGCATCTCAAGGCCTTGTAGTTGAGATTAAATTGCTTGTGTCCTACTGTATTGTGATCCATGGTATCTGCCAGAGGTGGTACTTGAACCTAGGTCCGCCTATCTTAATTCTAAATCAGAATGTCCACTATGCCATTCTTATTTTTCCTAATAAGTGATATGTGTTAAAAATGAAAACTGTAAAGGACTTCACACCCCAGAAGTAAATGACCTGAATTCATTGACACAAAGCTCTCTTGTAGTTGGAAATTACATTTTTCTTATAACTGTTGAGGTAACAGTTCTAGAGGCTAAAAACATCATGCATTTTTATAAACATAAAGGTACTCACTACTTGTACATAATCAGTTGTTCTGAAAAGACAGAGATTTCAAAAGGAAACTTTTTTCTGCTCTATTTCATTATGTGGGACCAAAATTTTTTAATTTCCAGATGTTAGGTAGGGTTACTTCTCTACTTTTAACCCACAGTTCCTGGGGAGTCCTATAGTTTGGGTAGATATAGAAGTGTGTGTGTGTGTGTGTGTGTGTGTGTGTGTGTGTGTGTGTGTGTGTGTGTGTGTGTGTATTTGGAAGGATTGGGAGCATATTTATACCATATGCTGATGTATAACTCAGGTGTAAAGGAAAAAGGAAAGGGAATCAGCAGGAAGTAAAATAAGAAATACAGAGCGAAGCTGTTGAATATCTTCAGTTTGCTCATTTTTTCATTCTTTTTGAATTTCAGATGTTAGAATCCTTTCTTAAAAAGAAGTAGACCAATGCAAGTATGAACTAAGAACAAGTAGACTTAGTAATCAAGGAAACAATTTTTCCCCCTTCGGTTTGAAAGGAAAATCAATCTGAGAGGCCAATCTGGAAGGTGATTTTGAAGAAAACGAATTTGTTAAAAATTAGAAATTGAAACAAATATGTACCAAGGTGTATACATCTTGTGATCTCATAGTTGAATGGGGCTTCAGAAGTCATCTAATTTAACCTCCACTGAAATCATTAAAACATCTTTCTTCTTCTAAAAGATAAAATAAAAAATAAAAAAAAAGAAGATAGAGATCTCAAGGCCACTTCGCTGTCTACCCAAAAGAGATCAATTCACTCAAAGACCTAAACTTTCCTTAATCAGTTGTAACGCTGACCTGAGGATGGATTTTTCATTTGAGGGATTCCTTTAGCTCCAGAAATGAATGTCACGGCAGGAAAGATAGCGAATAGAAAATGACCAAGAGAAGTTGGTTGGAATTGTAGAGGTTCTGGCTAATAGAATGCTCAGACCCTTTATAGCTATATCACAGAAGCAGCCAAAGGCTTTGGAACCATGGCAACTTGTGCCCACTGTTGCCTGCCTGAACTCTCATCTGAGTTATACCGATAACAACTAATATAAATATTATTGTTATCACCTAATGTGATCTGTTAGGTACCATGATGAACACACACAGCACTGTATATAACAAAAGAAAGACATAGTCATTGTTTTCTCAGAGTTTTTTCAGACCCTTCAATATTTCAGAAAGTGTGCCTCAGATCCCTAAATACCTTAGCTCATTTCTTCTACATGCCAAGAATTGCAGAAGAGAAAAGGACTTAGAGACCATCTGCACCTTGAAGTGTATATAGCATGTGCCCCTCCACTCCCAAAGCTTCCTAAGAAACCTGAAACCATCTCATTAGAAAAGAAGTATTAGCCCACAGCAGAGCCTGGCAGCAGATTCCCCCTATTTAATTCCAAAGGGCAGCCTATTTAAAAATCAACTCAGTAGATGAATCCTATTTTAAGTTAAATAGGCTCCCTGTTTGTTTCAGAGTAGAGATTATAGTATCCAAGGAGCAATCATGTAGTGCCAGGTATAAATAACTTGTCTCAACTAATGATCACTAACCTGGAGTATCTCTTTTCCAATGATCAAGTATATGTCGTGTATCCATGTAACATTTTGCCCAAGCCTGTTCAGACCGTATCTGCAGTTGTTCTAAGCACTATGTTTTAAAAAGGAAGACAGGCCTATCCAGAGTGAGGTGACCAAGATGACGAGGAGACTATGAATGATATTGCATGAGGAAGGAACAGAAGATATTTAGCCCTTAGCAGATAAGACTTAATGAACACATAATAGTGGCCTTCAGTTAATTGAAGGGCCATCTTGTGGAAGAGAGATTAGAATTGTTTTGATGGGTTTTGGAGGGACTTAGGTAAAAGTTCCAGGGAGGCAGATTTCAGCTCAATATTTAAAAAAAAAAAAAAAAAAGGCTTGTTTCCCTCCTAACAACTTAGAACTGTCAAGTAGGAATAGGATGTTTTGTCAGTTAATAGATTCCCCATACATCATATGTAAACATATATACATCATAGTAAAGATTCATTGTAGAAAATACAAGATTCATTGTAGAAAGGTTGGACTAGAAAACCACCAAAGTTCCTTTCAGTTTTGAACTTCAGTGATTCCAAGTTAGAATGCATATTCTTTTCAATTCAACAAACATTTATTAAGTGCCTGCTGTGTGCCAGGCACGGTGCTAAGCTCTGGGGACACAAAGACAAAAATGGAAACAGTTTTGTTCTCAAGGTCCTTAAATTCTACTGGGGGAAACAATATTTACAACTGATAAGTAAGGGATGGGGATGCTGAGAACCAACAACTGGGGAAACTGGAAAAGTCTTCTTATAGGAAGTAGTGCTTTTGTTGAGCCTCGGAAGGGACAGGGAGGTCCTAAGAAGTGGGGGTCATTTCATCGAGAGCATTCCAGGAATGGGAGGGATACCATCTATGTAAAGACATAAATGGGAGATGAAAGATCATGCCCATAGAATATAACAAGTAGGTTATGCTAGCAGTGATCCTGCCCTCTAGGCCCCTAGAAAAAATGGTTTCTCTGTGACTTAAGAAAGAACAGTATTTTCTTTCTTAAAGAAAGCCAAAAAAGAATAGTTTGTGGATTTCTCCACAGCTCTAATTTATGAAATAGGGTTTGTAGAGCACATGTCTGAAATCCTTTTTCCACAGGGGCCTCAAATGTTCATAGGATGACTCGGAACTGAGAACACAACCACCAAAGGCCTTTGCCCAGACTGATTAGCTATAAAGAAAGAGTCATTGGAATAGGGAGATATAGATAACTTCATGTTAGAAGTGAATCTTGGAACAATGATCACTTATGGTCTAGGTTCAGGCAGCTGGATGCCTTGTTTACCTCTGAATTGGGAACTGCCTTATTAGTAGCCTCAAAGGAAGAAGCTATGATGGGATAACTCTAGCAAGAGGCAGGTGAGCAGTGTATTGTAAGACAAACTTCTGCCTGAGGTTCCCTCCATCCCCCAGCATCCCTAGCTATTCACTGGGTTTGATGCTTCAGACTGAATTTCCTCAACTGCTCTCAGAATCCTACTAGAGAGGATACCAAAGCATTTCTGTTCATCACTGAGCAGGATCTGTGCACAGAAAAAGGAAACAATTTTGAGAGTCAGCACTGGATGCTTTTGCAGTATGCTGATGTGTCCTAACCTCTGGGAATAGGTGATGATAAGGAAATGGGGGTTCTTTCTTTGTGTTTTAATGAAGGTCATGATCACACCCCTTTTTTGTGTCTATCCCAGTGCAGCCTTAACACTGTTCTGTACACATAGATCAGAACCTAAAGTGAAGAACCAAGTTATTAAGTTGTTTTTAGACTTACTGTCTGATTTGAATGCATTCTTTATATTTGACTTATTTTATTTTATGCCTTTGGATATGTGAACTGGGATTTGTCTTCATGACTGCCATAGCAGTTTTTCAGTCTGGCTCCTTTTCCTATTATTTATGTTTTCTAGAGTCTGTATATTATGTAGTAATCTAGAATAACAATGGGGAAAAAACCCTGAAGTTGTTTAGAAAAGTCTTATTAATTAAACCCCACTAGCTATTCTGTCAAAGGTGGCTGTAACTTGCTTATAGCCAAAATGATCTGTTTAAAATTATTTTGAAGATTCCATGATTTTATCAGTTGGGTTATCCTTCCATCAGTCTAACAGATCATAGCCCCTTCGTGCCTTTAACTCCTGAGTGATTCTTGCTTTTGTTCCTTTATTAAATACACAATCATAGTAGAGCTGCCCAAATAATGCTGGCTCTTTCCTTATGGCTCTTTAAGTGTTTTGTGGATACCAGTGCAATTAAATTCAGGCTTTTTACCTTTGTCCCATATCTTTGCTGCATGTTTGTCCTATTCTTTTTTTAAATCACACCTGTCTTTTTACAAATCACTTTTGGTGTAAAAATCATTGTGGTAACATTCTTTGGCCTAATTAAAACGGTCACACATCTTTTTATTGTTCTTCAGTTCATCTGCCATTTTGATCTTTCTAAAATTGTAGTGTTTGTTCCATGATTCATAGAAAAATGTTGATGCTAAAAATACATACTTTATTTGACATGGAATAGATTGAGTTCTTACAGAGCTTTATGCAGTTTCCTTTATGCTTTTTGTTCTTTTATCCAAATCTAGCCTTGCTTTGGTGTCCATTTGCAGTACCCGTCCAAGACATATCTTCAATATGTCTTGGACGGGTACTGCAAATACATACATATATATATATATATATAATCAGTTGGTTGTTCATCCATATTGATTGTCCCAATCTTGGCCATATGCGTTCTTCATCCATTTGGTTTTTCCTATGTAGATTACTAGACCAGCATTTTAAATGGGAAGTCGGATGAAAATTTTTATTCCCTGAAGAGTTGAGGTAGGATCATGTTTTGGTTTACAATCTTGAAAGTTTATTTCATAGGCAGTTTTATCTGTGAACCAATAATACTGCCACATGATAGACTTTTATTCTAGTCATTTTGAACAGTTCTCTCATCTCTCTAACTGCCATTGGTAGTAGCCAGTCATAGAATTGGAGAATAGAGTTGGAAGGGACTTCCAAAGTCATCTGGTACAGTGTATGATGTTGCTGTTTTATGTTCAACTTAAAAATTATCTACAAAGAGGTTATTCATTTTTCTGAATCTTATAGTCCTACATGGTGCCCATTTTATGGCCATATATCATGTGATTGGCCATCAGCTTTCATCTCTGGCTGGGGTTATTTTTCCTTGGTTAATGATATTTAATAAAACTGAATTTTCATTTTATTATGTTAGAGAAGGGAGTAAAAGCTAGAGATCATAAAATGGATTTTTGACTCTCCCTCTTCTGTGTCCCTATTCCTCCTTTAATGTTCTAGGCCTGCCCAATATTTTCCCCTTTGTTCCAAAAGTAGTTGTGAAAGAAGATGAAGATTGGAAGTGTTCTGAGGTCCTCAGAAAAAAGCTGCCTTTGTTTTCAAAATTATAGTTAGAATTTCAGTTGGAGAGGTAAGCATAGGGAACTGTTGACTGAAACAATGAGTTACTTGAATGTTTTCCAAAACCAGATTGTGCCATTGGTCCTTTATTTCCCTAGTGCCTCCTATGATGTTAAATTTTGGTCAATTACATCATGAGAATGACATTTTCTCAATACATTTTAAAGAAGGAACAGAGTAGCTGCAAAAACATGTATTTCTTACGCTTTTACTGCAAAATGTTCTCATTGTTCAGCATTCCAGAAACTGATTGGAAGAAGAAAAAATCTCAGGCTTTCATGTTTCTTTTTCTTTAAAAACAAAAACAATTATTTGGTCTAGTCAGATTGTGTCCTTCTTACTCATTAGTATTTGCCATGATGGTAGAACTAAGTAAGCATCATTCTGCCATTTCAAGCCATGTAAAGCACTCTGTACCAAACTACATAGTTTTTGTGTCCTTTTTGTGTGACGTTTTTTTCTCCTTAAAAATCACATTTTAATCAACTGTGGCATTGAATGTGTTGCTGTAAAATGCAGATGAGCTTTTGCGCTACAGCCCCTTAATAGCCTAGTGTGTGTGTGTTTTTGTATTATTTGACAGTTCTGTGATGCCTTTGTGAATTCTTGTCTTCAAAGTTCCAAAACTTGTCATAAATAAACTTTTTCACTATGCACCTGAGACTCTTGATTTATATCACATTGAGATTTACATCATTGAGATTTCAGATCTCTTATCTTTCATTCTTCCTAAATATCTTTTAGGGGTAAAGGGAGGGGAGTTATCATATAAAATATTAAACCAATTATCTTTGAAATATACACTTAAGGGCAAACTTTTGAAGTTAACAGTAATAGGATTTTCGTCATCTGCACTTATATTCATTATTGAGTAATTATAGTCTTGGGTAATAATTAAATAAGATTTTGTTTAAATATTTAAAAAGTGGATTTCAGGGGGCAGCTGGGTAGCTCAGTGGATTGAGAGCCAGGCCTAGTAGGTTCAAATCTGGCCTCAGATACTTCCCCGCTGTGTGACCCTGGGCAAGTCACTTGACCCCCATTGCCTACCTTTACTACTCTTCTGCCTTGGAGCCAATACAATAGACTCTAAGATGGAAGGTAAGGGTTTAAAAAAAAAAGTGGATTTCAGAATGTAATAGAAATCTACATGATTATGCTTATTTTAAGTATGCTAATTGTACTTATCAAGACTAAATCTGTGTTAAAACAACTTCAAAATGATTGACAGAAACCAAGGAAGGACCAAATGGATGGAGAGATATCCTTTGATTATGGTTAGAACCAATATATTAAAAATATTAATGATTCCCAATTTATTTGTAGGCTGACTGCAATACCATTCAACAAACTAATTGGGGGGCAGCTGGGTAGCTCAGTGGAATGAGAGTCAGCCCTAGAGACAGGAGGTCTTAGGTTCAAATTTGGCCTCAGACACTTCCCAGCTGTGTGACCCTGGGCAAGTCACTTGATCCCCATTGCCTACCCTTATCACTCTTCTGCCTTGGAGCCAATACACAGTATTGACTCCAAAATGGGAGGTAAGGGTTTAAAAAAAAAAGCTAATTGGTTATTTCATAAAATTAGATAGGCATTAAGTGTATATGGATAAGTAGACAGGCAAGAATGTTATGAATTGTGAAAAAGAAATTTGAAAACAGGGACTTCTAGATTTTGATATCTACTTTCAGGCAATAATTACTTTTGGAAACACTTACTGAAAAAAGAAATAGAGCATAGGTTCAGAGAGTCTTTGAAGTCCAGTGCCTTTATTCTACAAACAAGGTTACAAGACCAGAGAGTAATTGCCTTACTCAAGGCCACACAAGTACATGGCAGAGCCAGGACTCATAGCCACATTCCTCTAAAAGAAACATAATAGAGAACTAGAAGTAGAACCAATTGTGTGTGAAATAATGAGGAATAGAATCATTGTTCAATAAAACCCAGATATGTGTCTTCCACATTTACCTGGATAACAGCCTAAATATTAAAGCAATGACCAAACTAGGAGAAAGATTTTTATCGATCAAATGGAAGAAATTAATGAGACTAAATGAAGGGTTGTAATTATACAGAAAAAAGAGCCTTTTGCTCAACCAAAAGCATTATCTTCAAAATTAAAAGAATTTCAGGAAAAAGTATGTAATAAATATATGATAAATATATCAGATGAAGATCTGACATCCAGAATTATTAAACAATATGAGATTAATATCTGTAAGTCATATCTATGTAAGACAATTATCTCCTAATGATGGTTCAGCAAGACCTGAACAGACAATTTTTAAAGGTAGAAATAAACTTAGTAACACAGAAAGATGTTTAGGTGATGTTTAGGTGCATATGAAGACTATCTTAAGATGCCACCTTATTCCCATTAGAAAGGCAAAAATAGCAAAAAGTTATAAAATTCCATTTTGGCAGGACTGCAGGGAAAAGGGCAAGCATGAGGGATTAGATTTTTGCAATATACAAACTAACTGATCATAACTTTTTACTGATTCCCTTACTAGAAATTGATCATAAAAGACTTTTTTTTACATCATCCTTACCTTAAACCCTTGTACTTCGGTATATTGTCTCATAGGTGGAAGATTGGTAAGGGTGGGCAATGGGGGTCAAGTGACTTGCCCAGGGTCACACAGCTGGGAAGTGGCTGAGGCCGGGTTTGAACCTAGGACCTCCTGTCTCTAGGCCTGACTCTCACTCCACTGAGCTACCCAGCTGCCCCCTACCTTCTGTCTTAAAATTGCTAATAGTATCTTTTTAGAGACAGAAGAGTAAAAAGGGTTAGGCAATTAAAGTTAAGTGACTTGCCCAGGGTCACAGATTTGAACTCAGGCCCTCCAGTCTCCAGGCCCATCTCTCTATCCATTGAACCACTTATCTGCCTCAAATCACAAATAATTAAAAAGACCTATGTAAAAATATTTGCAGTGGCTTTATAGCAAAATCTTATAAAAACAAAAATTTACTGGAGAACAGGTGAATAAATGATGGTATGTTAATGTGATAGGATATTATGTTATAAAAATGAAATAATCAAAGATTTAATAATAGAAAGGAATACAAAATGGGACCAGCAGAACCAGAACAACATATTCGCTGACTAGAACTATTACGTATTTACATAAAACAAAACAAAGGCCCAACTGGCATAAATTCAGGGGGGCTTGCAAAGCAACACAGAGCAAATGTATTTTGTTTATTGCAAATTCATTTGGTTCTGCTTTGTTAGATGTTGAAGGTTTAAGAGTTCATCCTATTATCTCTTTGATAGTTATTGAGTTTACAATAAATTAAAATTTATTTTAAAAACTGATAAGCCTACTTGGTTAAAATTCAGAATCAGTACTTTGGACCTTCCCAGAAGAAATTTTAGAAATTTTTTTTTTTTTTTTTTTTTTTTTTTTTACCATTTTATACCAAATTTTACCTTTCATCCATGTAGGCCTTACTCTGGGATATTCCCTAATTCCCAGGCCCAGGTTTTGCAGGTTGGGTCCCTAGAGGGCTAAGTATATTGGGAGTAACTGCAAGTGCCTTCTGTAGCTCAGAAGCCTCCTTCTTATGTTCTCATGCACAATTAGCCAGTAAACTTAATCAGCTTGAAACCAAAGCATTTACTCAGAAGGCATAGCAGACGTAATAAGAACTAACATTTAAGTAGTGTCCATTCTGTGCCAAGAGCTTTACAAATATGATCTCATTTGATCCTCAAAACAGTCCTAGGAGGTTGAGGCTATTATTATTCCCATTTTACAGATGAGGAAATGGAAGCAAAGTAGGTTAAGTGATTTACTCCAGATCCCACAGCCAGTAAATGTCAGAGACTGGATTTGAATTCAGTTCTTCCTAACTCCAGGCCCACTCACGATGCCACGTGGCTGCCCTGGTAGATGTTACACTCCCTCCCACCAATAAATCTAGGACATTTTCTCCCACAAATACAAAGTCCATGGGAGGAATGGGGACTCAAGCTTGGTTCTGAGGTAGTTGGGCACGTATATAGGATACACCTGCGGCAAGACAACCCACAACATCTGGTACCATCAGGCCCAAAAGCCCTTGTTCTGTGTTGAGTCCCTAAGGAGTTCCCTAGCATCTGCTGCTGTCTGGAGCCCGACGCTCCCATGCCGAGGGTCACAATCCTCAGGACTGCTTTCTTCTTGGGGTGACTGTCTCTGTCTAGAATGTCTGGGTGCTCCCTGGGAGATGCAATGTCCCCTGCTGGTCCAGTAGCTCCTCATGGCTCAGGATAGGGGTGGGGAGGGAGAGAAATCCTGTCCTCTCCTCCCCATCCCTCCCTGGGCATGGATTTCCTCCACAGGCTTGCTTGGCCTCTGAGTCTACAAGTCCAGCTTCTGGATGAAGCATCTCCTAGTCTGATGTTAGATACCACGATGGGTCAATGGGGAGGGAGAAATGAGAGATACGGTCCCTCAATTCAATGTGCAAGGCGGAAAACGGAACAGTCCCTACTCTCAAGGCGTTCACGTTGTACTGCAGGAATACAACATGTTCACTTATAAAGAAGCAAAAAGGATATGCAAAGTAACAAAGTAAATTCCAGAGGGAGAGCCAACTAAAGCCTGAAAGGACCAAGAACACTTTTCTGTGAAATGAGGCATCTTGGCTGCACCTTGAAATAACCTCGGTACATTCTCCTGTTGGAAAAAGACCTGATTTTTTCCTGCTGCATTTTTACTCATTTTTAACATGAACTTCTGCTTATCATGTTCATGACGGAGCTAGTCTTCCCTTTCTTTCTCAATGGACTCGGGAAACCAAAGGGAGGAAGCAAGATGAAGTTAATAACAATTTAAAGGAATGGAACCAGGCAATTAGGAGGTGCATCGGATAGAACCACTGGGCTTGAAGTTGGGATGTTCTCGAGTTCAAATCTGGCCTCAGATACTTACTTGGGTAAGTCACAATCCTGACTGTCTCCGTCTCCTCATCTTGAAAATGAGCTGGAGAAGGGAATGGCAAAACACTCCAGGGTCTTTGCCAAGAAGGGCCAAACACAACTGAATAAATGAAGCCACCAAACAAGAAAGGCTCAACATGTCCACATCCAGTGAAACAACACAACACCCCTCTGGAAACATTTTCATTTCATCTTCAAATATGCTATTTGAAATCTTCAGCATTCATTAGTCTTTCTTCTTAGCACTGAGGCAGTACAAGAATGGGCTTAAAGAAGAGTTTACTTCTAGCCAAGGTGTGATACAGAGAGGGGAGCATAACAGTTTTGCAGGTTTTGCAGAGTTCTTATGCCCCCCTCTCTGTATCACAAAGGGCTGAGGCATATGCCTCTGATCTCTGGGCCTTGACTTACAGCTAAGTGGGCTAGATTTATAGCCTGTTAGAAAGAGCTTTCAGTTGACAGAAATTTGATTTGTCCAGCACTTAAGAATTCTTAAGGGTGTGTATGACAACCCAGCCATGTAGCTGATTGTGTCTTCTTCCCTGGAAGTGTGAGGTTCCTTGGTTAGAAACCTCAAGTCTCCCTTGATTCCCAGCAACTTCTCTCACACTTAGGAATCCCAAACTCCACACTGTGGCACCTTAATCCTTCCAAAGTACTTGCTAATCTCTATAGCTTACTGCCAACATGGGGTGATGGAACCTTTCCCCAACCTGTCCCTCTTCCTCCTAGCCCACAACCCCAAATTAGATATTCTCTTTTCTACCCATCCTGGAAAGACTGGCTTTTTTTTTTAATTTTCCTTTGTAAGGCAGGTTGCCCACTGTCAGATGTTTGGAAAATACTGTTGAACTGAAGCCATTGGTGGGAAATGTTGAGAAAAATGGCCCTGGCTGCAGGAAAGCTTGCTTGAAGACAGGACAGAAGAGGTCTGACTCCCTGAAATTTGACAATTATGTTTAAGCCTCCAGGGACAGCTGGCCTTTCCTGTGGCCACCTGTGGAGTAGAGGTGCTGCCCTCATCTCTTACAGGTTTTCAAAGGGAAACCATAAAACAAATGGGAAAAGGTAAGAGAAATAAGGTGAAAAGGGATTAAACAATGAAGCGAATAGAAGAGCTCCTAATATAAAGAGAACACCCTCCTTTTTTATGACTATACCAGCAGTAATGCCTTTCAGAAATAAAGTGTCTTTAAAATGAAAAAGCACCTTCCAAGATAATATTAGCTAACTTTTGTTGCAAGTGCTTTAAATATTTTATCTCATTCAGTTCTTACAACCTGTAAAGTAAATGCTATTATTCTTCCTATTTCACAGATGATGAAACTGAGGATGAGAGTTTAAATGATTTGTTCAGGGTTATAAGGCCATAGTTACAAGGCTCAAACAGGGCTTAATTCTAGATTTATTAATATTTTTTTTCAACAAGTTTTTGGTTCTAAGATAGAAGAGTGGTAAGGAATAGGTAATGGAGGTTAAGTGATTTGCTCAGGGCCACACAGTTAGGAAGTATTTGACACCAGATTTGAACCCAAGACCTTCCTGTCTCTAGGGCTGGCTTTCAAACCACTGAACTATTTAGTTAATTCTGGATTTTGAGTCTAACGCTTCTCTCTACTACACCTCCTAGCTGCTCTGTCCCTATCTGGCGACCTTCACCTTCTTTGTGTCATGATCACTTTGGCTTCTGAAAATGCCTGTGGAATCCTCAGAATGATGTTCTTATTTGCATAGATTAAAATACATGGGATTACAAAGGAAACTGATTTACCCCCTCCTGCACATCAGATTGACTAAATGACAGAAAAGGAATAATAAGTATTAGAAAGATTGTGGGGAAATAAGTACACTAATGCATTGTTGGTGGAGCTGTGAACTAGTCCAACTGTTCTGTAAAACAATTGGTACTATGCCCAAAGGGCTATAACCCGTGCATACTGTTTGACCCAATAATTTGTTATACTTCTCATCATCAGAGACAAACTCTCTTAAGACCCAAAGTTGCTGATTTGAGTTTCCTTTACAAATTAAAATTCCTGGCCAATTTTGCCACCATAGCTGGCAGATTAGGGGTTGTAATGTCTGTGTTCTAAAGTGGCAAATGCCAGCTTGCGCCACCAGAAATATGGCTGTTCATTTCTGTACATAACAGGGTGAAGACCTGTTCTCTTCGATTTAGGAGTCTTTGGTATTCTTCTTTCTCCCTTGCCCCCTCTGCAAGGGCAGAAAGGGACTTTCCATGCACAGGGCTTTCCCCCCACAGGCCTATTCATGAATCTCCCTAGGTGGAGTGCCACGTCTACTTCTCCTTTCTGTGGTCTTGGTGGGACTGGTCAAGTAAGATGGTGACCTCTGATCGAGCCTTCTGCCACCAACCACATACAGGGCTCCTCAACTTCTACCTCATCTTTACAGCTCTTCTACCCCATCTCCTCCGCTTCTCTGACTTTCCAAAACACCAAGGAGTCTGCATCCAGAGTAGCATCCATCCCTCAATGGCTCTAGGGATGATTTCGTTTTGTTTTTGATAGGGAATGAGGCACCAATGGAATCCCAGGTCTAGAAACTCATCCCTTCCCTTCTCCATTGGTGTAGGAAGCTCTTTCTATCCAGTCTGTCAACGTGTAGTTTTAATAAATTTCTAAACATTTCCTTGTCCTGAGTTTTGCCTCATTAATTAAGAGTAAAAGCCCAAAAGGAAAGAATTTTTCTTTCAATGCCATTTTGTGCATACATGGCAGTGTGCACTGAGATCCCTCCCCCACTGTGGCTGGCTTTCAGTTAGCCTTCACCAACTTCTTAACCACTCTTCCAGATCAGAAACACAGACAGGCAAGTGTCCCTCCTTGATGACCAAGCTCTACCCAAGGGAGTGCTAGAACTACCTCAAACTGGGATAATTGTGGAATTTTTAATGTGATGTCTCATGCATGCCTCAGAAATCAGCAAACCCTGGGAATCTCAGCTTCGTTTATGGTTTTGTTGATTGCTTAGACCTAAGTGATTGGAGAAAAGTCTAATGATGCAAATTAAGCTTGTGTGTTGTGCTTCCATTTTTCCCTTTGAGAGCAAGTTGTTAAACATTTACTAGAATACCAATGCCTCTGCCAATTTTCAATTTATTTGTGGGCGAGTTCTCCAGATAGGAAGGAAGCTAGGTCCTTGAGGTTTCCAGTGTCCCCTCTTCCAATATCCTGTTTCCTGCTGTTGGCTCTTAACTAAATAGTGGGGAGTCAAGGAAAGGGAAAGATACCCTTAAAATAGTCAATCTGACTCCTTGTTTGTCCTGCTAGTCAAAAGAAGAGTGGTAGGGAAATTGAAGCTAGACTAAAAGGTTCAGGGGTGGGGGGACAGGCGGATGGCTCAGTGGATTAAGAGTCAGGCCTAGAGACAGGGAGTCCTGGGTTCAAATCTGGTGTCAGACATGTGCTAGCTGTGTGACCCTGGGCAAGTCACTTGACCCCTATTACCTAACCTTTATCGCTCTTCTGCCTTCGAACCAATACACAGGAAGGGTTGAAAATAAAAATATAGAAGGTTCATGGACCTGGTATTTCCATGTTTCCTTCTTTACCATGTATAGCTAGTTAGTTTTAAGTTTCCACTTGTTTTAACTTAGGACCCAAACCATGACCTATTTATATGACTATAGAAATGGAGAATATGGCAGAGTGGATTGGCAGCTGGGCCTGGAGGCAGGGAGACCTACATTCAAGTCCTTCTGGGTACTACTATAGAGTAATATGACCATGGAACAGATCATTTAACTTCATTGCTCCAGACATCTCTCTAAGATGAGGTACTGATCTGCCTCGTTGGAGAGTCTGCAAAACAGAAGCTCTTGGCTCCAGTGAAGCCTCAGGTTTTCTCCTGTGCCGTTCCCCTAAAATAGAGTTATTGTGAAAATTCTAGAGGTATGTGTTCTCTCCCTTTCAATTGCTGGGCATAGCCTTTAATGAGCTGGGAGAGTGCCAGGCCTGGCGTCAGGAAGACTCATCTTCCCAAGTTCAAATCTAATCTTGGACACTTATAAGCTGTAAGACCCTGGGTAAGTCATCTAACCTTGCTTGTCTCAGTTTCCTCATCTATAAAAATGAGCTAGAGGAGGAAATGACAAGCCATTCTAGTATCTTTGTCAAGAAAACCCCAAGTGGGATCATAAAGAGGAACTTGAGTAAACCAACCTGGCAACAACAACTCTACCTTTGGCTTAAAGGATAAGCTTCTTCTTGGATCCAGGGCGGGGAGGTATTGATGCACATCAAGATTAATGAACTAGGGGCAGCTGGGTAGCTCAGTGGAGTGAGAGTCAGGCCTAGAGACAGGAGGTCCTAGGTTCAAACCCGGCCTCAGCCACTTCCCAGCTGTGTGACCCTGGGCAAGTCACTTGACCCCATTGCTCACCCTTACCACTCTTCCACCTATGAGACAATACACCGAAGTACAAGGGTTTAAAAAATATATATATAAAAAAAAAAGATTAATGAACTAAAAATGCATGTTATTCATGGAAGCAGCCCATATTTATTTATTTATGCCATTTATTTAACACTTCATGCTTTTTGCCAGCATTTTTACCCACATGATTGATCCTGATCACCATAACCCTATGAAATAGGCCCAACAGATATCACTGATCTGCAGGTTTGACAGAAGAGGCAACTGAGGTCCAGCAGAATTCTGCATTTGGCAAAGCCAGGATTCCAACCTAGGTTTCCTCACTTCCAGGCCAGAACTCGTTTCACTCTAAGCATGATTTGTTTATCTTTGTGCCTGTTAAACCTGTATGATTCCCCCTCTCAGTATTCTAGAAGGTGGCAAATGGCAGGATTTAAGCCCGGAGTTCTGGAGGGGTGTCAGGCTGCCGGGAAGGATGGCTCACTTGGAAAGCCTCCATGGTGAGCAAGGTCTTGTAAATGCGCATGACGGTGGGGTAGGGGGAGAGGTCCACCTTATACCTGCAGCAGAAACGGAAGGCATTGAGCAGAGGCTGAGGTTTCAGCACAGACACGGGGAACTTGAGAAGAAGCAGGGAGAGGCAAGTTTTATTGATCTGGGCAGAGAGATTCTTGAGGGAAAGTAGAAGCAGGCATTGCAAGAGTGGTGGCTTTCTGGAGGCAGTGCAAGCCTCTCTAGGGGTTATTCGGTCCTTATCCTGTCTAGTTTTGAAAGTATCTTTTCGTATCTTGTCTTTCTACTAGAGCTTCTTAACCTGGGGTCTGTGAATGTAAAATATTTTTAAAATTTGTATTTCTTTTTTTCCCCTCAACAGTGAAGATGTTTCTTTTCCATAAAGAGAAGAAATTCAAAGGAAACGCATGTGATGGCTTGGATAGACCCAAGCCCCCCGTAATTGTATTTTGGTATAACTGGTTTCCTTTGTGATTTCATGTATTTTATGCACTGAAAAATGATGCTGAGAAGGGGTTAGTTGACTTCACCAGCTTGCCAAAGGTGCCCCCAACACAAAAAAGGGTGTAGGACCCTTGCTCTAAGTAAAACTCAAGATCCCCAGGATCCGGAACTGTCTTGTATTCCTCTTGGTACCCAAAGGAGCCCCACACATACTAGAATCTCAATTGATACTTGCTGTATTGGGGGGAAAGGAGGCGAATGGGTAAAGCTGGATGTCTGTGTGCTGGTCTAGTCTGCTCTCTGGGGACAATGCAAAGGATACATGTGGGCAGTGAACACCTATAGAAAGGGGACAAATGCTTGCTGGGGGGTTCTGTGTCTGGGACGCCTCACAGGAAACTAGGATATGGGCACAATCACCTTCTAACAAGCAAAAGCCAAGAGATGGATCATCCCTGCAGTGACTGAGGTCATTTCATTGGACCTCACAAAAGGGAAAGTGGAGTCCCAATAGAGAATTAGAGAAGTTGAGATGCTACCAGTAAGACTTCTACAAAAGGGGGGGTCCCATGGGGGAAAGCTAGTTGCTTATATATGTAGAAGTCTCCCTGTGGTTGGAGAATGGGGTGAGGTGGTGGGCAGGGTGTGAGGGTCTTTACTCACCTTTCAGCATTAGCCACCTGAGGCACCAGGCATAAGTCAGCCATGGAGATCTGCAGAGAGAGGTCAGAATTGGTCCCAGTCCAGGATCCTGGCCCACACGCCTTTTAGTTCTGACTGTATCCTTAGCCACCTCAATAGAACAGTCATGCACTTCTTTCCCTCTCAAGCAGGAATAACTGCATCCCTGGCCCCAAAGCCTCTGAATGTAGCAGGAAGCCAGAAATCTCTTCCAGAATTCTTGGGGCTCTAGCCCTAATGTTCCACTGAAATAAATATTCATTAAAGAGCAGGATCCCTTGGTCAGGCAAGGGTGGCTGCCTTGGGGTATGCAGTCTGAAGGCAGTCTGGAATGTTCTCCCCTCCAGAGCTGGGGAGCTGCGCAGAGGCCTGCTGCCCAAGGTTCAGCTGCTTCTCATGGCGCCAGAAACCAAGTGGCTGCCACAAGCCACTTCAGACCACAGACTTCCCTTAGGCTAGAGTTTGGCCGATGAGTCCATCAGTCAGTAAACACTTGTTAAATGCCCACTACGTGGCAGGCATCGTGCCAAGCACTGAAGAGACAAAAAGAATCAGAAGACAGCCCCTGCCCTCAAGGAGCTTCCAGCCTGATGGAAGCAACATGCAAACAAATATATATAAACAAGCCACCTAGAGGATAAATAGGAAGCAATAACACGGAAGGCGCCAGAATTAAGAGGTTGGGGAAAGCTTCCTGTGGAAAGTGTAATGTTAGGTGGGACTTAAAGGAAGCCAGAAAGGTCAGTAGTCAGAGTGAAGGAGGGCGAGCATTCCAGGGATGGGGATCAGCCAGAGAAAATGCCTGGATGAACTGGGCAGGTTCTGGGGCTCCTGACTGTTTCCCCACTTCACCAAGGTCTGGCAGTCCTTTGGCTAACACCAATGCACCCAAGCTACAATGGAGGGCTGGGAGAACCATGAAAGAGCAGGGAGGAGGAAGAAGGGTTGAGTCTTTGTGCACGGACAGGGAAGGGGAAGCTGTTTTTGTTCTGGCCAAACTTCTTTTTTCGGTTCTCTTCTGCCTCATATTTCCATATTTCTCTTTCCCTTTTCTAGAATTTCCCTCTGTGTGGATCTTCTATATCCAAAAGCTTCTGGACTAAAAACACAACCTCCTGACTGATTGGTGCCTTCTTTGACTGGAAGTCAATCAGTTCCATCAGAGCAGTGCTTTCTCATAAAACACCCGAGCATATCTGATTCCCT
This sequence comes from Gracilinanus agilis, assembly GCF_016433145.1. NCBI lineage: Eukaryota > Metazoa > Chordata > Mammalia > Didelphimorphia > Didelphidae > Gracilinanus > Gracilinanus agilis. The sequence continues at coordinate 484,523,868 of NC_058131.1, read as the reverse complement.
CACCTGTCATGATGAGTGTGCTGGCCTTGGAATTAAGAGGACCTGAGTTCAAATTCAGCCTCAGACCCTTACTAGCTGTGCCACCCTGGCCAAGTCACTTAACCTTTGCCTCAGTTTCCTCAATGGTAAAATGGGGATGAGTAGCACCTACTTTGTAGGGTTGTTATGAGGATCAAGTGAGAGAAATATTTGCAAAGGGCCTGGCACAGAGCAAGTGCTTCATAAATGCTCGTTCCTCATTATAAACAGTAACAGCAATATTGCAACGATGATCAACCGAAAGACTCAGTGACTGGTCAATCCAGTGAGGCATGACAATTGCCAAAGGACTCATGATGAAGAATGCTATCCACCTCCAGAGACAGAACTGAAGAACTCTGGGGGCAGACTAAAGCATATTTTTTCCCCACTTGCTTTATATATATATATATATTATATTTTTTTTTTTTTTTTGGGCAGCATGGCTACTATGGAAATATGTTTTGTATGCCTTCCCACGTAGAATGGGTATCGCACTACATGTTAAAAAATAAACAATTTTACTAAGCTTGCTCTCCCTCTCCTATAAGCCAAGAATTGAGTGAGCTGTCCAGACTCCTCCTTATCCCCCTCCCCAAAGCTGAGCAAGCAGCCATGGCCAGCTGCCCTCACCCCAGAACTGTTCTGATCCATGGAAGCAGGGGGCTTTTCTTTTTCTTTTTTGGAAACCCTTATCTTCTGTGTCTTAGAATGGATACTACGTATTGGTTTCACAGCAGAAGAGTGGTCAAGGCTAGACAACTGAGGTTAAGTGACTTGCCCAGGGTCACACAGCTAGGATGTGTCTGGGATCAGATTTGAACCCAGGTGCTCTGAACTCCACACCTGTCTCTTAATCCATTGAGCCGCCCAGCTGCCTCAAGGAGTCTGTATTCTTTTTTACTGCCATGGCTTCCTGCTGACCTCTCTAGTGGGGATTCTTTCCTTGCCACAGTCCTGCTGTGAAGTTACTGGCCCCAACTCCTGTGTAAGAAAGGTCCGGTGGCTACCCTGGAGTGGAGGTGTCTGAGCTAGCTGAAGTGAAGTGAAGAGGGGCTAACGCCACTTCCCTTGTCCCTGCCCAAACCTCCCTCTTTGGCTGGCTCCATGCAAGCGAGCAGCCTTCCCTCAGAGGCTTTTCCTTAAACGTGCCAAAGGAAAGGGCTTATTGCCTTTGGCGCTGAGTGGTGCTGCTAGTTCTTCTATGAAGTTCTATTCTAGCCACAGATCCTGAAGGGGGCCACAGAGAAGGAAGAAGAGGGACATCGGGATGGTCCCTACCTCATTTCCCAGGCAGTACTTCCCTGCTGTGTTCTGCAGGACACTCTCTAGGGCTGTGAAAAGAAGAAAATAAAAAGCCATGGACATAAGTGGCCTAGTAAAGGGAAGACCAGGCAGCCCAAAGATTTGAGATTTGACCACTGGTTTCGGATTGTTCCCATTAAACCATTTTAGCTATTGTCCAGCCCATCTCCTTCTCAGTTGTTAGCCCTGTAGTCCTTCCATTTCCCAGTCTGTTTTATCAACACCAGAAAAACTAGAGGGAGATCATGAAAGCAGCACTGGATGAGCAGGGCAAGTGCCCTGAAATCCAGAACTGGGGACTTGTAATGAGGGCAGGACAGGGTAGAGACCTACCTCTAAAGCCAGAGCTGATGACTGCTTGTGCCCATGCCAGCTGAGTTTCTTGACCCACTTTCTTTAGGATAGATAAGTTCTGAGAATCCAAAAGAAATCCACTGGTCAGATTTGGTAGCCCTGTTAATCCTGCCAACTCAGCACCAACTTTCTGTTAGGTCTATCAATCCAAAATTGCATATTAGGGTGAGAGACGTCATTTCTTCTGTCCTGGGAGATTCTGCTCTGGGAAGATCTCAGTTCCTTGAGGTCCAGGGGATGGGGTGGAGATACCTAGTCCCTGGGACCTTCTTCTCTGACTGCCTAAAGTGGTGATGGCCAGTATAAAGGGTCAATAACAGGAAATAATATTGCAAATGAGACCCTAAAAATCAAGGTGCATAATTTACAAAAACTATCATATGTTAACCAAAATTCACATCCTGGTAATGTGTGCTTAATTAGCAGATGCCATCTGGATGCTCCTATGGTCCTATGATATATAAATCCCAGAAAATTTCAAACTTTCATAGTAAAGACCATCAGAACATCAAGTGATGCTGATAATTTTTTGAGACAATGTGAACATGTTAATGAACTAATCCCAAGGTGGCACAGATAAGTGTCCCCCCAAAAAACCCCTATAAAAATGAGACCTTAAATTTCTGCCCCCAAGCACTTTTACAACTCCACTGGGTCCATGATGTTGAGTGCTGGACATCTAATTTCAAGAAATAATAAAAGAGACTGCCCAGATCTATTTGACCAAGGAACATTCACAGATCACTTCCAGGAGAAAACCTAAACTTCAACACCAGGTAATGGCATGGTCAAAAAATACCCTAAGCTACTGGGTGTGGCTAAATAATGATGAAGTATTGACATTTTGATAGGGAGAGAAGAGACTTGTGTTCCTTTAGAACCCTCATGTCTTCAAAGAGTCCCAGAAGAAGTTAAATGAAAAAAACATAGGACCTCTATGTGGATATGTTCTGTTCCATTGGTTTTAAGAAAGGAAAGAAAAGGGAGGGCAAAAGGAATACCACAGGGAACAAATGAGGAAAAGGAGGAGATACTTATTACTTCAGGCAAATAGGGTAAAATAAGAAAAGCATTTAAACATAGAAGAAGGGTTGTGGAATGGTTGCATATATTGATCTCTTATCTGAACTTCATAAAGGAGGGTTCTACAAACACACAAAGTTTGTAGAAATACATTAAAAGCAACAGGCAAATAGGTGTGAATATGAAAAGGGGAGGAGGGAAAAAATATCAAGAGTATAGTTGTACCACCCTTACCACTCTTCCACCTCGGAGCCAATACACAGAAGTTAAGGGTTTAAAAAAAAAAAAGAAAAGAAAAAAAAGAGTATAATTGTAGAGGGAATGGATGCAAACAAAATAAGCTTCAGCTTCAGAGGGTTAATTATAAAGAAAAAGTATAAGAACCAGGTGAAGAGATGAGGGGCAGAAGAGTAGGAACAGACTATTTTAATTAAAGACTACTAATGCTGACCAGATTCCTTTGCTTTCCATTCCCTCTCTATTCTTTTTTTATTGTAGAAAATTGAAGATGTTTAAGAGGGTGTGATAATGGGAAGTATGCAATTAATAATTATAATCATGAACTTGAATGAATAAAAAAGAAAGGTTAGCAGAATGAATTTAAGAGGTAGAACCAATAATATGTTAATTATAAGCAAAATACTTGAAACAAAGATTCTTATAGAATTGTAAATTGAGGGGCTAGAGTAGAATACATTATGATTCAGAAAAAATTAAAACAGCAGAAGTAGCAGTTGTGGAGGCACACTGAATTGCTTCTCCCACCCATACCCCAAATGCCTTTTTAAGCTACACATTACAAAATAATATTAAGATAATATTTTAGTGTAGTCTTTGGTCCCACCTAAATAAGAAACATTATCAGTATTTAATCAAAACTCTAATAAAATAATATAAAATAAAATAAAATAATACAGTGGGGTTTTTTTTCTTACCAGAGACCTAACCACTTCCTTTGATGTGGGTGAAAATGGGTGAAAGTATAGTGGGGAACTGTGTTGGAGGATGGATTTGGAATGATGATCAAAGAAAGGGAGGCCACCGTTTGCTCCAATTAAGAGCATTGTCCTCTTTTCCCCTGCCTTGGCCAGATTCAGTAATGAAGAGACTAAGAAAAGGAAACATCTCTGATTACTTCTGTTAATGTAAGTATCTCTTGAGTTGGCTAGGTAGAAGGAGAAGACTTAGCCCAGTGATTCCCAAAGTGGGCGCCACTGCCCCCTGGTGGGTGCTGCAGTGATCCAGGGAGGCAGTGATGGCCACAGGTGCATTTATCTTTCCTATTAATTGCAATTAAAATTAAAAAAAAAATTAATTTCCAAGGGGCTAAGTAATATTTTTTTCTGGAAAGGGGGCTGTAGGCCAAAAAAGTTTGGGAACCACTGCCCTTAGACTAAGTTGTCAAATTACAAGGTTTATTAAAATGATTTTCTAAGTTGCACTAACATTTTGTTAGTATTATTCTGAGACTGTTACCTTGACTCTGAACTCTTGCTTAATCTTGACTTTGGAATTTTGTTGACTGTTTTTTTTTCTTTTTTTTAAACCCTTAACTTCTGTGTATTGGCTCCTAGGTGGAAGAGTGGTAAGGGTGGGCAATGGGGGTCAAGTGACTTGCCCAGGATCACACACCTGGGAAGTGTCTGAGGCCAGATTTGAACCTAGGACCTCCTGTCTCTAGGCCTGACTCTCAATCCACTGAGCTACCCAGTTGCCCCCAATTTTGTTGATTGAGAATAATATAAATGGTAATTCCAAAGTAGCTTATATCAGAGATAGTTGTATGACATTGGATATCAGAGATATTTAAAGGCAATGGGAAACTCTCTCCATTTTTTTTATCTTTCTTTAAGTAGAAAATATTTAGAATTATTTTAATTTAGTTGATAAGATTTTTCTGGCCTACAACACCAAGTGCAGAATTTTCTTCTATATAATCATGGTCTTGGGCAATACAACAGCAAAAAATCAGATATAGTTTAAAGGAAAAAGCAGAGAAATTAACATCATTTTTAATGACATCACTATAATAGAAAAATATCAATATTGAATACATATGCAATAAATGGTACACCTAAGAACTTAAAGGAAAAGTTAATCCAATTTCAGGGAGAAATAGTAAACTATGATACCCGTAGACTTCGAGTCTAAATGAATCTAACAAAAAGATAAATGAGGAAGAAGTTAAGGAACTGAATAAAATTTTACAAAAGTCAGGTATGACAGTTCTCTGGTGATTACTGAATGGAAATAGAAATATGATTATTTATTAGTTCTACATGACACCTTTACAAAACTTGACTATGTGCTAGGGCACAAAAGCCTCATAGTTAAATGCAGAAAACCAGATATTAAACACTTTCCTTACTGACTACAACATGATTACAAAATGTAATTAATAAAGAGTTTTGATGAAAGGATTCAAACTAACTGTTTAGTTAAATGAACATATCCAAAATATGAAAAGGTTAACAAAATAAATATTAGGTTAACAGAATAGAACAAGCAATAGAGAATTGAAATAACCTAATATCAGAAAAAGACTTTGAATAAACCAAAAATAACTTTCAAGAAAAAAACCCTGGAACTAGATAGATCTACAAGTGAATTTTGTCAAATATTCAAATGATATTATCACATAAATTGTTTGAAGAAATAGGGGCAAAAAATCCTAAATAAATTAATTCTAAAGAATTGATGGATAGGGGGCAGCTGGGTAGCTCAATGGATTGAGAGCCAGACCTAGAGACAGGAGGTCCTAGGTTCAAATCTGGCCTCAGACACTTCCTAGCTTTGTGACCCTCGGCAAGTCACTTAACTCCCATTGCCTAGCCCTTACTACTCTTCTGCCTTGGAACCAATACACAGTATTGATTCTAAGATGGAAGGTAAGGGTTAAAAAAAAAGAATTGATAGGTAAAAGAACAAATCATAGAAAGGAGATAATCTCATTAAAGCAAATGACAAGATGAAGCAACATGCTAAAAACTCTTAGCATGCAATCAAAGCATTCCTTACTGGAAAATTTTATTTCTAAAAGCTTTCATTAATAAAAGAACAAATCAATAAATCAGGCACACAACTAAGAAACACCAGAAAAGAAATAAAAACAAACCCATGAATAGAAATTCTAAAACAGATAAATATAAAAAAATTCACTATTAGTTGATAAATAAAACTAGAAGATGGTTTGAAAAAATTCACAAACTCAATAAGCCCTTAGCCAGTTGCTCTTAACAAGAGACAAAACTGCCAATATGAAAAAAAGGAAAAAAAGAAAATTACAACAAATTAATATCAGAAATTACCTAAAACTAACTGTTTAGTTAAATGAATATGTCCAAAATATGAAAAGGTTAACAAAATAGATAGCAGATTAACAGAAAGAACAAAAAATGGAGAACTGAAATAACCTAATCTCAGAAAAAAAGACATCAAACAAGCCATAAAAGTACTTCCAAAGGGAAAAAAAAATCCTAGAATAGATGGATTTACAAGTGAATTTTATCAAATATTCAAAAGATAAATTAATTCCATCATCACATAAATTATTTGAAAAAATAGGGACAAAAAAGATCCTGCGAGACTGCTATTATGATAACCAATGTGATCCTGGTACCTAAAACAGGAAGGGCTCTCAGAGAAAGCTACCCATAGGCCAATATTTCTAAATAATATATTTGAAAAAATCTCAAGTAATATATCAAAGAGGCTATGTAACCACACACTAAGAAGATCAATATTCTATGACCAAGTTGAATTTATACTAGAATTGTAGGATTGGTTCACTTTTAGGAAAACTATGAAAATAATGAGTTGTTATATATTACTGTTACATTTAATGTAATATGTTATTATATAATAATTATATATTATAAATAACCATGTTATTTATAAACATGAATTACACCAGCAGAAAAAGCTTTTGACCAAATACAATACCCCTTTATGCTAAAGATAGTAAAAAATCAGAAATAAATGGTAAATAATATCTAAAACCAAAAGCTAGCATTATCCATAATAGAGAAATGCTAGCAGCCCTTCTAATAAGACCAAGAAAATTCAATTGGAAATAGAGTGTTTCAAAAGCCTTAGCACAGTTTTAACCTTTAAAACAAATTAATAAATAGAATAACTAAGCTGTACATAGTGAAGATTCACAGTTTCATATGCAGGCCTCCTTTTCTGTTTTTCTTTGCATAAGGATATATTCATATTGGTTTCTTAAATTCATCATAATAATGAAAATTTTATTAAGTAACATATAATCCTACTCTGGGTTCAGGAATAGTTAGGCTGAATCCTACTTAGGATTGGGGCAGTTAGATGGTACAGGGGATAGAGTACAGGGCCTGAGTGAGGAAGACTCATCTTCTTGAGTTGGAATCCAGCCTCAAACACTAACTGTGTGACTCTGGACAAGTCACTTAACCCTGTTAATCTCAGGTCCTCATTTGTAAAAATGTGCTGGAGAAGGAAATGACAAACTGCTCCAGGATCTTTGCCAGGACAATCCCAAATTGGACAGGACCAACCACAAATCTATTTGGGGATAGTTGCAAAGGAGAGGGAAAAGTCAGCAAGACTTCTCTGTAATCTTCTGTTTTCCACTGTCTCTCTCGAGAACAGTCAGTCACTGGAGTGTTTCACTACACCAGATATTGGGATGTAGAAGAGAGCCTTGGACTACGGGTCAGGGTATCTTGTTCTTACTCTGAACTGTTATGAACCTGCATAGCACTTCCAACAAACCACTTTTCTCTATTGCCTCAGCAGCTTTTTCATTTTATTTTAGTCCATGTGTTAATTCCTAGGGACAACCTTTTTCTGATCCTGCTAAGTTACTGGGGTTTCTCTTTTATTCAAATCATCGTGGACATATTTATCTGTTTATGTCTTTTATTTCCAAAACACACTGTAATTCTTTGAGGGTAAGAAGTGAACATCCTTTTGTCTTTGTTTTGCTAGGGAGGTCCAGTGCCTTGAATACATGGAGGGTATCTAATCAAGTATTGGATTAGATAGGGCTAGATAATACCAAGTTAGAAGTCTCACTAAACTTTTCATGATTCCGTGAGGTGGCTTGCACCTCTGGCCCTTCTCTTTGTGGCCCTGCCATCTTTCTCTCGGCCACAAGTCTCAGGGGACTTACGATTGATTGTCTTTAAAGGTCTGTACCTGCAGGGGCTGAATTCCACTAGCAATGAGGTCCGAGATCATGCGGACACTGGCCCTTTCCTTGGGGTCCAGCGGCAGGAGCCTGGGGGCCGTCGGTCGTGTTTCTTCCAGATACTCGATGATGGCCAGCTGCAACCCACAAGCGACAAGGACAAGGAACAAGGAAGTGAGAAGAGGTTTGTTCCCAGGGGAATGGCTACGAAGCCTAGCTCGGGCTTATTTGATAGAGTGGGACAGCAGAGGCGGGGGTCCAGCTCTCCATAGGCTTCCCCAAATTATCTGCCCCATCCTCGCGCCGCAGAAGGAACCCTTAGAGATTTCCCATAATCCTGGCCCCAAAGGCCCAGCTTGAAGACTCTTATCCCCATTGAAGGGAGAAATGAGAAGGCAGTTTAATCCTTACTCCCTGGAGTTGAGGCTTTCAGAGGACTAAATCATTGTCTCCCCTTTGGCACATGCGCACATCAGGATGGGGAGGGAGAAGGAGACTAGAGAGAATGGCTTCCACCCCATCTGCTTGGGAGGATGAGCACGGGCTGCCCCGTCCTCAGTACTCACGGACTGGGTAATGGTAATGCCGTCGATCTTCAGGGTTGGCACTTGTTTCATGGGGTTCAACGACTCGAATTCCTTAGTAAACTGTGAAGACAAGATCCCAAAGGGAAAGGGAAAGCCTGGGTTAGTCAGATGGGGGGAAAGGAATGTCGCTCTATTCCTCCCGGGCCGGCCTGCTCTTGTCTTCTCTAAAGCACTCTCTCAACGTGGGCCATTATGAAGAGTAGCTGTTAGCGGCTTACGTTGGCTCCCACAGACAGACTGGAGCGGCTCCCCGAGTCCCAGCCTCGTCCTACGCGTTCTTGGCTCCCTGCCTGGAGTGGCCTCCCTGCTATTTCTGTCCCGTGAAGTCCGACTCATCCTTCCAATCTTAGCCCCAAAGCCAACGCCTCTATGAAGCCTTCCCAGAGAATCCCACCCGACAAAAGCCCGGAGGCCGTCCACTTTCTGCAACGGTCTCCGACATCCTGGGGCGCAGTCTTTCTTACCTGCTGCCCCCCGTCCTTGATGAGGTTGATCGGAACGATGTCGTAGTCAATCCCCTTGAGAGCTAGCGCTGCAGAGGGAGAAACAGCACACCCATGTCAAAGGCTGGTGATGGGGCAGGCGGGCTCCCATGCCCGGGAAGAGGCTCCCGTGGCTGGGCTTCTAAAGGAAGTTTCTCCAGTTGTCACCTTTAGGAAGTATTCCCTAGTCACCTGGGCACAAACCGTTCTCTCTCCTGTGTAGCGTTTAAGTAGTTACTGTCTAGACCAGCTGGGCAGTGGACGGTACACTGGACCTGGAGTCAGGAGGACTCGGGTATCTCTGGGCAAGTCTCTTAACCTCATTTTCCTTATCTATAAAATAGGGTTAATCATAGCACCAATCTCCTTGGGCTTTTGTGAGCATAAGAAGAGATAATGTTTGGAAAGTGCTTTGCAGACCGTAAAGCACTATATAAAAGTGGTTCAGTCATGTCTGACTCTCTCTGACCCCATGGGCCCAACATACACCAATATAAGCCATGGGGTTTTCTTGGCAAAGATTCTGGATTCCTTCTCCAGTGGATTAAGAGGTAAAATGACTTGCCCAGGGTCACACAGCTAGTGAGACTGGATTTGAACTCAGGTCTTCCGGACTCTAGGTCTACTAGCACTTTATCCACTGATCCACTTAGCTGCCTTAGACTCTAGGACTGTACTCCCTCTAAAAGCTAAATATTATTATTATCACCATTCATGCAGTACTTATTCTATGCAACACAACAGAGTGGCCCTGTTTACATCTCGTACTCCTCCCTAGATGGAAGCTTGTGAAGGCAGGGACGGCAGTGGCAGTCTGTCATCCATTCTCATCATCTCTGCCTTCAGCCTGACACCTTGCGCTGCCTCCCAGGAGGAGCCTAACAAGTGTGTGCTGAATGAATGGGATGGTGTAATGAGTAAATTCTGAATTAGATAAGTAATTAGAAATTATTGATAAGTAGGAATAGGTGGTTGGCTAGAGAAGACAAGGTGGAATGAGCTAGACTCCTTTAATTCAAACAGTGGAATCCTCATGGGAAGGAATTCTCAGCTTTCTCTTGGAAGGGCAGTTAAGATTTACTGGACTCACTCTTTGGGCTTGAGGCTCAAAGGGGATGGTTGGCGGTTTTCCTCTGATATTCCTTGAGGATTTGGAGTAGCTGGTTGGGAATAATATCTTGTGTTTGAGAAAGACTGAAGAAGAACAGAGTGAGTGCGACTCTGACAGTTCCCTGATTCTACCAGAGGGGACAGTTTCATTTCTGTGAAACCTGCAGTGTCTGTGATTCTGTCAAAAGCTGGAGTTTAGAGACTGGAGACAGAGAGGGCTGAATTGATTACTTGAAGATATAATATAAAAAGGAGTCTAAGTAGATTAACTTAGTTAATTAGATGTTCTATATTATAGATAGATTAAGGAGTTTAAGTGAGGTCTGAGAAATCAGATGTGAGAAGCTCCTCACAGGGCAGATGGGGAACCAGGTATTAGTATTTATTAGATTTAGGGATAAATAGATTTAATAACTCTCATCCTAACTCATCTCTAATTCCTATATTATAGTTACAATAAATAGGGTTTTTTATATAACCAGTCTCCAGCAGATTTTCTTCAACTGCCAACAATTGAATCTATCCATAAATATTGATGCCAATCAATATCAGGGTTCATATTCTCCATTATAACAGGTACAGCTGTTTCCTGGTGAGGAACCCAAATCCTGGAACACTAAGCCTTCCAGGGAGGGGAGGGGTGAAGAGGACAACCAGAGCACCAAAAATCAAAATTCATAAACAAAGAAACAAATTATTATATAGATTCATAGAGTTGGAAAAGACCTAGCCATCCTCTAGCCCAGTCCCCTTCAATTTGACAAATGAGGAAAATAAAGCCTCAATGGGATGAAAGTGATTTCTCCATGTGATGTAGACATTTGAACTTAATTCTTTAAAGTATAAACCCATTGCTTTCAATGACAGTTTGAGAAGTGTTAACAATGAAATAAAGATGCTTTTATTTTATTTTTTTAAATCCTTACTCTTGTAAAGACGGGATTAATTCTACCCTGCCCATTTTTAGATTTAATCACCAAAAGGGTACACACCCCATTTATCCTTAAGTAAGAGGAGGTCTGAAAACCATATGTGTGAAAGTGGGTGACTAATCAGAATGGACTGACTGTCCCCTGGGCAGTCCTAAGTAAAGCTTTAGCTATAATTGGTACACATAAAGTGGGAGGAAGGGATAGGAAGTGACAAAAGGAATGGTCTTTAAAAGTGTCAAGAACTTTCTGTTTTGAGGTTATTTTTCCTTGAACTGGACCCTGGAGGAGCTCTGGCTGAGGACCTTGCACTTCTTTATATTTCTCCTTAGAACTACCACATGGGTGAGTGAAGGGCTAACTCCTTTCCTTGGATTTTTCTTGGAGGTACTAGCCTCCAGAGGGGCCCCTCCTCTGGAAGAGGCCTCTTGGCTAAAACCCTTGTTAACTGACCCTTAGGCCATCTGGCTGGGGCTACTGGAGCCCTGCTGGAGTAAGCCAGGGCTTGAGCACATAGTTTAGCTTGTTAAGCTAGATCTCTTACTCTATCCTCTTCTCATTTCTCTACTTTCACTCTTTCCCTCTATTTTATAAATTGTTAAAAAATCATTTGGAATTAAATTCTTGGCAACCACCCAATTAAATATTCAGTCCAACCATAATAATTTTACCCTTTACACTTTCCATCTTAGAATCAATACTGTGTTTTGGTTCCAAGGCAGAAGAGTGGTAAGGGCTGGGTCCTGGGGGTTAAGTGATTTGCCCAGGGTTATATAGCTAGGAAGTATCTAAGGCCATATTTGAACTCAGGACCTCCTGTCTCTAGGCCTGGATCTCAATCCACTGAGTCACCCAGCTGCTCCTTGAAGGTGCTTTTAAAATGGCAGTATCTCATCTTATTTCAGAACATATTATGTCTCATATCTTTCTCTGATGAGGGTAATCTGCTCAACACCCACAAATCAATATTTGAATGGAAGAAATCAAGTCCTCAAGGGTAAACTCCACCTCCTTTCTCATTAATCTAACCTAGGAAAGTCTCCTAAATAGCTTGAGGTATTCTTAGTGTTTCCAGAAATCCTGCCTTGACCAACTTTAGACAAAGAAGGTAATGAATATTTCATCTTTGATAGAAGGGAAGGAAGATAGCTGTCAGGAGTTTGGGAAATAGAATAGTGATGTTCTGGGTATATATAAATGTAACTGGGGTGAGATATGGATGGAGAGGTGATTGGATTAGGGGAGCTGGGAGGTGAAGAAGATTAAAATGTTTTTTTCACATGTCCCAAATGGTTCACAGATGTCTCAGAAGTTGAATAAAGTTCTGAACCACTGGTATATCAAACTGAAGTCAGTAGTTCCCAGGTTAGGAATTGGATTTATTTTTTTCCCTAGTTTGCTAATTGAATTTTATTTTAATTACTGCTCTGAGAACTATAACTTCTGACAAACATGTATTCTTAGTTTCTTCTCATTTCTTTTTTGAACCATCTGGAATTTCTTGTTGTAGTTCCATGCCCTCTTGAGATTATATAAGAATCCATATTTCATTAGGCATTAATTTTGTCTTTTGACTTTTGGTAAGAGCTTTGTATTATTTTTGAAGATTTAGTATTTATTTTTCCCTTTTAGATTTAAGATCCTCTCTGCTGATTTATCTGCTTGTGGTGTAAGTTTTTATTTTCTTCTATCTGAAATCTTTGCTGTTTCAGTATTCTTCCTCTCCCCCCATCTTTATATTTCCCCATCACTCACTTGGCTCCTTTTTTTTATCCTGTGGACTCAGTTCTACATATAGCATGTAATTCCTCTTTGAATTTTTTTTTAAGTTGGTGGGGGTTAGGGGAGTAGGGTGCAGCATGTGGCTTAGTGGATTGAAAGCCAGGCCTAGAGATGGGAAGCCCTGGATTCAAATCTGGCCTCTGACACTTCCTAGCTATGTGACCTTGGCTAAGTCATTTAACCCCAGTTGGCTAGCCCTTACCTCTCTTCTGCCTTGGAAAACTTAGTATTGCTTCTAAGAATGAAAGGGTTAAAAAAAAAGTTAGTGGGATGGATCAAGTGTGTGGCCTTCTATCTTACTGGTCCCATATCCCAGAACTCATTTGATTGTCAGTCTTTAAAGATCTAAAGGGTTATCATGGGGAAGAAGATGAGATAGATCCATTCTGTTTTGTTCTGGAGCAGGTTCTTAACCTGGGGTCTGGGAACTTGTTAAAAAAATTTTTTTTTTTATAACTGATTTGTACGATTGGCTTACTTTGCAATTCTATGTACTTTATGCATTTAAAAACATGCATTTATTATGAGAATGGGACCAAAGGATTCACCAGACTGCCAAAGGGGTCCATGACACTAAAAAAGGTTAAGAGCCTCTGTCAAAGGGCAGAGCTATCATACTGGCTGCTAAATTTGACCTAAACCAGATTAAAACATATTTGGGAAATACTTGATAAAATAAATAAAAACTCAATAAAATACAGATAAAATGTTATATTTTAAAAACTAAATCAATATGTGGGCTGTGGCTATCTTCATGTAGGGATTAGTAGTTTCTTTCCCTCACGATTTAGGAGTAGACATAGCAATACAATGCTACAGGACAATTCTAAAGAATTTATGACAAAGAATGCTTTCCACCTCCAGGGAAAAGAACAGTTGGAGTCTGAATACAGATCAAAGCAGACTTTCTTTCACATTAGTTTCTTTATGGTTTTATTTGAGAGGTTTTGGTTTTATATGAGTATTCTCTTACAATACAACAACCAATATGGAATATTCCGATAACCCAGATCAAATTGCTTCCATCTCTGAGAGGGGGTAGGGAATGGAGATAGGAGATAATTTGGATCCTAGAATGTTGGAAAATATATCCTGAAAATTGTTGTTACATGTAATTGGGAAAATAAAATATCTTTAAAAGATTAAACAGAAAGATCTGGGAGTAGAAAGTTCCAGGGAAGAAGGTTTTCACTTGGAATATGGAAAAACTTATCAATCTTAGCTGCCCAAAAATGAAAGTTTTTCCCTCTTTTGAAAGAGTGGACTCCAGAAGAGATTGCTAAATAAGAAGGGGGCTGGGCCTTTAATATTCCATGATTCCTAGGTTCTACCCATAAAACAGAATTAGAAGGTTGCTCTTGGTAGTGGGCAGAAAGAGGGGAGAGGGGAGAGTGGAGGGGTGGAGAGAGAGACAGAGAGACAGAGAGACAGAGAGACAGAGAGACAGAGAGACAGAGAGAGAGAGAGAGAGAGAGAGAGAGAGAGAGAGAGAGAGAGAGAGCTGTTATTGAGTTGCTGGTTGTCAGTTTTTAGTGTGTGCGTGTGTGTGTGTGTGTGTGTGTGTGTGTGTGTGTGTTTTGCTTTAGAATCAATTAATAGCTGGCATTTATTTACATAGTACTTGAATGTTTACATATTGCTTTCTACAGATTATCTCCTAGAACCTCTATCCTTATTTTCCAGATAAGTTAGTGGAAGGGAATGAAATAATTTGTAAATGGTGACAGACTGCTAGTCAGTGTCAGAAGTGAGAGAAGAACTCAGGTCTTCCTGATTTCAAGTCCTGGAAGATAATCTCTCTGGCCCACAGATGGCTTTCCTGGAGTACTGTCTGGCTAGTTCTGACAACTGCATGGCCCTGCTCTCACTGGTCCTCTCTCCCACTTCTGGTTTCTGTTCCCTCCATTGGAACCTCCCCTTTTTCTAACAGGCTCAGAGGGAATCTAAAGGGCTCTCTCTTCAGGACATTGACCTTCCCCAACTGATTAGTTAGCAAAATCAAATAAGATAAAAGCCTGGAAAGGAATGCAATTACTGATAAAAGCCAGGCCCTGCTCCTGGCCCCCAGCAAAGATGCTGCTGCCAGGACAGCTCAATTCTAAAGCATAACTTTATTAATGGGGCTCTAGAGAGTTGTTTGTTTTTTTTTTAATCGAAATACAATTTAGGAAAATTACAAAACTTTCAGGAAAGGAAAAAATCTTTTTTGTCAAGTGTTAACAGTGACAATTTGGAAAATAAAGTTTTGAACTTGATGGAGACTGTACATGTAATGTAACAATTCTAATGTCTCCTATGAAATGATCAAAAAATACCCACAAGATGTAGGCAGCATTGGAGGAAATGAGGTAGGGAGAAGAAAAGCAATGGCAGGGTGAATGGAAGAAATAATTACTACAGAAAAATAATGTGCTGTCCTCCCTGCCCCCAACTTTCTGCTTTCCTGTGGGAAGCCCGCAACTAATAAGACTTAGCTGATTGGAGATGGGGGAGGGGCTGGTACCTTTAACCCAAAGCAGTGCAGTTGAATTCTGTCTTCCTATCTTACATTTTTTTCTGGGCCTGGCTCTCAATCCACTGAGCCACCAAGCTGCCCTTTCCTAGCTTCTGTGGAGTCCTCTGATTTCCCTTCAACCTCTCCTCTAGGATTATGAAGATGAGTAAGGGAGACCACTCTTACCTATTCGAACTCTCCAGGAGCAGGAGCTTCGGAAATAAGAATAGAGGATTGGCTGAGAAGAGAGAAGAGAGAGACACTTAATTCATGCTTTCTGGTCTTAGTCACAGAACTCTTCCTAGGGTGGGCAGAGGTGGACATCGTGCTTCCCACTCTAAACAGGGAGTGGGCTTGCAGAATAGATCTTTAGTTTTTGATGTTTCGATTTGTGAATGAATTGGATTTAAGTGTGGCAGAGTTGCACAAAGTTGTGCACAAAGAAGTCACAAAAAGTCTTATGAGAACAAAAGCACATTCAGAACTTTAAGATCAAAGGATCAAAATGGACAGGAGCTGTCTTCACTGAGAGTCAAAGGGCCTGCATCTTGGTGGGGCTCCTAGCTTCCAGAAAGCCTTACCTTCCCAGGAACTGCCATGTTGCTCTTATGAACCTTGAACAGAAGAATTTCCCTAAAAACCTGCTTGGTGGGAGGAGGAGTTAATAGGGGGTGGAATACAGGAGCCAATGGGGAAGCTGGTACTCTCCTACTTGGCTCAATGTTGTGGCCAGCCTTTGGGAAGGGAAAGACAGGCCATCTAGCGTCCCAGTTCTGGTGGGATTTCTTTTTTCTTAACATACTTCCCACAAGGTTGCTGAACCCATTGTGTAAAGAGACAACCTGAGGCACAACTATGAAGCAATATTGTTTTAGGTACCTGTTTCCCCTCACTGAATCAGCCTTTTACTCCCTTCCCCCTCTCATCGTCTTTATTTTCCCACTCATAAAAAATCTGATAGATTCTCTAACATTAAGATATTGGGGGGAGGAGGGAGCAGACAGCTGAGTAGCTTAGTGGATTGAGAGCCAGGTCTAGAGACAGGAGTTCCTAAGTTCAAATTTGATCTCAGACCCTTCTTAGCTGTGTGACCCTGGGCAAGTCACTTAATTTCCATTGCTTAGCCCTTACTGCTCTTCTACCTTGGAACCAATGCACAGTACTGATTCTAAGATGGAAGGTAAGGTTTAAAAAAAAAGATATTAGAGGCTTAATAGGGGTATTTTTCTTTTAAAATTGGACTCACATGAAGGACAGTCAATGCTTATAGGTATAGGGAATCCTGAGATATTTGTCTCCTCCCCTTTTATTTCCCCTTAGGGCAACTGAGAGAAATAAATTATACATCTCTAGAGAATATATACAGGGCCTATTGTTGTTGATGTCATCAATCATTCAGCCAGGTCTAACTCTTCATGACTTCAGGGACCATAGCTATCCTTTTCTTGGCAAGGATAGTGGAGTAGTATGTTCTTTCCTTCTCCAGTGGATTCTTTTGTCAGGCAATCAATCTGAGGTGAAGTGACTTGCCCAGTGTCATATAACTCAAAAGTGTCTGGGGCTGGATTTGAACTTAGATCTTTCTGATTCATGGCCTAGTACTCTTAGTCCACAGATAACTCTGGCCTGTGCTGCCAGTAGCAGAGAGTAAAAGGTGTTTATAGGGAAAGAACAAAGCCTGGGATATAGGATGCACCTGATAAGTGCTTACTTATCAACTGATTGATTAAATAAGTAGTGGCAAAGGAAGGAGATATTTTTGCACTCATTTCTCATTTAGACAACTCTTACCCTGTAGCTCTGAGGTTTAACCACTTATTTATACAGAAAAAAATATTCTCCAAATTACAGAGTAATCCAGTGGGTAGAAATGAACCAGAATAATAGGGAAAGGGCTCTTGAAAGGAGACACTAGCATCTCTAAATACTTGACTGGAACTCAGGAGCCTAGTTTCTAGGTTTTAAAGCTTCTAGGTGGATAAAACGCTGATAAACACCTGAGTTAAAATCGGACCTCTGATACTTACAACTGTGTGACCCAGGGCAAGATTCTTAACTTTTCTGTGCCTCAGTTTCATCATCTGCAAAATGGAGTTAGCTCCCAGGTTTTTTTTTTAAACATTTATTAATATTTACTTTTTTGAAAAGTTAACATGGTTACATAATTCATGCTCTTACTTTCCACTTCACCCCCAACCCCCCTCCAGCTCTATCCCCACCCCACCATGGCTGATGCATATTTCCACTGGTTTTAACATGTGTCATTGATCAAGACCTATTTCCAAATTGTTGATAGTTGCATTGTAGCTCCCAGGTTTTGAAAAGATACAATGAAATGTTTGTCAAGAGATTTGCAAACTGAAAGCGTCACAGAAATGATTATAGTTAGTTTTGACTTTGTGACTAATTCGGTTCTTGACTTTAAGAGTAATCTAGCTACTTTCTGGGCCTCAATAGTCTTTCCCAACAGAGGGTGCAGTGGTGCGACGCAGTACAATCTCGCTCGAGTCCGCGAGACGACATATCCCAGAGTGCAGTGGGGCCACCGCAAGTTTAGAAGGTGTTGAAATCGCTTTTCTACTTCGGGGAGACAAAGGGGCTCTTTCTGCAGGCTAGGCCTAATTCTGGGCGGGTAGCAGAGTTTGGGGGAGTCAGAAATCTGGACACCTTTCTTCCCCCCCTCGTCCCGGGCACTTAGCCCTTCCGTTGTGCACAGACCTTTCCTGCCTGCATCTTGGACCCTTCTGTGCTCAAGAAGCTTCACAACTGGGACTCGCCGGACAGCGTGGGCAAATTATTTAGCTAGTCAGAGCCTCAGTTTCTTAATTTGTCAAGTGAGGGAGATCGGATTAGATTGCTTTTATAGTCTAGGTTTCCTTTGTGCTCCTGGGAGTGGTAGTCCCTTCTACGCTTTTCTAGCTCATTCTTCTTCTTAACGCGAGGCAAATAGAACTACCTCTCCCATCGTGTTCCGCGACTCATTAAAGATTTCCGGCTGCAGATCAAGAACTACCATTCCCACAATGCACCACGCCATCAACTACGGGCAAGACAGGGGGCGGGGCAAGCAAAGGGGGAACTACATTTCCCAGGTCGCCTCATTCTGAGGCCCTTTGCCCCTCGCTGGCTGGGCTGGTGGGGAGAACCGGTTGGTATCTGGGCCTGGGCAGAGTAAACGAAGGATGTGCCCGGCGGCGGTGGGAGTAGGTCTGGCCGAGTCCGGGCTTCGCCTCCGTCGTGGCCGCTGCAGGTCGAAGGTTTCCGGGGTTCCACTGGCAGAGCCGGAGCTAGCTGCCGGGGATGGCGGCCTTTGCTCTAAGCAGTCTTCGAAACCGAGACCAAAGCCCCCTGGGCGAGCAGTGGGGTGGGTCCTGCTGGCCGCAGTCACCATGCTGGCCTTCGCCACTCGCTTCCACCGGTTGCACGAGCCGGCGCACGTCTGGTGAGGCTGGGGCGCCATGGCAACAGGGAGGGGATGAACAGCTGTTTGATTGGCTGAGCCGGCCAAGGGGGCGGGATGTGATTGGAGGTGAGGCCTGGCAGTGAAAGGGTGGTCCAGGATAAATCTGTAAAAACTTTTCACCTGTTGAATAAATGGACATTTAAGGGCCAAGATACCAGCCCTCAGCCCAACTCATCCGGCTGTGTAGGATTTCTCACCTAGGGAAAGAGAATAATTCTATGGGTCTAGAATGTTTTTCAGAGTGCTTTGAGATCTCCCCCATTTATTAGTCATCATTTCAGAATACATTTAACAGAGTGTCTTCACTGCCTTCCATATGATGTGAATTTAGCCTAACTGCATTGGGGAAGGCAATACAAGGTCTGTTTTCATTGTACCTATACTGTTAATATTTGAACTCTTTAGGCAGCAGCAGCAAAGGGATATTTTTTGCCCTTTTCCCATATCAAGGGCAGATGATTATGCTTCTGGGAAACCAGGTCTGGAATTTCCCTGTAGGAATAGATTGTTCTTAGTTTTCTTCTTAAATATTCAGTTTGAGAGTACTGATCTGAGGAGACGTAGAAGTCTGTAGCCAACTTTTAAAAGATTAAAAAAAAGTTGGGCTTCAGTTTAAAAAAGAGAGACTTCAGTGCAACTTTTAACTGACCAATGAATCAGATTACCACTTGGATATAATAATTATGTAAAATGGAGTGGGAGAGAGTTACTGTGGTGATGAACAAGATTATTTAATAATCCTATAAGTATGGGTATGGGAATACCTATCTGTTCATTTGCTAAAGTTGTGATATTTGTAGTATAGTATTGAATTCTAATTTTTGCAACCTGGAATGCCCATGTTCTATGAAACACCCTCCAACAAGTTTTATAGTTTTATGTGCTTACCTATAGGGTATGGGTGATTTCATGCTTATAGAAAAAAAAAACCAGGAATGGAAAACCACTAGAAAACTATCTCATATTACCACTGCCACTTTCCTCTGAACTTCAGGGAAGACTGAGAGGGGATAGGAGTTGAAAAGTAGAACCGTCTGTCCTTTGATCAGTGACATGGTTTCTACACAGAAATTTTAAGGTATCATTGCAGAAGCTGGGCTGCTTTTTATTACTGTCACCTTTTTCTTTTCTTTTTGCTCCAGTTGGGATGAAACTCACTTTGGAAAAATGGGAAGCTACTATATCAATCGGACTTTTTTCTTTGATGTTCACCCACCTCTGGGGAAGGTGAGGAGCTCTATGTTTTGCCACGTGGGCTGAGAAGTCTCTTCAGTCAATTGTTTGGTTGGTCAGTCAGCTGGATAGGTACCATGCCATGTACCAGTAGTCCCCAAATTATAAATAAGTTAGGAAAGCTATCTATTTATTTTCTCTATAGCCCCCAATTTCTTTCCCTACTTCCCACCTTGAGCTTTAGTTCCCTGGTATTATTGGGGGGGGAGGAATTTACTTTCTGGCTTTCCCCCCTACTTTTTAAAGTTAAAAAAAACCCAAAGATTTGTGAAATTCTGGAATAATTTAGGAGAGTATAATTTGGAGAAGACTCTTGAATTAAGGCTGGCTTTCCAAGAGTACTCCTACTCAAAAGTATATTCCCCACATAAAACTAGTATTTTTTTGCTTCATTCACTTTGCCATTCTACCCTAAAATTCTACTATCTAGAGAATCATTTGAATTTGCATTCATCTGCTTACAAAATTACAAACAAGTGTGTCAGGGCTAAAAGTTTACCTGTTATTCACATACTTATGTAAAATAGCCAGATTTCTTTTTCCCAAAAGCTAGCTGATGTGGGTACAATGAGGTAATGGAAGTTTTCATTTGGGTAGAGGGAAAGGGAAGGTAGTTTTGAATCATGTACTGCTTTTGGGTAGGATTATGGCAAGCTTGAATATGGTGTACAGCAGAAAGCTTAGAATAGCATGGAGGAGAGGGGAAGGAAACAAGTATTTGTTAAAAGCACCAACTAGGTGTGATACATTATGCTGATCATAAGTGCATAGAGGAGCACCTTGGTGGTGTTACATGGGGTTTAAAAGTAGAGCACCTGTAGGAGGTAGAAGATTGCCAAAGGTATGCTTTCAAAAATTTTTTTTAAGCAAGACTATAACTAGAGTGGGGTGAGCTTGTCCCAGGATACCAAATCTAGAGGATTTGAATAACTGATTGTCTACTGCAGCAAGAAACAACAGATATTACCAATTAGTTAACAAGAATGATTAAAGTAGGAAATTTCCAGATAATGCCAAGCTGGGATGAGCTCTTCTCTTGACTTCCCCTAACCCCAGTCAAATTGTGTGCTTTTTTACCCTCAAATGAAGGCACATTTCCTGCTGCCTGTAGGGGAATGGTTTTGGGAGCTTGCGTCAGGCTCAGAAATTCCTGGTAACATATAGTTCTGCCTAAGGCTGCTTTTGCTTCTAAGAAAGGAAAAGACAAAAAATTTTTCCTGTCTCTCCTACTCTGTTCTTGGGACTTTCTCGGTGGGCTTCTAATAGTAGACTTATTATTGATTGGTCTTTTGTGGTTGTTTGTGGGCAGACCTGGAAACATAATAAACATTTACAACATTGTTTCTAGGGGAATAATAAGTTCACAGTTCTAGATTTAGTTAGAAACTTTTGTAACACAACAATTGGAATATAAACTATATTACCAATACTTGTTTTGTATCCCCTGAAGCACTTAGCAGAGGAATGGATACACACAGATACAAAGTAAATACTGAATTTATTGCATCTTGGAGTCTTGCTGCAAAGCCTTTCGGATTCAACTTGCATGCTCCTAGCCCTTAAATTATAATTTAAATCTAAATAGATAGCTTTTCTAAGTTTTTTTTTTTCCTCTTTAGAATTTACTTTAATGGATCTATGTTCTCCCTCTGATGCTTTGTATTGTATTCCACTCACACTTTGCCAGCTTATATGATCTTTGCTGGTCTCATAAATTCTTCAAGGAGGTATCTATCCAAAATTTTAGGACTTTCCTAGCATTCCCCTGACACTATTTGAATCCCATAGAGCACACAGACCTTCATCAGTTTTACCCTTCCCTTGTTATATGACTAGCCCACTTCCTTTTTCTGGTCCTGCATTTCCCCAATGTTTCTTGCATGAATTTTGCCCTTGGTAATATGAAATAATCTTTGTTGCTACCACATTGCCCTTTGGGCAGCCCACCATTTTGATTCTTTGGAGACAGTCTTATTTCAGGAATTACAGCCATAAAGCTTCACAAAAGACACTTAAAATTGTGTGTTTACTTTAGGGAGAAGCTTGGAGTTATTTATGAGATTCCCAGATGCAAACCAGGCCACACCTTTACTCCTCTCCCAATCGGGGTCCATTTCATTTTCTATCTGTAGTTTCCAAGATATATGAGTCCCTGAAGGACTCATATATATGCTCCATGAGCAATCTAAGAATTGATGCCCCATGAGCAATCTATCCAGTTGCATATGATAGGCTGGTCAATATGTCTTTCTCTTCTATTCATTTTTTCATTTGTTGGTTGCTAGGCTGAGTCTTTTTTGAGTGGTACATCATTTGGGAGTCTGGGCCTTGATGGAGTCAGACCAATGTCTTCTACAAACAGGAGCATTTGGGGTACCTTACCCAATAGCAGTGGTTCCCAAACTTTTTTGGCCTACTGTCCCCTTTCCAGAAAAAATATTACTTAGCCCCCTGAAAATTAATTTTTAAAAAAATTTTAATAGCAATTAATAGGAAAGATAAATGCCCCTGTGGCCATCACTGCCTTCCTGGATGGCTGCAGCATCCACCAGGGGGCGGTAGTGCCCACTTTGGGAATCACTGAAATATAGGGACTTTTTTTTTTTTTTTAATTAAATTCTGCCTGGATAGCTTCAATGACAGCAAGAAATACTTTTGTGGCAAACATATGCCAAACTTCATAGAGTTATTTCTGAAAAACAACAATTCTTGTGTTTTTCTTGAGCAATGTATTCTCTGGCAGCATTACTAGGCATTTTTTGTTGTTTTCTTTTAAAGTAGCCAGTCAATACTCAGTATTCTACTTCCCATATGGATTATTTTGGGTCCACTCGGCACCATGTTGGAGTGAATAGTTCAGTGGCATATAATTTGTTTCTTTATCATAGATGTTCCTGATAGGTCTGATATTTTAGCTGCTTTTAGGATAATTACACAAAGACTGGTGTTTGTTTCTAAAGGAGGATTTTACATTATCCATTACATGGGGAGCTATAAAAATCAGTGTGAGGCTGATGACCTCTAATGCCCTTTCTGAATCTAAATCCTATAATCTTATGGCAAACAGTGTGGTGTAGTAAACAGGGCCCTGCTTGGATCTGTAGACAAAGATCTTGCATTCAGACCTGCATCATCTTATTCTTCTCATGCTCTTTGGCTCACAGTTTCCTCATCTTTAACATGAGGGGGTGTCATACAACTTCCTCATCTCTAACATCAGTGGTTTAGATGAGATGATTTCCTAGGTCCCTTTCAGCTCTAAATTCTAAGATCCTCTGATCTCTTAGGAGTTTGTAACTCACAATCCCAATTTATGGCTAATTTGCTTAGATATGAAAAGCCATATCTTCAGCTTTCTCTGGAGTTTTTCTGGAATAATTCTTTTGGAATATTGAGCCTACAAGCTCTCTTGTTTAGGAATTGGTCTCTAGGTATTTTTTCTTTTTTAAAAAAATTATAGGCTTTATTTTTGTTTCCCCAGAGAGCTATCCCTTCTAACAAAGAATTAAGTGTTTCTTTTTAATGAGCTATTTTTCTTCTTTCCCTTTGTGATGCTCCTGCATTTGCCTTCTTCCTTTTTCCGTCCCATTTCTCCCTTTATCATCTACCCTCCTCAACTTCTTCTCTCCCTTTGCTTTCTGCTTCTTTTTATACTTCAGAAGCTCTCCTCCCTTTCAGAGGACCTGTCTGGAAGAAATGTTCAGACAGGGAATAGAATGTGCAGTAGTCTTCCCCCTCTGTGATCATTTCTGATTTCACAACAAATTAAGTAAGGCTGAATGAGAAGCTACTCATTATCTTTGCTCATCAAATTTTCCCATTTCCCTCTTATATATTTACTGCTTTCAGATATGTGGTCATTATAGACCCTAAGAATGCAACCTGCCTCTAAAAACCCTACCCCCATCCCATTTCCTAGGCACAGAGAACTTTTGTTCATGCAGTGAGCATTCCAGACAAAAAGCCCTTTGCTTTATAGAAGCTGCATGAGAAGATGGTATTACTAATTAGATCTGTGTGCAGAGGGAGCTCTAAAACTGTGGGTGCAGCTGGAACAGAGTTTGATGGGGGAAGTTTGGAAAGGCAAGAGTGAATTTTGCTGCCTTAAATTCTCTGTTTCCTTTTTAATTGTCCTTTCCCCCCCCTCACCAGATGCTGATAGGACTTGCTGGTTACCTGAGTGGTTATGATGGCACCTTTCCTTTCCAGAAGCCTGGGGACAGATATGAACATCACAATTATATTGGGATGAGAGGGGTAAGATTTTGTGGGCTAATGAAGCCCAAATCTCATAATTGGATCTCTTTTGAAAACTAAGGATAAACAATAACAACAACAAGAAGCCCAAATGATTTAAACCTCATCTGTCCCTAAAGCCTTTACTCTCACCCACAGATAATATGAACCATCATGTATTTGGAAAAAACCAAAAACTTTTATGTGGAAGAGTAGGGTCAAGGTATTGTGTTTGTGCCCAGATAGTAGAAGTAGGACTAAGGGGTGGACATTAGAGAGAGGTAGATTTTGGCTCAGTAAAGAAGACTTCTTAATCATTAGAGCTGTCCAAAGAAGGAATTAGGTCGTGAGTTCCCAGTCTGGAAGTAAAGGATATAGGCTGTATGACAATTATCAGGGATGTTGTAGAGGGGATTTATGCTTCAGAAAAGGGCTTTATCAGAACATCTGCAAGATTCTTTCTTAATCTGATTCAATGATTCAATTGCATTTATAAAAAAAAAGACAACTTTTTCTTTGAGAATTTTAAAACACTTTAGAGACACTGAACGATGTATCAGTTCTTTCTGTATCCCTGCTCTGGGCTAATTATCATGTATGTGCTGTCATGTTCTACTGTATAAAACAATGGAGACAACCCCTTTCCCTCAGGGATCTTACTTTACAAAATAATTGTTAGTCTTCCTATGGTATGAATTAAGCTACATGTCGAACAAAAAATTATATTTGGGAGACAGATAGGTGGCTCAGTGGATAAAGGGCTACACCTGGAGACTAGAGATCCTGGGTTCAAATCTAGCTTCAGTTATTTCCTAGCTGTTTGATTCTAGGCAAGTCACTTAACTGCCATTGCCTATATCATACTGCTCGTCTGCCTTGAAATGGCTATTAGTATTGATTCTAAGACAGAAGGTAAGTGTTATTATTTTTAAAGAAAGGAAGAAAAGAAAATTATATTCTGGCCTTACATGGGAAGAATAGGTTTGTCATTTTTTAATTAAGTTAAAAGACTTTACCCATTTTCAGCACTTAGCACATCGCCTGACACATAGTAGGTGCTTCATAAATGTTTTTTTTTTATTTATTATTATTTTTTTTTATTTTAAACCCTTAACTTCTGTGCATTGACTCATAGGTGGAAGATTGGTAAGGGTAGGCAATGGGGGTCAAGTGACTTGCCCAGGGTCACACAGCTGGGAAGTGTCTGAGGCCGGATTTGAACCTAGGACCTCCCGTCTCTAGGCCTGGCTCTCAATCCACTGAGCTACCCAGCTGCCCCATAAATGTTTTTTGATTGATTTCCATGCTAAAATTATGTGTGGACACATTCTTTTCAAATGTGTGCAAAAGTGTCGTTGTAGTTTTTGTAAGAGTGATTGCCCTAGTATCCTGATGTTCCACCCCTTTAAAATGAACTTTTCCTTTAGAGGGTGAACTAATGGGTTATAAATACCCCCTGCATTCCAGAATCCTTTCTTCAGAGTTCCTAGCATGTGCCCTCTTAAAGCCAACCTTCAACTTCTCTTAAAACTTACTCTTATCTCTATAACTTTTATTACAAGGGACAGTTATTTTGGGAAGAGGAAAATGGAAATCAGATACAGATGCAGTCATTCTCTAAAGCCAACACCTTCTCTTGGGTTGATAAGAGAGGACCAGTGTGAATACCAAAAGTGTTGATGAGTATGTGGAAATGTAGGGTTTGTTTTGAGGGAAAAACGTAAGTTTTTAGATACTTTGTGACATTTGGGAACCTTAGAAAAGATGTTGTCATGGCTTTTACACATCCTAAAGTCATTGATAGGGAAATTGGGGGCCCATTTTATCCATCCAGTCAGTGATAGGTTAGAAGTCCCAGTGTTTTATTCAGTATAGAGGACAGTGTTGTGAGCAGAGTAGGTACTCTGTAAATACATGTTGATTTATTGATTTTATTCTTTACTTTGTTATTAATACTGGGGCAGCCAGAGGGCCCAGTGGATAGAGCCAGGACTGAAGTTAGGAAGACTCTTCTTCCTAAATTCAAATCCGGCCTCAGGTACTAGATGTGTCACTGTGGGCAAATCACCTAACTCTGTTTACCTCAGTTTCTTCAGCTGTAAAATGAGCTGGAGAAGAAATGGCAGACGACTCCAGTACCTTTGCCCAGCAAATCCCAAACGGGGTCAAAAGAGTCTGATGTGGCTGAAAAATGATCGGATGATAACAATAACAAATATGTATTGGATTATTGATTTTACCATGCACTGTGTTATTATACTATCTGCTTCTTGTCCAGAAGGAAGCAAAAGCATGTCTCCAAAGTGAATGTTTTCTAGTGCTAACCAGAGAAGCTTTGTTCAAAGACAAGCAAGCAAGTGTGAGATGGAATGTGGTATAGGAGAAGACCGGCTTGGGAGTCAGGACCCCTAGGTTTGAACTACAGCTCCTGTATTTATCTTTCATAGGATGCATCCCCCACCCGGGACAGTTACTCCTCTGATCCCTCAGTCTACTTATCTATAAAACTGGTGTATAGTGCTTTCACTACCCAACCTCACATGTGTGTTATGGGGCAATGATGTTAATCACTCATGTTCTGTATATTTTGCTAACAATTGATTCATTGCTTTTCCTCACTTTTGTTTTCACGTGATAGTTCTGTGCTTTCCTGGGCTCCTGGTTGATCCCCTTCGCCTACCTCACTGTGCTAGAGCTGTCTCGGTCCCGGCCGGCGGCTTTGCTGGCTGCTGCCCTACTCACCTTTGGTAAGTTGCTTCTTCAAGTTAAAAGGGCTATCACTTTTCAGATCTGCCGATACCAAGATTGGTTTGTTCTGCCATAAGCACAACACGTCGACTGTATTTTGAAGTGATTCAGTGGGTGAGAGAGAACAGGCTTGGGCATAATCCTTTTTTTTTTTCAGGTGGCAAGTTGGTTTATAAAATATGTGTTACACATTTTGTTTTGGAACAACAGACACTACCTAACAAATGCTCAATCCCCTCACAAAGTACATTTCTTGAAATCAATTATCTAACAGAATGATTGCAGTGATAATGCATACCAATTCTCATTTTTGTACCAGACTGATTAGATGATAAAGGGAAAATGTTTGCTTTAATTTTAATCATTTGACACCAACATTGCTTGTTGTCTTTGAACTATATTTTGTTACCTTTTAGGGTTGTCTTTTTTTTTTTTTTTTTTAACCCTTACCTTTTGTCTTGGAGTCAATACTGTGTGTTGGCTCCAAGGCAGAAGAGTGGTAAGGGTAGGCAATGGGGGTCAAGTGATTTTCCCAGGGTCACACAGCTGGGAAGTGTCTGAGGCCAGATTTGAACCTAGGACCTCCCGTCTCTAGGCCTGGTTCTCAATTCACTGAGCTACCCAGCTGCCCCATAGGGTTGTCTTTTAAAAAAAAGCTTATTGATGATTTTTTGTTAGGGAACAAGTATGTACTAAGCATTTATTACTGTGTGCCAGGTACTATACTAAATGCTTTACAAATATCTCATTTGATCTGCACAACCCTAGCAGGTAGATGCTATTAATATCCCCATTTTACAGTTGAGGAAATGGAGGCAGAGATTTAGTGACTTTCTCAGGGTCATACATCTACTAAGTGTCTGAGACTGGATTTGAACTCAAGTCTTCCTGACTCTAGTTCTAGTACTCTTATTTACTATTCCACCCAGTTGCCTTGGAAAAGCTAGGAAGGGACCAGGTTATTAAGGGCTTTAAATGTCAAAAAGAAGATTTTATATTTGACCCTGAAAGTAATAGGGAGCCACCAGAGTTTATTGAGTAGGATCATTGATATGGTCAGTGGCTTTAAGAAAAAAAAATTTTTTTGTCTTAAAATTTTTTTATTTAATTGACTAATTTAGAATATTTTCCCATGGTTCCATGATTCATGTTCTTTTTCTCCCCTCCTCCTACCCCTCTCCCATAGCCAATGCATAATTCCACTGGGTTTTGCATGTGTCATTGATCAAGACCTATAAGAAAAGCTTTTTGGTAGCTGAATGAAGAATGGATCATAGTGGGCCATAGAAATGTTAGTCAGGCACTTCATGGGCCTGCCATTAGGGCTCTCCAGAATTTTGTTTCTAACTTAAGGAATTTGCAAATTTTATCAATGGTGATGTGCCAAGTTTTAGTAAGTAATGAAGTATTTCCAATGCCTAGAGAACAACAATTATCGAATATATCATACATATATAAATATCATACAATAGTGCCTGACACATAGTAGGTGCTTGATAAATTAGTATAGATTAATTGGCATTCGGAGGTTTTGACTCTCAGATGAATCCATGAATCTGATCCACTTCTCCTGAAGGGATTCAATTGTTTTTCAGACACTGGCTGCCTTACTTTGTCACAGTACATACTTCTGGATCCCATCCTCATGTTCTTCATCATGGCTGCAATGCTGAGCATGGTCAAGTATAACTCCTGTGCAGATAGGTAAGTGAAATGATCTTTGGAGGGATGGGGTTATAAGATGCCCGGCCATTTTGTTCTTTTGAGTTTCCCTCATTAGAAAAATACATGTGGGTAAAAGCCTCTTTGCATGCCACTTTACAGCTCTAATCTTAGCAGCTGGAGCCCTTCCCATCCCACATGGGAGCCATGTGTTAAATGTTTGAAGACATTTAATTCAATGCAGTAAATGTAGTTTGGACTTAAGGAGTTCACTTTATTGCAAACAGTTCTTAAGAGGCTTGCTTGGATAGTTCTAGAACTCATCTAGAAATTCTAATGTTCTTCTCAGACAGGTCTTTGGCTTCCCTTTCGGCCCTGGTATAGCAGAAGGAGCCTAATCATCCATCTTAATCAGGACAAAAAAAGGCTAGTACCTAGGCTACTTTAGGCCCATTATTGAGAAGCAACTTCTATTCTGTTTGCTTTCAAACCAATAAAGCTAATCAAGTCTGAATAAATTTGTACCAGCCAGTTCTGGCCTCTTTAAAATTTTCAGATGTTCTGTATCTACAGGGCTTTCCTGAATTTTCTTTTTGATTTTAACTGAATGGTCATTAATGAAAAGTAAATTTCATTTAAACTCATAGGTCATAGTATAACTTCCAGGTTACAGAAAATCCTGCATCTTTATAGAAACATAGGATTTTTAGAGCTGGAAGGATTCTTAGAAACAGCCTAGTCTTATGTTACAGATGTGGAAATATCTTTTCCCCTTACTGTTCTTTGCTACAAGGGAATATCCTCTTCTGTTGGTTTTGCAGGCCCTTCTCTGCCTATTGGTGGTTCTGGCTCAGTCTGACAGGAATCAGTCTTGCTGGTGCCCTAGGGGTCAAGTTTGTTGGCCTCTTTATTGTCCTTCATGTTGGATTGAATACAGTTTCAGACCTTTGGCAGCTTCTGGGAGACCTTAATCTTACAATGGTGAGCAGACAGTTCTTTTATAAAACTTTTTTCAAGTGTTTGTTAAGTTAATAAACAACCAAGGAACCAACCAGACCAAAACAAAACAAAACAAAACCAGGGCCCGTCTGAAACCTCTGTTTAACTCCCTGCAACTTTTGGATGATTATATATTATGAAAATAGTGGGATGACCTATGTATTTTTTCTTGGTGAGTTTTTCTTTACCAGGTGTAGATTTCATAAAGCGTATTGACCTTTGTTTTGCAGGTAACTCTGGGAAAACACTTGGCAGCTCGGATTTTGTGCCTCATTGTATTTCCATTTATTCTCTATACTACTCTATTTGCAGTTCATTTCATCATATTGAATAGAAGGTATTGCTAGATTCCCCACATTCTTCTTGCCTCTAAACTGATCCATAAAGCCCTTCACTCCTGGTTTTGTTGTTATCTGTGATAGATGATTCCCTGGCCAGAGAACAGCCTGGTGGGTGTGTTGGTGGAAATGGAAGGAGAGATGCGAAGCAGAATAGACTTAACCTTGCCTTTTTTCTATTCCATTCCCTGGGTCATCCTTGGGAACAAGAAAGGTCAGTAGTATGGCCAGAAGGAAAAGGATAATCTCTTTACAGCCAAAGGAACTACTATGGCCTTTCCCCTGAATCAAGTCTAAAGCTCTCTGTATGTACTTCTTTAAAACAAAGCAAGATGATTTCTAGTGCTACTGACAAATCACAGTCTCTAATACCATTTGATTTTTCTCTTTGTGTCTTATGGCTATTTTCTCTCCTTCTTTTCTTCCAGTGGCCCTGGTGATGGCTTTTTCAGCTCTGCCTTCCAGTCTCGGCTTTTGGGGAACAACCTTCACAATGCTTCCATTCCAGAACGTAAGCATACTTTAGCCTTAGAAAGGGTTTCTCTCAAACTGTCAACTGACTAGGATGGATCAATGGTGAGAATTCCTGAGTTGGTTCAGAAAAGTCTATATAATGCCAGGTTGACATACCAAAGATTTCAGAAGTGGAAAGGAAGACTCAGAGGGACCTGGAAAGATTACTTAAAGGGTTAGGCTGGTCAGAGGAAGCTCAGAATACTTATTTAATAATAAGATTTCTGAGATCAGAAAATGAATTTTCCCCTCACACACTGCCCTTTATATCAGTAATGCCAGCTCCAAATCATGTATCATAGACAGTCAGTGAAGGGAGTGATCAGTAATGTGGGCATGCTGTCATTAGTCTGATTAGAATGAATACTGAGACAAAGCAGATGAGTCTTTGGCAACCTTTAAGGGACTACTTTCACTAGAGAAGTGAATGTGAGCTGAAGAAGCTTAAGGCATATGAGTAAGTGGTGAGAAATTGGAGGCCGTTGGTATAGACCAGTGATGGAGAACTTTTTAGAGACAGAGTGCCGGGCCCTGCCCCTACCCCAGGCCCAGGTGCCTCCTCCCCCCCCCCCCCACCTTACCCCACATGGGGGATGGAGGAAGCACTCTCAGTGGACTGCTGGGTGGAGGGGCGGGTGAAGTGAGGAATGTCCTTAGCCAGTGTAGAGAGGGGGAAGCCTTAGTGCTCTGCTCCTCTCCAGCTCTGCCGCCTGTGAGCCTGTCACCTGTGAGCTGCCCACCTCACCCCTCTGAGCTCCTATGGGCTGCTGGGCAGAGGGGCCGGGATGTGAAAAAATGTCAGGTGAGATAGAGAGGGAGCAGCTCTGCCTTTCTAGTAATGAACTGGGGGAGGTGGGGGAGGGTGGGCACATGTCCACAGAGTGTTCTGTGTGCCATCTTTGGCATCCATCCTACAGGCTTGCCATTGCTGGTATTGACTGTTCTTTCTAGAAGTTTGTTGTGAAAAAAAAAAAAAAGAAGGCAAATGAGAGGTAGAAGGGAGAATGGGGCAGATAAAGGCTATTTTGCTTTTAGGTATAATGGACATGTCTTTAAATAAAAGAGAAAGTCAATAAAGATATCAGAAAGGAGAAAAATAGAGAAGTTAGATCATGGGGGAAGTAGAAAGTTTAAAGGTATGAGGTTTGGCCATCCAACCTAGATGATGATCGTATGGTATCAGATCCATCTAGTTTCCCTGCTTTCCTCTTGCCACCTTTTTCTTTTCTCTTGAGGACATTTCCTAGAAACAGGCCATATATTGGCTTTATGACATGACCTTATAATTTAATAGGGCTCATAAGAAACAAAACTGAAACCACTTTCAAAATTGCCATCTGAGTAAAATTGAACTTCTTAAGGATTAGAACCAGATTTAGAGCTGAAAGAAGATACAGTTAATAGAGAAATGTGTCAACAATATGTTTGGAACAAGGAGAGTTGCCTTCTCTATGTGATTATGATATCTCTTGGCCAAGAGGAAGATTGTAGGGACAGCTAAGTAGAAAGTGCCAGGCTTGGAGATGGGAGGAATCCAGTTCAAGACTGGCCTTAGACACTTCCTAGTTGTGTGATCCTGGGCAAATTGCTTGACTCTAGCTGCCTAGCTCTTGTCATTCTTCTGTCTTAGAACTGATACTAAGTCAGAAAAATAAGAGTTTTAGAAAGGAAATAAAATGCATTGATGTATAAGAAGGTAAGGGTTAAAAAAAGATTGTAGATGTTCTTTAGTGGGACAGTCAACATGAACAGAAGATTAAGCTAGCCATACCAGTAATCTTTTGGTTGTCAGTGGGGCTGCATATGAGTGACTTGTTTCTATCTGCCACAGGTTTAAAGCTTTGGTAAAATTTTCTCAAGAACAAAAAGAAATTCCCCATTAGAGTTAAATTTTTTTTTTTGTGGTCCAGGAGAACTATGTATGTATTAATTGAAGTACCTTAGAACTGATACTTTTGGGGGCAGCTAGGTAACTTAGTGGATTGAGAGGCAGGCCTAGAGAGGGGATGTTCAAATCTGGCCTCAGACACTTCGCAGCTGTGTGACCCTGGGCAAGTCACTTAACTCCCATTGCCTAGCCCTTACTACTCTTCTGTTTTGGAACCAATACACAATATTGATTCTAAGACAGAAGGTAAGGGTTTTTTAAAAAAAAGAAAGAAATGTACTTGCATATATCCATCTATACTGTTTTTTTCAGACTTGGCATATGGATCTGTGATTACAGTGAAGAATCTCCGAATGGCCAGTGGCTACCTTCATTCACATTGGCACCTTTATCCAGAAGGAGTCGGTGCACGCCAGCAACAGGTGAGTGAGAACTTGAGTATAGGTTTCTCTGTTAGTACTGTTGCTGGCCCTTCATGTTCCTTATTTTTGAGAGCTGGGGCCTTTAAGGATCAGCGGTGTCCCTGGAATGAAAGATATGAAAGTTACTAGTAATCAGTATTATATTCTAGGTTTCAGAAATAAGTGAGCAGATAGTATTTACTGTTACTAGTTATAGACAGTGTGTCTTTGACACTTGGTGTGTCTCTCTAAAAGGATCATAGTATTCAGAGCTGGAAGAGATATGAGAGGGTTATCTGGTTCAATGCCTTCATTTTATAGATAAAGAAATTGAAGTTCACATGAGTAGTAAGGAGACCTGGGATTAGAACTCTGACCTTCAAATCCATGGTTCTAATCACTGTATTTCATCTATTCCCCAATAACAATTCTACCTTTCCAACTTCCTTCTTTTCCTGGTCAATATGAGGTCCAGTTAGGAATTCCCCATAAAATCCATGGATTGTATACTTAGAAAGCTGTGGTGGGAATCACAATGACCCATTAGACTTACTCTTAAACTATTAAAATGTTGATGCTGTGATCTCTCACCATTTTTTCTAGAAGTGTATGTATGTATGAATGTGTATGAGAGAGAGAGAAAAGAGAGGAGAGATACAGAGGCGGGGAGAGAGAGAGAGAGAGAGAGAAAGAGAGAGAGAGAAGTGAAAAGAATATGGAATCAGAGAACATGAGTTTTGAGTCCTGCCTGTGACCTTGGGAAAGGCACTTTGCCTCTGTAGACCTTGCTTTCTTCATCTGTATAATGAAGTGGCTGAACCAGATGATCTCCAGATCCCTGCTAACTATAAATTCTGTGATGCTATGAGTGATGCTTTCATCTTCATTATATCCCCTGGCATAAATCTCCCACTGTGATGCCTCAGGATTCATGACTCAATTGGTAAGAATTCCTTATTTGCTTTGTGATATTGTTTGCACTGAGATATTGTATACTGTATTTACCAGAAGTTTGATTCTGGTTTCCCAGGGCAGCTATAGCAAAAGCCCCTTTATAATCTGATCCCATAGTTTCCTGTCAGTTTCAGTATTTGAAAAACAAGTATGATTATAGTCTTGAAAAATACTTCAGGATTCTCCAATTGTTTTGTTATTCTTTATATTTTATGACTTTTTTTCTTAGTTTATAGAGTTATGAAAATCTGGGTTGTAGGTTATATTATTGGCCTGTGCTCTCTGATTCCTAGTCTATAATCCTACTCCTTTACAGATATTGCCCTGTCACATTCCCCTTCATCAAGCTTCCATAAAGATGATATCAGAGATATGGCAGATTCTGACCCTTTATTTATGAACAGAAAATAATCCTTATTTAATGTGCAAAGGAAGAAAGACTGTGCTGTGAAAGGAACTGTTAGAGCTCATAAGATTAATTCTCTATTTTTTATGTATATATAATCTTTTTAGAGACATAAAAAGGTACCATGCTTTATTTAGGCTCCAGGTTGGGAGCTGAGACTATACTTTCAGTTTACAGTGTGAATGGACAAGTATTCACATCTCTGGCTTCAGTTTTCTCATCTAGGTAATGAAGATTGGATTAGATGATATCAAAGGTCCTTTATGGTGTTGTCTTGTCTATGTGCCATATCTTTTGCAATAAAGATACATATCAGTATTCTCAAATTGAGTACAGACTTTTAAACTCCATCCTTCTGGCTGTTAGTAAAACTTACTAGCTTCCATTTTGCCTTCTTTCATATACTTAGATGATTTTAGACATTAACCTTCTGCTAGAGGATTTCCTTTTTTATAATTGTTAAAATATTTATTACGCTGTCATTGTTATATGATCATAAGATCCAAGTAGGAAGATACTGAGGAGGTCATCTGTTTCAGTCTGTTTTTGAATAAGAATCCCTTTTACAACATTCCAAATGATAATCCAGTTTATGCTTGAAGATTTATGGTGACTCCTACTTCCTAACTCCCAAGGTAACCCATTCTACCTTTTGGACAATTCTTAGGAAGTTCTTCCTTATATTAAAGCAAAATCTGCCTCTTTGTGACTTCTACTCAATATAAAATTTGGTTTTGCAAAATGAATCTAATTCTTTTTATATATAACAGTACTTTGGATACTTGAAAACAGTTCTTATGCCCTTTCTAGGTCTTGTCCCTGGTTACGCATTCCAAATATCTTCCACTGATCTTGGTATGGCATGTTTATGAGTCTCTATGTCCTCCTGGTGACACTTTTCAACATATGTTTCCAGGTGCCCAGAAGTGAACCCATTATCTCATAGCATTGTTAGTTTTCACTTGCCCAGTTCTAATTTTTAAGAAATGATTTTTTTTAGTGAGCTTTTATGCTTCTTTTATCATCATCATCATCATCATCATTATTAACCTCTTTTTCCATTTGTCCAATTCTGTTTTTTTAGGGTTTTATTTTTCTCAGTACTTTTTTTTGTGGCTCTTTTTCTAAACTGTCAGTTTTCTTTTTATAATTTTCTGACACATCACTCATTTCTTTTCTCAAATTTTCCTCAACTACTCTTATCTCTTTAACTC
This sequence comes from Gracilinanus agilis, assembly GCF_016433145.1. Classification (NCBI taxonomy): domain Eukaryota; kingdom Metazoa; phylum Chordata; class Mammalia; order Didelphimorphia; family Didelphidae; genus Gracilinanus; species Gracilinanus agilis. The sequence continues at coordinate 484,488,559 of NC_058131.1, read as the reverse complement.
TTCTAGTAATTCTTGTTGAGCTTGTGTTCAATTTGCATTTTTCTTTGAGGCTTCATATGTAGTTGTCCTCTGAGTTTGTGTCTTGATTTTTTTTGGTCACCACAGCAGCTTTTTATGGTCAAGTTCTTTTTTCATGGTTTTCTCATTTTCCTGTCCTGTTTTTTAATTTCTTTTAAAAATTTTATTTAGAATATTTTCCCATGGTTACATGATTCATGTTCTTTCCCTCTGTAAGGGGTAAAAAGGGGTTTGGGTTAGGTGGATATTAAAAGGTTTGGTTGCCAGCAAATTGAATAATTATCAATTCCGAATTAAAGAATAACTTCAAGTCAAAATGACTTTTATGGAAGTTTATTTACAAATGAGAAGAGGAAGATAAAATAAAGAAAATGAGAGAGAATATAGGATAAGTAATCTAACACACTAAGTAATTAGCTCTGGCCCCCCTGTTCAACTCAGGCAGATCTAATTAGTCTTCAGTCAAAGGAGGCTCAGCCTTGAGCCCAAGGCCAAAGGGCTGGAGATGAATGAAGCAGAAGCTTCAGTCACAGAATCTCTTTTTAAAGAGCAGTTCCTTTAGAGAAGTCTAGGAATATTTAGTTTTTACACTCACCATGTGTAAATTCTAAGGGAAGGACTTAAGAACAGTTTCACCAAGGTCTCAGGATCCTAGGTCCAACTCTCTTCCAGGTCCAAGTCATGAACAAGAAGAGAGCTATAGGAAGTTGTTACTCTCTTTTAAAGGGGCTTCTTTTGCATCACTTCCTGTTCCTTCCTCTTAGTTTATGTGTCCAATTACAACAGATGCTTTTCTTAGGACGACTGCCCAGGAAGCAGTCAGTAAATTCTGGTTCATCACTCACTCTAGCACATGTGGGTCACAGACCTTCCAACTTGTGAGTTAAATGGAGTTGTTTACACTTTTGGTGATTAGATTTGAGAATGGGCAAGGTCGATTTAATCTCCTTATCACACCTCCCCTCTTTCCTCCCCCCCCTTCCAGAGCTGACAAGCAATTCTATTGGGTTATACACACATCATTGTTCAAAACCAATTTCCATGTTATTCATATTTGCAGTAGAGTGATCTTTTAACATCAAAACCTCAATCATAGCTCCATCGAACCACTTGATCGATCATATGTTTTTCTTCTGCGTTTCTGCTCCTATAGCACTTTCTCTGGATGTGGATGCATTCTTTCTCATAAGTTCCTCTGGATCAGGGGTTGGCAACCTTTTTGGCCGTGAGAGCCATAAACACCACATTTTTTAAAATGTAATTTCGTGAGAGCCGTACAGTGCTCACAGTGCGCACTCCTGTAACAGCGCCTGAAAAAAAATTGACTTTATGGCTCCTGCAGAAAGAGCCATATCTGGCCCTCAAAAGAGGCTCGAGAGCCATACGTTGCTGACCCCTGCTCTGGATTGTTCTGGGTCATTGCATTGCTGCTAGTAGAAAAGTCTATTATATTCAATTGTGCCACAGTATATTAGTCTCTGTGTACAATGTTCTCCTGGTTCTGCTCCTTTTGCTCTGCATCAATTCCTGGATGTCTTTCCAGTTCACCTGGAATTCCTCTAGTTCATCATTCCTTTGAGCACAATAGTATTCCATTACCATCATATAGCACAATTTGTTCAGCCATTCCCCAATTGATGGACATCCCCTCATTTTCCAATTTTTTGCCACCACAAAGAGCATGGCTATAAATATTTTTGTAAAAGTATTTTTCCTTATTATTTCTTTGGGTTACAAAACCAGCCAGTGGTATGCCTGGATCAAAGGTCAGGCAGTCTTTTAAAGACCTTTGCACATAATTCCAAATTGTCCAGGCCTATTTCTTGACCTTGAACTTTATGTTAAAATTGGATTCTGCTCACCTTAAGGGTGAGGAGGCACTTTCCCAAGTTTTAGGCTTTTTATCTCTACTGTTTTCAGATCTAGCTCTGGGAGTCTGTAAGTTTTCAGAGCTTCCAGAATGTTGTTATGGTCACTGGTCTGCACTCTGATCTTTGCCCAGGAAGGCCCATGCTCTTCTGCAACCACAAATATTAATGATCCCCTGAGCCCTGGAACTGCAATCAAGCCTCCTGCTCTCTTGTGGCCAAACACTAGTCCAATGATTCCCAAAGTGGGCACTACTGCCCCCTGGTGGGTTCTGTAGTGATCCAGGAGAGCTGTGATGGCCACACTTTTTTTGTATTACATTCTATTCTGAGTTCAATAAATAGTTTCATAATTTCCAGGGGGTGCTAAGTAATATTTTTTCTGGAAAGGGGGCGGTAGGCCAAAAAAGTTTGGGAACCACTGCACTAGTGCTTCTCTCTGCTCTGATACTGTGACCCAGAACTGCATATGAGTAATGGAGTTGCCAAACAGCACCTGATCCTGCGGCCAGTGTCAGCTCAGGGTCCTCTGTAATCTTTTTCTGATCAGTTGTTCAATCCCCTTACTGTCTCTGGGCTGAGAGCTCTTTGAAGATGTTACTAAAGCTACTGCTGTGGTTGATACAATAGCCTCCACCTTGCTATCACAGACCTTTCCTGCTAACCTCATTAAGTTGTCTTAGGATGCTGGAAGAATATCTCACCTAGAGCTTTTATTGGCTACACTGCTCCATAATTTTATTTGATGCACTATTTTTTAATTTGAAAAGTTTTATTTAATTAATTAATTTAGAATATTTTTCCATGACTACTTGATTCATGTCTTTCCCTCCCCTCCTCTTACCTCCCTCCTGCAGCCAATGAGCAATTCCACTGGGTTTTACATGTGTCGTTGATCAAGACCTATTTCCATATTATTAATATTTGCACTAGGGTGATTGTTTAGAGTCTACATCCCCAATCATATCCCCATCGGCCCATGTGATCAAGCAGTTGTTTTTCTTTTGTGTTACTATTCTCACAGTTCTTTCTTTGGATGTGAAGTGTTCTTTCTCATAAGTCCCTCAGAATTGTCCTGGATCATTGCATTGCTGTTAGTAGAGAAATCCATTACATTGGATTGTACCACAGTGTATCCGTCTCTGTGTATAAGGTTCTCCTGGTTCTGCTTCTTTCACTGTGCATCAAATCCTGGAGATTGTTCTAGTTCACATGGTATTCCTCCAGTTCATTATTCCTTTCAGTACAGTAGTATTCCATCGCCAACAGATACCACAATTTGTTCAGCCATTCCCCAATTGAAGGGCATGCCCTCATTTTCCAATTTTTTGCTACCACAAAGAGGGTGGTTATAAATATTTTTGTTCAAGTCTTTTTCCTTATGATCTCTTTTGGGCAGTGATGAGCAAACTATTTCCCACGGGCCAGATCCAGGCCATAATTTGTCCATCACTGCCTTAAGCAACTCTCTAATCACTACATCTGGATGTGGGGGTGTAGTGATTGGGGAATTGCTTAAGGCAGTGATGGGCAAACTATGGCCTGGATCTGGCCCTCAGGGAATAGTTTGCCCAACATTGCTTTGGGGTATAAACCCAGCAGTGGTATGGCTGGATCAAAAGGCCGTCTTTTAAAGCCCTTTGGGCATAGTTCCAAATTGCCATCCAGAATGATTGTATCAATTTGCAACTCCACCAGCAATGCATTAGTGTCCCAATTTTGATGCACTATTTTAAAGAGATTTGGAGATCTGAAAAGTTCAGCTGGGTTTACTCAGCCATCTTAGCTTCACTCCCTATCTAATTCTTTTCAAGTCAGTTTTCCCTGTGGAATTTTATGCTATTTGATTCTACTTATCCTTTCCCTGAAATTCATTCTTCTGAAATGAGATTGTTTTATTGATCTATGCCTGGCAGTCCCCTCCTTATTTTTCACAAACACTAAGATGACATGGTCATTGCATCTCAAGGTTTGGTCAGGTCTACTTTCACAGCTGTTTTTTCTTTATTGGCCCAAACCATATCCAGAACAGTCACTTTTTAAATTGCTTTGTCCACCTTAAAAAAAGTCCCCCCAAACCTTTTCTTCCATCTTAGAATCAGTATTGTGTGTTGGTTAAAGGCCAGAAGAGTGGTAAGAGCTAGACAATGGGGGTTAAGTGATTTGCCCAGGGTCAGACTTGAACCCAGTACTTCCCATCTCTAGTCCTGGCATTCACTCCACTGAGCCACCTACCTGCCCCACTTTATCCACCTTTTAAAGAATTATATTCTTCTTAAGGTATATTAAGGGTTTATTAGTTGCTCTGAATTTAGCAGATAAAGACCATTTCTCCCTTCCCCGCAGCAGACAGTTGGGTTAAAGTCCCTCATTACCACTATAACATTTCTCTATGCAAGGCATGCGATTTCCTCCTGGAACTCACCATCTATTTCTTCCTCCTGGCTAGATAGTTCTATGGTGTCCTTCTGTCTTAATATTGCTTCTGTTTCACTCTGTGTTGTTCTATGATTTTTGCCATTCTTCCCAACAATGGTTCACTGACATCCTTTAGGAATATTCTTATAGCTATTCAATAGTACTCCACTGACCCCTTCATCTGTTACTTGTAAAAGTGAAATTTGGGAGATGTCATCTAAAAGTATATATATTTTCTATGGACACATGGAAATTATCAAACTACATTTCCTGTGGTCCAACGGGTTTCCGTTTCCAGTTCTTTGGGCGTGGGGACGCCTACGTCTCCACGCAGAAAAGAGTTTAAATCTCCTGGGTTAGGGGGGGAGTGGCCTCTTGGCCAGCAGACTTGGGAGGAGACAGGAGATAATAATGGCGAGGGCGGCGGTTTTGAATTCTTACAAGCACGTGGTCTAATAACTTTATCTATCAGCATGGCTTTAATAAAAATACTAATTTATACTATTATAGCAGCCTTTATCATTTTTTATATTTATATACTTTTGAATAAAGTATACTCTTTTATTTCTATATTTGAGCCATATAATTCACTAAGGCTCATTGATACCTATGATGTTGAATTTACTTCTTTGCATTAAGGATTTTTGCCACTCATATTTGTTATCTTTGTATATGGACATCCTCAACCATGGAGTTCTTTTTTGAATACTATCTCTTATGAATCATTAGACATCTCCAATGATATTTTTATTTCTACTATTCTTTGTGGCATTTGGTTTAGTGGAAATCTGTGGTCTATTTTCTTCCTGTCCCTGCTTCCCATTCCCTTTTTAAAGTATTCAATTAAATCTACAGGTTCCCAACTATCATATTTAATATATAAAATGAGGAACAATATCTTGAATAAACACTCAGAATTAAACAAAATAAAACTAAAGAAATTAAAATACACCAACAAAAATGATTCTGCTGTGTTCTCTTCCAAGTCTTCTGAAGTTCCACTATCTTTTAAAGAAAATATAGTAATAATCATTGCTCGGCTTCTGCTGATTTCAATGTCTCATATGGCCCTTTTTATATTTGCATGTGGTGGGGATACACATGTATTTAATATTTTATTGATGCCTTTTGTTTTTACACTAGTCACTTTTATCCCACCCATCAGAGAACACAGAAAAACCAAAGGAAGCAGTGACCAAGTTGGATAGAATGGTCTGCTATCTCCCTAACTGAAAGGAGGAAAATGCTTGCTATCTGCTCTCTATTACCAACATAGGTTAGACAAAAGTATTATTTCTACTTCTTATTTGATGTGCTGCATCCCTGGCCAAGAGGCATTGTTCCTGTTCTCTTCCAGAATCTAGCTATCACTCATATCCATCTTTTTCGGTCAACAGCAGTGATGAAGCACCACTCTAAGGAATTCAACTTACTGTCCAGGACATCATTCTCTTTAGAGAAGCTTTTTAGGTTCTTTATGATATCATCTGAGCCCATGTGAATCATCAGAAGTATGTGTATTAGTGGCCAAGTTTGACAAGTATGTTGGGTACTATATTGTTTATAAGTAGTCATGATTTCTCCCCCAAGAAGTTAAAAATCCAAATAAGACAAGCATAGAGATGCATGACTACAAGTAGACAAATCAAAACAGACCCAAGAGAAAAGACTTCAAAAGCCAGAGGAAGCAAAGGGTCATCTTATTCATATTTGCTACTTCTCTTCTTGAGATATGACAACTTTAGACCTGGAGGTGGAAGATATGATATGATTTTAGAAACTCTTAATGTGTAGGCCTGTGGCTAGAAGGGATGATTCAATAGGGATTATATGGGTTTATTTTTTCCCTCTTAGGTGACTGCTTATCAGCACAAGGACTATAATAACCTGTGGATTGTAAAGAAACACAATGCTAACACAGGTAAGCAGAAATGAGGACATTGGGGGGAGAGGAACTGATACCTATCTAAGTCATTAAGTAACCTGAGTTCTTAATTTATCTTCTCCCTGGTACCTAAAAGGGAGGGCACTTCTGTGTGAAGGGATTCAAAATAGTCATAGTCTGAATCTTCATAAATGTATTTTTAAAAAATGAAATTGGAGAATAAGGGTAAGGCATGGACTTAAACATATAAGAATATATAATGTAAGAATGTTGTTGTTCAGTCATTTCAGGCCATGCCCAACTCTTAGTGATCTCATTTGGGATTTTTTGGCACAGATACTGGAATGGTTTGCCATTTCCTTCTCCAGGTTATTTAACAGATGAGGAAACTGAAACAAACAGGATTAAGTGACTTGCCCAGGGTTGCACAGTCGATGTCTGAGGCCAGATTTGAACTCAGGAAGAGAAGTTTTCCTAGCTCCAGGCCAGGCTTTCTATCCACTGTGCCACAGAGTTGCTCAGAACATTAGAATAACATATTCTTATATGTGTAAGTCCTTCCCTTGTTCTCCAGTTTCGGTACTGGATGCTTAGCCAAGAACTCAAGGGTGACACCAGCATGGAACAGATAGCAGCTGCTTTCATTTCTTTTGTGGAGTCCACTAAAACTTCCACATCCCAGCATACAGTGTAGCCCAAAGTGTCATAGCAAGATGGCCATCATTCTTAATTAGAATATGCCTGTTAGCTACAATTCTGAGGATCTGACAGCCATGTAGTATGGCAGCATTTGGCTGGGCCTGCCATTTAGGGCCTCATTCTGGTTTCCCTCCTTGTGTTCTTGTTCCCTGGTGTGAGCCAAGCTGAAGGGCTCCTGCTCTGGAGCTGAATTACAGAGGGCTCAGGTGTTTCCAACAAACCTCACATCCAAATCTTCTTATCTTTAGACAGACAGATTGCTACCTGTAGGTTGTGCCTTCTGCTGACATGGTGCAGAGGACAATGGTCGCCTTCTGTTCACCTTTCCTATATTTCTGCTGGTTATCTTGCTCTATCTTGCTCTGTTTTGATTTCTCAGATTAAGGTGACCTGAGCTGCTGGATAAACTAATCAGTTCTTTGCAGACAACATTGCTGCTGTTCACTTTAATCCATTTGTTTGTTTCTTTCCTCATCTCTTTCTATCATGGCTTCTAGCCCAATTTCTTATAAAAATCTGACTTGTAAAATTATTCTGACGGCCTCTGTCCTAACCAATAACAAATTATGAATCCATTGCACAGGAACTTTGTCAATTTCTTTCCCTATAGATGGGCAATTATATGATTGAATATGATTGAGTCTTTTGTTTTTAATGTAATTTAAACTAATGGGATAAAATGAATGACTTTTTTTTATTATGCCCTTAGAATTGATTCTAAGTATTGATTCCAAGGCAGAAGCATGGTAAGGGCTAGGCAATGTGGCTTGCCAACAGGCACAAAGCTAGGAAGTTTCTGAGACTAGATTTGAACCCAGACACCGCCCTCCCCCTTCCCCCAGGGCCTTATGTTCTATCTACTGAGCCACCCTGCTGCTCTAATATGAATGACATTTAAGATGGGTAGGCCTCAAAGTTTTGTTGTAGTAGTAGATGAGATAAGAGGGAAAATAAAAACTTTGGACCCTTTGAAATTTACATTGACATGATTAATTGTATGATAATAGCGATCCATTGTGCTGGTTCAGCTACCAGATTCAAACTTAGCATTTCAGTTAGAAAATAGGAGAGCCCAGCTATTAGCAGAAAGCTATGGGCCTACTCATATGCAGTATTTGAGAGAGCCTAGTATTCTAGAATGTCTTTGTGTTCTTCCTTTTTGCTAGTATAGGTTGATAAAAATGAGCTTTCTCTTTCAAAATAAATCATTTAAGCATATGATATTTTACTTATAATAATTACCCTGATTTTTAGAAAGGTCATATAGGTATGAACATCTCTGGGATTGGGCTTTCTGATTAATTCTCTAGAGATTTGTATGCGTGCTTTTGTGTGTGTGTGTTATATGACTATTTTTAGTCAATAGATTTACTTCCAAGTCTGACCTTGGTCTTTTTCCAAAACATTAGTATTTCTAGAGTATTCCTAGTTCTTCACTTCCTGGTAAAGAAACTTTTAAAGGCCCATTCTGCCTTGCTGTGATCACTGTAAATTCCTTTCTACACTGTCACCTATTTTAGATCCTGACTGGCTATAGCTTCAGGTTATAACAAAAGTTGGCTTTGCTCTTCTCTTCAGGAGTTCACTCCTAAGAAATGGCATGTCAGAGATCAGATAATCACTGGCAAAATTTTCAAGGTCTGATATTTGGCTTTTGGAAGAAGAGCTGAACTCTTAGTCAAGGGCATGGAACTGATTCTTCAAAGGGGTGGTGTTCTTTATTTAATTATTCCCAATTTGTGATGTGAGACAATATTTATTTCTCCTTGGCAGATCTTCTAGACCCTTCTTTCCCAGTAGAGTTTGTGAAACATGGCGACATCATTCGGCTGGAACACAAAGAGTAAGGATATTTAAGAATGAAAGTGTTTGAGGATTAGGGAGGAGGATTCAATTGTCAGAAGACACACATATATAAAGACCTGGTAAATGCAGATGAGAGACCTCCTGGGGTAGACACTTAAGCCTTTTCCTAACTAGACTGAATTTAGGGTGGGGAGTAGGGATTTACCTCGTTTAGAGCATACAGTTAATATAATTGTAGTAGGATCGGATAAAAGGTACCAACATTTTCTGTCTCAAATATGTTTCTTTAACATATTTAACATATTAACATATTAACAGGGGGTATGAGTGGGCAGGGTAAGGGGAATGTCTCTCATGGGAAAGAGATTCTTACTTGTTTCTGAGTATATATTTGGATTAAGTTTGCTTTTTGAGGCATGTAAAAGTTCTCTTGGGTCAAGTAGGGTACTCAAAGCAATTGGGGTTAAGTGACTTGTTCAAAATCAGACAAACTAGGAAGTTTTTGAGGCTGATTTGAACCCAGGTCCTCCTGTCTCTAGGCCTGATTATCAATTTCATTGAGGTACCTAGCTGTCCTCACCCAAGATAAGGTTTTTTGTTTTTGTTTTTTTTTTTTAAAGAGTTTCTTCTCCTCTTCCAAAACTCTCCCTTGTGGTCAGATATGATAACTGTAAGAGGACCATTTAATGTATCTTATTAGTGGACCTAGTAGTATTTCTAACAGGGCCCCATATCCTTTCTCTGAATATCTCAAAATAGGTATTCATAATGACCCTATCAGTGTAGCTTTTCTCTCTGGTGTGTGGATCACAGCCCATCTGTGCCTGCATATTCTGAGTGATTCTTGTCTGTGTCCTCCCAGAAGTTTCTCATAGGAATAAGTTGAATAATAAGAATAATTATTATAATAATATAAGAAGAATATATAATATTAAGAACAATGAGTACTTTGAGGTCCACAAAATTATATCCATTCTCTCATTTGAATCTTACAACCCTAGGAAGTACTTGAAAACAGGTATTGCTTTCCCCATTTTACAGATGAGGAAATCTCAGAAAGACAAAATGCTTTGTCACTGGTTATATCTCTAATTTCCAGAGGCCAGATTTAAACCTACATTCCTTGATGCCAAGCCCATCACTTTCCACTACACTATAGTTTCTTTAATACTTTTTACCATTTGACCCAGGCTGCCAAATAATTTGGGTTCTTTTATTATTCTTCGGATGTTATTTGAGTGATATCTTGGATTTAGTAGTTCATATTATAGTCTCTTCTGATGGCCCTTTCTGAGTTGCCATTTCTTTAGACCTACTTGGTACTGTGGCACAGTTGTAGGAGAGAAATTACATTTCTTTGTTTTAGAATCACAAAATTCTAGAGGTGGGAGGATATTAGATGTCATCTAATCCAGACCCTTCTCTTCAGAGATAAGGAAACTATAATCTAGATCAGTGATTCCCAAAGTGGGCACTACCACCCTCTGGTGGCTGCTGCAGCGATCCAGGGAGTGGTGATGGCGACAGGTGCATTTATCTTTCCTATTAATTGCTATTAAATAAAAAAAAATTAATTTCTAGGGGGCTAAGTAATATTTTTTTCTGGAAAGGGGGTGGTAGGCCAAAAAAAGTTTGGGAACCACTGAGCTAGGGGGTGAAGCTCAAGGTTATACAGCTTGGTATGGCAAGTTTGGAATCAGAGCCATAGATAGTATTTTCTTATTTATTTTTAATACTTACTATCTTAGAATTGATACTAAGTTTTCAGTTCCAAGGCAAGAAGCCTGGCACTCAGTCTACAGAGCCATCTAGCTGCCCCCTTGATTCATAGTATTTTGACTTCTTTTCTTGGTGTTTTCTAACTCCATCATATTTATTGCTTATCTTCCTTTAGATGATACAAACACTCCTTTCTTTTGAATTCTAGGACTTCTCGAAACCTACACAGTCATCAGCACGAGGCCCCAATGACACGGAAGCACTATCAGGTCACCGGCTATGGCGTAGTAAGTAAACAGCCAAAGTGATGAGCAGGTTGTAAAAAGTAGTAGAGACTGGCGTATTGCCATTTTGGCAGGACATGTCATCCTCAGACTCTCAGAATGTCCCTAAGGCTTTGGGGACTTGAGCTAAGACTCATTTAACATTTGGAAGATTTTTGGCTTTGCTTACTGTGGGAAAGGCAGTCTGTAAAAACCTATCTATCCCCATCCCAACCCTATCATAATATTTATATGTTCTATTTGGTACTGAAGTTTAATAAATGTCAAAAGATATTAATTGGATTTCATCAACCATAATGAATCAAATTTGACTTATAAGCCAAGGGTCCAAAGTGAAAGAAGGCCCCCGGATTTCCTATTTATAAGTACAGATATACTGAATGTAAGTACACATATATCGATAATCCTCTCATTATCTCCCAATGCATGTTCACTGACCTTTTTGATCACCTTTAAAGTGAAGAACTATCTAAATCTTTTGGGATTACCTTGAAGGTAAATGTGACTGTTAGTCACTGCCAAGGCTTCAAAGATCTCAAAAGGATCTTGGTTTCTCATGCTTAGCCAAATGTCTTTCTCAGTCCCTATTTTCTCTTGCCAATGAAAAAATAACTCTTTTTAACTTGAAGTCACCAATGAATGAGAGTTGTATTAAGCTTTCTCTTAATCTTTTGGGCTTCCCCTGAGCAGAACTAGGCAGAAATCTTAATTCCTAAATAGCAACACACAGGCCAAGCACTTTTTTTTTCTGTATTCTTCCTGGCTCAAAGCAATGAGCAGCCAGATGGCTAAAGTAATGGGTTTAAATGGCCCAAATCAGTTCCTGCTGGCTCAGGGCATAGCATCGAGGTTGGTGGCTTGAGGACAACATCATGTGTCTAGAGTCTAGACTATAGTTCTGTGAAATGAGGGAATTAGATTCATAGGTTCAAAAGACTAAATGATCTTGCTTGGTTGTAATACATTCTATATGCTGGGCTTCAGCAATCATTGAATGGATGAAACTACACTCCAACCCCAACTTTTAAAAGACTAATGCCAATTTACTTCACCCTTTGTCTTAGTAGCATAATTATTGATGATTGAGAAGTTTCTGTTTTCATCATCCCTTTTGGTCATTTGTTTCTTTAAAGTCCTTTAGCTTCATGTGTGCTTTTCCCTTGATTTATGTGGCAGAATGGGACAGGGGATTCAAATGATTTCTGGAGGATTGAGGTGATGAATAGGAAATCTGAGAATCGGATCAAGGTCCTGAGGAGTCAAATTAGACTCATCCATCTGGCCACAGGCTGTGTCTTGGGCTCCTCAGGGAAGACACTACCCAAATGGTGAGTCAATGAGGTCTTGAATTTTCTCATCTAATATTTATTTTTTATTTCCTTACCTTATTGTATGGAGAATACTTTTACTTGTTTGCTTCCAGTCCAATGATCAACTCTATATTATTTTCTTCAGTGATGGATAGAAGTAAAAAGCTGGTGTCAGATAAGTAAGGAGTGCAAAGTTCATTGGCCAGATATTGCTGTCTTAATGAATAGTGTGGCCTGGCAGGTCTAAAAGCTCATGGATCTTCTGACTTGGCGTCACAGCCTCTCTGAAATGGTAATGATGGACTCACAGGATAGTTGTTGAATATAATTTTTGGAGATTATGAGGATTATCTCCAGATTAAAGAATAAAAGATGGGGGGCAGCTGGGTAGCTCAGTGGATTGAAAGCCAGGCCTAGAGATGGGAGGTCCTGGTTTCAAATCTGGCTTCAGATGCTTCCCAGCTGCGTGACCTTGGGCAAGTCACTTGACCCCCATTGCCTACCCTTACCACTCTTCTGCCTTGGAGCCAATACACAGTGTTGACTCTAAGAGGAAGATAAGGGTTTAAAAAAACAAAACAAAACAAAAAGAATAAAAGATGGTAGGTGCAGAAGAGTTTCCCAATTTGGTCAGGTCTCGATGTTCTAGGAGACATATCTGACCACCTTTCACAGGGGCTGGGAGCAGCTGGAAGTGACCTGCACGCCATACCTGAAGGAGACCCCAAATTCTGTCTGGAATGTAGAGGACCACATCAATCCAAAATGTGAGTAAGATCCATCTCTGGTGTGACTATGACATGCTTGTCTCCCCTTTTAACTGGAAAAGAAAAAAGAAAAAACAATCACAAACTTTGACTGGACCCTATTCTTTATTCCAAATACCATCTTATTGCTCTTTTTTCCTCTTAGTTCAATTTTTTAGACACATAGAATGTACCAATGACTCCTTTTCTTCCCCACTTATATCCTCTTAAATCCTCTTCAGTTTGGTTTCCATCTCCATTATGACACTGAAATATTCTTTCTGAAGCCACCAAGATCTTTTCTCATCATTTGTGACCTTTTTTTTGGGCTACATTTTATACTATTGGGTCACCTCCCTGAAACTTTCTTCTTATCTTCTGGAATCCTATACTTACCTGTTTATCCTGCTTCTCTGACATTCTGCCCTCTCTTAACAGGTTTCTCTTCCTTATGACCAAATTTCTGCCAAGGCCGAAGGCCTGACCCTCTTGTTACTCTTATCATTCATTCCCCAGTCTCAACTCTCCACACCTGATTACTTCCAGGCTGCTTACATATTTCTACTGGAATGTCCCAATGTCATCTCAAACTCAGAACTCGTTAACAGCCCCATCAGATACTCCTAAGCTTGTATCTTCTGGTGGCCTTTGTTCTTCTGTTTATTTACTTCATTTTCTTCCACAACTATATCATGCAGTCCTTGTGGCTGGTTGACTCTTACTTACAGCTTTGCACAATCACTATCTTGATTTAGACCCATATCGGTTCATTACTGGTTAATGGTAGATGCTTCCTTTATGGTTATCTCACCTCCAGTCTCTTTTCTCCCAGCTGTTCAGCATAACACATCCAGACTGATTTTCTTTCAGTTTATGTTCACCCTGTCGTTACTCTGCTCAGGTTCCCCACTGAGTTCTGAACCTACCGTCAATTCTTCTATCCCTGCTTCTTGACATGAACCCACTGTCCCTTTTCTCCCTGCTTTTGTTCATGGTGTTCTTTCTACTCCTGGACTCCTCTTTTTTTTCACATCTTATCCTTTTTTTGAGACCTTATTCAATTCAACTTCTCTCATGAAGTCTTCTCTGTTAATCCCTATCCCAGATCATTGTTTCCTTTGCTTTAAATTTCATTAGCATATTTTAATATTGTTCAGTCACCCATATATAACCTTGTCTTGAATCTACCTGTGTTCTTGTTTGCTTTTTTTTTTTTAAACTCTTACCTTCCATCTTTAAATCAATACTATATATTTGACCCAAGGCAGAAGGCAAGGGCTAGGCAATGGGAATTAAGTGATTTACTGAGTCACACAGCTAGGAAGTGTCTGAGGCTAGATTTGAACCCAGGACCTCCCATCTCCAGGCCTCGCTCTCTATCCACTGAGATCTATATGCTCCTTGCCTTTTTTTTTTTTTTAATTTAAAATTTTGGTTGATGTCTTTCGTGACTGCACTTCTTTCATTTAAAGTATTTTTCTCTTACTCAGTAAGCCATCTCTTACAGCAGGTAATAAGGAGGGGAAAAAGTGCAGTTCAGCAAATCTACTTACACATCAACTAAGTCTGACAGTATATGTGATGCCTAGAGCTCCCCCCTCCTGCAAAGAAGGGAGAAAGATGCATTCTCTTATAAATCTTATCGTAGGATCCTTGATTTTAATCTGGAGATTACTTAGGTCACTGAGTCACACTTACTCATTTCACAAATGAGGAAATATTCTCAGAGGGGCTAAAAATCCACCTAGGCTCACTTAGCCAGTAAGTAATTAAAGCAGGACTTGAACCCAGGTATTCCTAACTCCAAGTCCAATACCCTACCTACTATGCCATATTGACTCTTCTTTGGGATCAAGCTTGATCACTGAAATTAAATAACATTTAGTTTCATTTTTTTCCCATTTTTTTAACTAGATGGCAAACTTTTTGAGGTCCCAGATCTCATCCTAGTGAATAGCATCCATTTTCTTTGCATTTCCCCTAGGTCTAAAAGAGTACTTTATACAAAGTAAGTGCTTATTAAATACTGAATGAATTAAATGAAGGAAAATAGTGTTTTGCCAGATTTCAGACTGGGAAATGTGCAAGGAATGAGACTAAACATTTGTTAGTATTCTTTTGTTGTTAGGCTTTAGAATCCTCATCTCTGCTTTCTACCATTAACTTTAACCCCAGGTAATAAATATCTCAAGAAAGTTGTAACCAGACCTTCTTGATAGAAAGGTATATACAGTAAACAGTCTGAATGTGCCGAGGGAAAACAGTCATATGTATCTTTTTTTTACCCTTTGCTCTCTGTTCAGTGCCAAACATCAGCTTGGATGTCCTGAAGCCCAGTTTTACTGAGATCCTACTGGAATCCCACATGGTTATGATCAGGGTAAGGTGACCCAATTCTCATTTAGTGACATTCCATGGAACTGATCCCAGAGTTTGGAAAGTACACACATTTGGGTTTTTTATCAGGGAGGGTGGTGGATACATCTACTTCCTCTTTAATAATAACTTCGAAAGAATCCTTCTTGAACTTTGGAAGCAACTTGGTGATATGGAAAAGAGCATTGGACTTGTTCAGAAATCCTGTGTTTGATTCTTGATACTGCCACTTACTGTGTCTTACTTAAACTCTCTGAGCCTGTTTTCTCATCTATAAAATACAGCTAATAATACCTCCTCTACCTACTTCAGAGGATTGCTTAGATAAAACTAATCAATGCTTATAGAAAGTACTTTGTAAACTGTGCTGTGAAGTATGTAAAGTAGTACTATTATTTGTAGGGTCCTTTCCCTACATCCCATCATAGATATGAGATCAATTCTACACTCATTGATTTTGAGGAGGATTCCTTGGACATTTTGTCTGATGGATTTTACTAGAAAAGACTTTGTGATCAACTTTCAGTCTCGATAAACATTGTAAATAGATTTGGCTCAAACTTAAAAAACAGCCTCTTACTGTCATTGATCTGTGTTAAGAAGTGGCCAAGACGACCTTGTGAGATCCCTGGGTCACTTCTAATTGGAGTCCTTGCTTATACTAACCCTGTGTCAGGGCTCTGTAATCCAGTCCTGCTTAAGGAATCCTCCATTCAGTGCCTTCTTCCAGATTGGTTGCAGAGGTTTTAAGATTAAATCTACAAACTTTTTTTATGTTCTTTTGCCATTATCCTAGAGCAGTGATGGGCAAACTACATCCTGTGGGCCAGATGGTGGGGATGGGGGCCCTGAAATGTTCTATCTGGCTGCAGGACATTATTCCTAATCTGACGAATACAATGAGTAGGATACAAAATACAATGAAACTTCCAAAGAGTTGCCTTAGAAACAGAAAGACAGATGAGCATTTCCTTTCCTCTGGCCCCCTCTTTAAAAAGTTTGCCCATCACTGTCCTAGAGGTAGAGATAAGAAAGAAAAGTGATTTTTTTTTCATATGAAATTTACTGTGAGGTAGAGTAAAAGAAGTGAAAAGATTCCAAAGGGAATGAATGATTCAACAATAGGAGCCACCAAAAAGACTCTCTTCCCCACAGTAGTAAAATAGAGGCTCTACAGCTGGGCTACTGTAGACAAACTTACTTCCTGAGGTTCATTATAGACCTGTGAAGATGGGATTAACTCTTTAAGTATGAAGAAGCAACCTATAAGGATGTATAGCTATGATCAATATAGAGATTTTCTCTTCTTGTCACTTAAATTCATTAAACTAATCTAGGTTTTTTGCAGGAAGTAGAGTGACATGAATACCTATAAAACAATTAAGCTTGCTGCATATATGAGTCTGATCCATCTCTGACAGAAACCTATAAGTTTTTGGGTCTGTACTAGACCAATATGAAGTTATCAGCTTCTGCCATCAGTAACTCCAGTGGGTCCATACTGGATCATTCTCATTTGGGTGCTCACAGTGAAGGGGAAGTTGTTCGTTTGGTAATCTGGCAACCATTCTGGACCCAGGAGGAACAAAATAACCACTCTACACTCCTGCAGGATAATAAAAAACAGATCCTGGGACAATCTCATAAGATTGTTCCTGATCTAGGTACTGGGGAGTGAGTCGGAGCCCCAGTGTGTTCTGAGTGACTTGGCTGTTCTCATTTCATTCTGTTCCCTTTTGGTCAATAGCATTGAACTTCCCTGGATTCTCGATGACTAGTTGGTATGCAAATCTTGCTTACATGCCCTCCTATTGGAGGAAAAGTCTTAGGAGTAGCTGAAGCAAAAACATGTCAGTTTATCCTGGAAATTCAAGGTGAATTTAGCATTGATCAGTTTAGCTAAAGAAAAGCTCTCCTTGTTGTTTGTTATAGATGCTCATGGTAACTCCTAGCAAACAATTTCTTCTTACAAAGATGTGGTTATTAAACATTCTTGGCCTCTGAATTAAAAGATATTGGGCCTTCCAGACTATGTAACCTATTCAGAGGTTTGGGATGCCAAGAACTAAGTAAACATCATCCTGCTCTGTGTTTGTAATTGATTGACGCTGGCCTCCCAGGAGAACTATGAAGTAATTTCTCCCTTACACCATTAACTTCCTCATCACAATTCTCTTAGTCTAGAATTCCCTTAGTAAAGAGAAATGTGGCACAAACCCATGAGAAATATGCTCTGTTTTTCTTAGTTCCTATTTCCTTTGAGTATTCAGAATCTGAATAGAAAGTAATTAATGGATAGTCTCTTTGAAAGTAATAACTAGGAAATTATTGTGAGAATTTAACACTAGCCTGAACCCCCTTTCTTTTTCTTAGTACCCTAAAAGCAGCCTTAGATTTTAAAGAGAAAGTTTTATGTAATATAAATAGCCCTTTCTATGAACCCCACCCTTTGATTGAATTAAGAACAAAGGCTGATGCTTATCTATCAACAAACTATTTAAGATAAGGGGGATGCCTGGGCACTCTGGGGGGACGCCAGAGGACTAGTGGCTCTCTGGCGCCCTGGGTCTGGAAAGGAAGTAGGGCTCTTTGGCTACATTTAGCCTATGTGTTCTTGGAAATGGCTCCCCAGCCTAGTGGAGGTTAGGCAAGGGACTGGCCGGCCCCGCGTGGCAAGAGGCTTTTTCTTTCTCTGACCCACTTTTTAAATTTATTTAATAAATATTTCTAAATTAAGAGACAGTCTCCAGAGAATTTTAATCTTAATATTGTCATCAGCCTGTTGCAGGAGCAAAGAGACTCATCCTTTTCTGCATAGACAGATGAGATCAGGTTCTTAGCTCTGACATACAATCTACACTGTTCATGAGACCTTGTGCTGCTGTTACTCCAACAGTCCCACCTTTCTCTGCCCTTACCCCCATTTTTTGTTGTCTCCTTCCTGCAGGGAAATAGTGGTCTCAAACCCAAGGAAAACGAAGTCACTTCCAAGCCTTGGCATTGGCCCATCAACTATCAGGTAAGAAGATGAAGCCATGTGAACTTTAAGGAATTAGAGGAAACCCATGATGGGGCCTTGGGTAGAGGTGAGTAACAAGGGGATGGGTTTCTCTTCTCTACTTGGCATACTCAGAGGAGTTAATATAGAATTTGGTTACCCTGAGTCATAGGATCTGCTGTCTATAAATTAGAGTTTTCTGTAGAATTTGAAGGATGATTGAGATCATGTGTGAAAAATTCTGAAAACTCCTACATAAACACTTTGGTCTTTACCCCCTCTAGGGCCTTCGTTTCTCTGGAGTCAATGAGACTGACTTTCGAGTCTATTTGCTTGGAAATCCAGTAAGTGCTTTGCTATGGATTTTGCTCTTTGATATTTGTTTCTATGGCTCTGCCTTTCTTTCATACTGCCTTTTTCATGTTTCCACATAGGTTATCTGGTGGTTGAATCTGGTAAGCCTTGGCCTTTACCTTTTTCTGGGAAGCATCTCTACTGTGTCTCTACAGAGGGGAATTCAACTCACTGCAGAAATGAAAGGTGAGTTCTCCAAGCATTTCTTTTAGTAACTTGGCAGAAGGGTAAGTGCCTGTTTACTAAAACCAGGATTTACCTGCCAGGCACATGTTCTGCCTTCTCCTCAATCTCCATATGCCCTTGGCTCCAACCCCCTGCTTCATCCCTCTGGTGGGATGGAAAGGAGTTGCTATGGCAGCTTGTATTTTCCAATTGTTGTGTTGCCACCTGTCACTGGAGATGTTCAGCTTGTGGAAGAAAGCAAGGACAGACATCCAAGCATAGGCTTCCTTTCACTTTGCCATGTTTTTTCTCTTCCCAACTACAGGTTGGCTTCCCATTCCAGGGAACCATGCTCTCTCATTGTGTATTTCAGAGTTGCAGCAAGTAGTGGGCATTCTAGGAGCTGGAGAAAGGAGAGGAGAGTGTTTCCAGCCTCTGACTTTATAGAACTGTGGGTCTTTTAGAAGAAAATATGACTGCTTTTTCTATTATAAATCTGCACTGTAATTAGTGATAAATGACTTCAGGAAAACGCCCTCTTGTTTGTGACTTAACCTCCATGGACTAAAGCAAA
This sequence comes from Gracilinanus agilis, assembly GCF_016433145.1. Classification (NCBI taxonomy): domain Eukaryota; kingdom Metazoa; phylum Chordata; class Mammalia; order Didelphimorphia; family Didelphidae; genus Gracilinanus; species Gracilinanus agilis. The sequence continues at coordinate 484,469,339 of NC_058131.1, read as the reverse complement.
AACAAATAACAAAAACCCCAAATAAACAAGGACAGCAACCTCAGTGTTCTCTACCAGTAGCTCTAAAGATCTATGGTTTCTGCCTAGACTCCCAGCTTACTCATTCTTCCTTAATATGTCTTGGCCCCAAGGCAAAATAGTTGAATCCGAGCTTCCTATTTGTGTTGTACTTGTGTCCCAAGGTCTCTGCCAGGTGCTGCTGCATGGAGGAGGGCAGGTCCTACTGGGTTGGCTGCTCCATTATTTGCCTTTCTTCCTGATGGGCCGGGTGCTCTACTTCCATCACTACTTTCCAGCCATGCTTTTCTCCAGCATGTTGACAGGTGTGTATTGAAGAGCCTAGTAGGATAGAAAGGACTTCTTTTGGTCTGATCCAGGAGACATCAGGGAGGGAATGGCAATAGAAAACTGGTACTTCCAAGTAGGAAGGAAGTATCATAGGGAGGAGGAATTGGGAGGTGGAAGGGTATGGTAGTGGGAGGGGAAGAATGGAATTGAATCTCTTGATTCTCTGACTTAAGCTAGAGACTAGGTTTTAGTAAGAGAAAAGGTGAGGAAATTTAGGCATTATCTCTGCTAGGTCTTACATGGGCTGAATCTTGATGGTAAGTGGTTGGGTTTTCCCCTTCTTCTTTAGGGATCCTATGGGATACAGTCCTCAGATTCTGTGCCTGCTATCTGCAATCTTTTCCTCTGATTAACTGGGTGCATATATTTGGGATCTCTCTCCTGATCCTGGGAATTGCCTATAGGTGAGTACTAGACCCTGATGCTAGGGAATGAGAGCTGATCTCTAAGAAATGTTGTGGTTTAATGTGTTTAACTCTTTGATTTTTTCTTTCAGCTTCCTCTTAATCCCTTCTCTGGGATTTGTTTATGTTAGTTCTCTTTTATTAATTTAGTTTGTACCTAGAGATTACTGTGGTCTATACAACACATATAGAAATACGTGGTAGTCACAAAGGAAAAGAGGTGATTGTGGGATAAGAAAGTTTAAAGACTGCTAGACGTTAGAGACCAGACTGCAAATTTTTAGTCTTCTCAGAAGAGTCACGTCTATAATTCTCGGTCTGCCTTTCTGACTCTCATGCATTTTTTCTCAATCTTCTCCCTTAGCTTCTACCTCTTCCATCCTCTGTCTTATGGAATGGTTGGTCCTCTGGCTCAGGACCCTCAAAGTCCAATGGCAGGGTTAAAGTGGTTGGAAACATGGGAATTTTAGAGCCAGAGAATACCAGCCCCAAAGGATCCAGGGACTGCATGCAGGGATGATCAACCAGAACCAGTTCTTCTAGGATGGCAGCTATGGAAACAGCTTCTTTAGAAGATCCTAAGAAGACTCTTATATATCCAGGAGGAACCCACCGGAGGAGAGAAACCCTTGGAATAATTTCAGCCGGAGGCCTTGTGAGTCAGAGGCTCCATCTTCAACTCCAGTAGCTTTTGCCATCAGCAGTTTTGAGATGGGGATATTTAAGATTTATTTAATTCTAATATATTTAAGATATATTAGAAATCCTCTTAGCCCCATTTGCCTGGAATTTGTGCTATATGTGAACATTCAAGGGGACAAATAACGAGGGCAAAAGAAGAGGAGGGGTGGGTGCTTGTATTCACATATATGTGTGAGTGTGTGTGTATATCTAAGTATATTTTCAGGGGAGCAAAAGTGATGCATTTGTCTTTACACCTGTGAAACACAGCCCAAGTAATTGGACAATTGAAAGTTGTAAACGCTTAGGAACAAAAATAGTTTAGTGTCAGTTGCCTATTCTCATTTTTTTTTTACACTGGATTTTTATTTGGTTTTATTCTGTGTTGGGGGGATAAGATGATTTGTGAGTATGACCTGAGTCTGGGACTCAGGCAGTTCTTCAAAAGGTTGCTGACCAGAGAAAGAGTCTCTGTAATTTAGCATGTTTGCCCTGACTTTGGGCATTGCCCAGACAGAAAAGATGGGAATTGTCTAAATTGTGTTTTCCTTGTTTCCACAAACCAGATAAGAGTCCAGGAGACAAGGGTATTCTCCCTCCTAGTTGCTCTTCTATCAGTCCTGACTGGAATTGGACTGCCATTTGGAAAGTCTTATCAGTGGCAGCTGTGTTCTTGATTTCTTGCCTGGTACTGTGACATGAACCTAATGGGCCCAGGGCATTTGGGGGCCTGTGTGCTTGCTGTCTGCCATTTTAGCCCCAATCTCTGGCCCTTTGAGAGTATCAAGCATTGCCAGATTGATGAGAGACACCGAATCCCAGCCTTGGCTGAAGACCACTTCCATCTGTCCTCTCCTGTCCTTTCTCCACTACAGAAAGTCTGGCAAGTGGAAGACATGGATAGAAGTCGTACTCTTCTCACAGTCGAGAGGGAGGACTCTTAGTCCATCTCCTTGTCAACTGTTATAGACAAGGAAAGTGGGAGAGAGAGCTTTATTTGAAATTTGAACCAGAGAAATACCTTGGACATTCTCCAACCAAGTATATGGGGGAGTAAATGGAGTGCTGGGTCCATGTTCCCATCACCTGCTGATTTCTTGGCTTCTTCACACTATTTTTCACATAGCTTTCACTCAACCTGGATGCCTTCATCTTTCTGTCACTATTTCATCCGACTCTTCCTATCCTCAAAGAGTACAGAATATTTCTATCCATCATGATCCAGAAGGCACTTTTCCCCCAGAGACCTGTTACAGTTTTCTTTGTCTCTGTCTTGATGGCCCAAAGCAAGAAATTTGGTCTACTCCTCTTTTTCTCTCTTCTCCCCACCTCCCATTTCCCCCACAGTGATAGGGAACAAGACAGCCCCTGGGCTAGTACCAAACCAAATCAGTCCCTAGTATCTCTGTCTGTCAGATTCTGCACTTTCCATGCATTACTCAATATGCCTCCCTTCAATCTTGGGCACAGTTTAATGCCTCCATGTTTAAACATGAGCCTCTGCCACACTCCATTGCCACCTCTCCTCCTCTCCCCAGGCAGCTCCACTGACTGATGGGGTCATGGGCTCTTCGGAACATCATTGGGAGGTGGTTGCCATGGAGATAGGGAAGAGGTCCTAGGGACTGGCTGTGCTGCCTAGGGGAGGGAGGGGGAGTGAGGTTGTGGGCCATGCAGGGGCCTCTCGGTGGTTCAGACTGACTGTCATTAATGCTAATAGAGGAAATGTAGCAATGTCAAAATCGAGGCAGGTTGGCTAATTAGATCTGGTGCCTGATAACCTCTCCCTCTGAGTGGCTTCGGCTCTCCATACTTCCCCCAGCAGGAAGCGCTGCATGCGTGCCCTGAGCCTGGGTTGCTTAGTTAATTGCATTTGTTGAAGGGAAAGAGAATGAAGATGGCAAAGCACCACCCCTTTCCCTTTCCCCCCAGCCTCAGGGAAGTCTGATTTCTTATGAGCCAAGTATTGGTACCCACTGTGCCTCTTATTTGGAAGCAAGAAGCAGTACGTGGGGAATTATCTAGCCCCTGGGTTCATGGGAAAGGATATTGCCTGCTATGGGGCCTAATAAGAAAGCCTTCCCTGTCCTTCGTTAAAGCCCCCATGACCAGAAACGCTTGGGGGGTAGGGTCTCATTTGGTACGGAGCCGTCATTTCTGACTTGGAAAATAAATGAACAGGCCCAAAGTGTTCCAAATCAGTACACTTTGCTTCTCTTTTCTGCTCTCCCAGCCCTCCATGGATTTCAGTGAGTTTTGAGCTGCTAATAAGACTTAGGACTCTTTAGATGGTTGCATCTGATTTGAAAGCAGAATTCTCTTCTCAACCTCCCCCATCCTCTCACCTTTTCCAAGTGAGTATAATAAGGCACTGGCCCAAGGTAAGCCTTTCAGTGTTTGAGAAAGAACAGAAGGGGCATGGATAAACCCAGAGTGCCCAGATGTGTTTTATACTCACACCATTAGGATAACAATTAGGTTCTGCTGTGTCCCATAGACACAGGGATTCTATTTTGGGGCTTCTCTCCAAGGCTCAGGCTAGAATTCCAAGGTTTCCATTTCCTTCCTTGATTTCTCAGATAAAATGTTTTGTTCCTAGGAAAATTTTGGGTATGTGAGGCAGAAGTATGATTACTTGGGACCCATGTCTGTGAGTGACCATGAAGAGGGTGGCTTGCCTGTCCCTTCTCCCCAGTTTATTGCTGCTGAGAGGGAAGCATATGTTTGCCACAAATTCTGTTTTCCAAAAGCAGGAATTGCAGAAGTTTCCCAGTCTTGCTCTCATTTTCTGGATCCCTGTGAGAAGACATGCTGGTATAGCCTCAAGGACTGAAATCTTGCTACTTGGGTTGGAGATCAAAGTATCTGGCTCTCTGAATTTGAATTTGGAACATCCTATCTAATTTTTTAAGAGAATATCAACAAAAACATATTTCCCTTAAATTTGAGGGGAATGAGAGGGAGATGGTTCCCTTTCAGTGAAACTCTGAGTGACTCCTTAGGTTTGACACTATGCTTTGTAAAAAGGGGTTCTAAGAGAGCATCAGAGGCTAATTTGGCCATTTGGTTTTGTAATAAACAGCTATTGTTTTGAATACATGTTGTTCTACTGTACTTATTTCTGTCGAATTTATTCTTTTGGCCACAGGATTAGGGAGAATGTTACCAGTGGTGATAGTCTGTTCCATTTTGTTGCCTCTCTCAGGCTGAAAATAGAGTTTCTGTCATTACCCAAAACTTTGACAGCTGTCTCACTGAAGGCTTAGGATGTGAAGTGAGTTCCTCTCAGAAGGAAGTTAGACATTGTTGAGTTCTTTCTACCTTTAGTACTTTTCTAAGAACAAGAGAAGGAAGGAAATAAACAAGAAATACTTTACCATTCTCTCTAGTGGCTCAACATTTCTCCCTCTCAAACCCAGGAAAGGCATAAGAAGTACAGGTAACTCTCATGAGTCACCAAGCCAATCTCTGGTTTTTACCCTACTTCTTTCCTGTTTATATTCAGAAAGCCTCCCCATGATCAAAATTGGCAAGACTAGAGTCCTATGTGAAATGTATCTGAGCTGTAGACATAGACATTTCCATGCTGATTATGTTCATTTTAGTATTTTTTTCTTTTTAACTCACAGAAATCTTCCTCTGGCTCCCCATTCCTAGCTCTTGCTTCTCTCTAGCAATCCCCCCACATTCCCTCCCCCAAAAGAAATATGTACTGCCTTAGGCTGTGCTGGCTCATCTCAGAAAAGATTAGGCCTCAACCTCCAGTATTGATTCTAGAGTATTATTTTAACTTTTTTTGTCCTTTTATAACATTTTTTTTTTTGGATTTTCAGTGATTTGAAAGAGAATGAGTCCTCAAAGTTGTCACTGCCAAAGTATCTTCTCCCATTCCCAAACCAGTAGTATTGGGCCAAGCTGGAAGGGAGTTTTACCATCTATTGTCCTAACCCTTGATGGTCATAGTTACAAGACACTCCATGGACTCTTGTTCTGAGGGCACTGATGTTGCCAATTGGATACTGGCCCTCCGTCTCTTTTCCCAGGGTCATGAGCAGTAATGAGAATGGAACTTAATCCTTCTCTTGGTCTTCAGGTAGAAAACAATCCAGAAGAGTAGAAAAGAAGGGAATTAAATAAAGAAGATCTTTGACCTATCCCAGGGAGTTAGATCAAGAGCAATTCTATTTATGAAGACTTAAAAGAGGACATTTGGAAAAGAGATAAAAACTTATGAGACTGGGGACAGCTAGGTGGCTCTGAAGACAGAAATATCAGGTCTGGAGTCGGGAGGACCTGGATTCAAATTCGGCCTCAGACACGTTCTAGCTGTGTGATCCTGGGCAAGTCACTATCCTCTTGCCTAGTCCTTTCCATTCTTCTGTCTTAGACCTGATACTAGGACAAAAGGTAAGGATTGAAAAAAACAACAATCAGACTGGTGAGACCAGGAGGTGAGGAAAAGGGAGGGAACAGAGCTGGATTTTCTAGAGCTGGGTCCACCAAACTACTGGCCAAGAGCCAAGTGCCACTCCTGTCTGTTTTGGTGTGCCCCTCAAGCTAAGAAAGGTTTTTTACATTTTTAAATACAACTAAATTTTAGTTTAAAAACATAACCATTCTTACCTTTCAGGCTAAACAAAAATAGGCAATCCAGTAGGTTGTGATTTGATCACTCCTTCCTTAGAATATTCTGTTTTGCCAAGATCCGAGGCCTTATATAAGGACCCAAAGGAAGTGGGAAAGGGTCTAGACCAGTGGTTCCCAAACTTTTTTGGCCTACCACCCCCTTTCCAGAAAAAAATATTACATAGCCCTTTGGAAATTAATTTTTTTTCAATTTTAATAGCAATTAATAGGAAAGATAAATGTACCTGTGGCCATCATCTCTTCCCTGGATTGCTGCAGCACCCAGCAGGGGGTGGTAGCACCCACTTTGGGAATCACTGGTCTAGACAGAAACAAAGCTACCAGCTTCAAGCAAGGCCTGTGTAAAAGACCTCTGTGGTTGCTTTGGTATTTGTTGTTCACCAACTTTAGAATGGCCTTAGAATTCTTGAACTTTATATTCCACCAGTTGCTGATGATTCAGGTGTCTGAGTCTGTTTAGGAATAGAGAACATGGGCCTCTGTCCTGATGACCTTCCAGGAAAGCTGCTTTTTAAAAAACTCTTACCTTCTAGCTTAGAATTGCTACTATATATTGATTCTAAGGAATAATAGCAGTAAGGGCTTAATTGGGGTCACAGAGCCAAGAAGTGCCTGAGGCCAGATTTGAACTCGGGGTCCTCCTGACTCTAAGTCAGACCTTCTGTCCACTGAGCTACTTAACCATCCATCCAGGTAAGCTTCTTCTTGAACTATTTACAAGAATTCTACTGAAGCAGTTGCATTTTCTCTATAGGAGTGCCATTGAACTACCATTATGCTTTACTCCCGCCATGTTGGGGATGAGAGTAGCAATGTACTTTTGGAGATTGACCAGTATTGAACTCACAGTGACCTGGTCATTATTACACCTATGCTAAAGGGAATAATGTATTGTTTTGCTATATCCTTCCCATTGGGAGAGTGACATATTGGGGATGGTTTAGGAAGAATCTCAGAGAGAGGAAATCCTAGACAATTTGGATAACAGACAAAGGTTAAAGGAATGAAATTTGGGAGTAGAAGAGTAAAATGTTCTCCCATTGGCACTCCCTTATACACCAATCTTTCTGTATGACATTACCACTACTGAAACAGAGCAGGTATAGACTGACACATGTACAGATTTGTTTCCTATTGCTTATTAGGAGAGTGGGACAGTTGGAGAGAACCGAACCTTGTCAGAACCTTGTCAGGCACAGACTTTCTCCTGTGTTTTAATCTAGAGATTAAGGCCCAAGCGACTTTGGAGCCCACATCCTGCGTACAGAGAGAAAACATAATCCTGGGCAGTCGCTCTGTATTGAGGCCAGGATCTAGAAAAGACAAAAGAAAGGGTGGATTTTGATACCTGACCTGCTGACACTAAAAAGGCCACTGTTTCGTGAGATTGTGACTTGGTTTTTCACATGACTCTCTCTTAAATTGTGTTGGTGGCACCATCTTCTCAAATGACCCAGCAAAAGCCATGTTCTTCTGCTTTCCTGGAGATCAGGACTATGCCCCTAGCAGGTAAATCTGTGGGTATTTATTGGTACATGAGAATTCAGGTAACCCTTTAACGCCCAAAGAGAGATGGGACTGTTGAAGAAGCTAAAAGTTGTAGTGGCCTGAGAGTCTGAAGACCTGTATCAGTCCTAGTTCTGCCACTTACTGTAATAATAGTGTTCAATAAACATGAATGAAGTGCCTACTGTGTGTCAGGCACGGTGCCTGTCCCTGGAGATACAAAGCCCAAAAGAGAGCTCAAGGAAGCATATATGATTTACTGAGGATATGGTCAGGAATGAAATGAGTAAGATAGGAAATTTAAGTAAGATAAGTCAAAATGAGAAAATTTGAGGAGGAGCTGAGCATGATTAATGGGAGGGAGGAAAAGCAAATTAGGGAAGGTTTGTTTTTGATGGGAGATGGCACTGAGGTGGAGCCTTGAAAGAAACTAAAAATTATAAGAGGCAAACAGAGAAGATAGTAAATTCCAGGTTCTGGGGACATTCGCCTGGGCAAAGCTACAGAGATGGAATTTTGAGTTCAGGAAAAAAATCTAGTAGTCTGTTTTGACTGGAATATAGAGTATGGGAAGGGGTGCTTGCTGTGTGAAAAAGGACAGCTAGTGGATAGAGCCTGGAGTCAGGAAGACCCGAGATCAAATTTGACCTCAGATACTTCCTAGCTGCTTGATTCTGGGCAAGTCACTTAATCCTATTTGCCTCAGTTTCCTCATCTGTCAAATGAACTGGACAAAGAAATGGCAAATGACTTCAGTATCTTTGCCAAGAAAACCCCAAGTGGTGTCATGAAGAGTTGGAAACAACTGAAAAACAACTGAACAACAAGCCATGTGAACCCCCCCCCCCAAAAAAAAACCCTGGAAAGATAGGTGGGATGCCCGTCTTTAAATGCCTGGTTGAGTATTTGCATTTCATCAAAGAGGCAACAGGGAGCCACTGAGGGTTTTGGAGCAGGGAAGTGACAGGGCCTGACCCAGCTTTTGGCAAAGATATGGAGGATGTATTGAAGAAGAAAGATACTGGAAGGTTAAGGGAGACCAGCTCATCCTGGGCAAGTCACTTTATTTTTCTAGGTCTCAATTTCCTCCTCTACAAATGAGTTGCAACCAAAGTATCTGTAAGGTTTCTTCCAGCTGTAACATTCTGTGAGTCTCTGACTTGTGGAATCCAAAGTGACTGATGGGTTGCATAGTCACTATCAAAGCCAACATTATCCTGTAGAAAACAAACTATAAAATTAAATGGATTTGTTTCTGCCGTAGACCAAATCTGGTCATGAGCAGAGAGGAGGACTGGGCTTAGAGCCAGGTGGTTGGCTATGAGAAAGAGGGACTATGGTAAGCACCTGTGCCCATGCTGTAGGCAGGACTGGCCTCATAAGAGGAGTGGGCAAACTGAGCTTGTGATTTTTAAGGTACACTGAGAAAACCTTGATTCTCAAATATCCCCCACTGACCTGCCACAGGGACTTAATTTCCGCCATTAATTCCTTTGGATTAAAATATTATCGCCTCTTAAAACTGTATTTGCTCCTGTGAGCAGTAGGTAATGCACTTATTCATTACTGGCCATTAAGATCTTGTGGGAAATAGTTTCTTAGATAGTTTTTAATAGATTGAAAGGAGGATTCTTTCAAGCAAGATACAGATCAGGTGAGGGAAGGCACAAAGAACAGGGAAACGGTTTGGGGGGTGGGGATGGCCTAGGGTACAGGATATTGCTAAAGAGGGAAGGCCAGGGTAGTTCCCTGGACATCCAGGGAATGATGGGATGACACTAAGCATGTGGATATGGCTGAGGAAGGAGCATCAAAGGTTGGTCCTAGTGAGAGTGTGCCTGTGCAAGCCTGAGTCTGCCCTCTATTTCCATGCCCAGTCTGGCTGTAAAAGTGATAACTCCCTGTAGGTCAAATCAGTAGGGAGAGAGTGAAATGAGTGAAAGCCTTCTTGATTTTTCTTCTGGCTTCCCTAAATGGAGGAAATGAAGGATATGGAACAGATGCCCTTTAATTTTAAGTGACGGAGGCTGGGATCTGGTGGACACAAAGGCACTCAGACTAGTTCCTTTCTTCACACCATTTCCCATCGAACAAGTCTCCTACTGCCAACTTCAGGAAGTTCAAAAACTGGTTCTCCATGGAGCTTTGGTATGTGGCTCAACCTTCTGTTCTGGAGTAGCCAGTCTTTGATGTCCCTTACCAGAGGTTCATAGGACCTCTCTAGCCACTTTTCCCCTCCTCATAGGATTATTGAATATTAGAGCTGGAAGGGACCTTAGGGATCATTTCCTTCAACCCTCACATTTTATAGTTGGGGAAAATAGCTCATAGAGGATTAATGACAGGCAGGACTAGCATGCAGGTCTCCACTCATGGTTCAATGCTGTTTCCATTAGATTTCAGAATTGATGTCTCTAGCACAAAGCATTTCCTTCTACTACTTCAGCTGTTTCTTACACTTGTAGACTTTGTGGGGAATCAGATCCTTCCCTTCTAAGTGGGAAGAGATTCTAGCACTTTCCATTCCTTCCCCACTGTCCTCTCATCCTTTTGCCCTTACCCTCTCCTCTTTTTTCTCTTTTCTCTCAAAGTAGAAAATGCTAAGACTTGGGGGAGGAAGAAGGGATAGAACATGATTTCAGTGGGAAGAGATGTACGTGTGACCTAATTTCAGTTCTTTTGGGGGATGAGGCAGTGGTTTACCTAAAACAAGCCCTCTTTCATGTATCTGTAATCTATTCATGTTATCTTCCCACTAAATTCTCTAGAGGCAGCCAGGCAAAGTAGATAGAGCACTGGGATTGGAGCCAGGAAGACCTGAATTAAAATCTAGTCTCAGACACTTAATAACTGACTGCCTTTAGGGCAAGTCACTTAACCTCTGTCTGCCTCATTTTTCTCAACTGTAAAATGGGGATAATAATGGCACCTACTTCCCAGAGTTGTTGTGAGGATCAAATGAGGTAATATTTGGAAAGCATTTAACACAATGCCTGGCACATAATAGGCACTTAAATACTTCTTTCCTTCCTAAGTAGGAATTCATGAATGATTACAAGAAGTACCTGAAGCCCCCAAAATACCAAAGCTCTTATCTAGTTGTCTGTACTGTGAATACTTAGTGTTTCATAAAGGTCAGCCACCCTGATATCCTTCATTAGATGAAGCACCTGCTTTAATCTGAGAATCTAATATATAGCTGGGGTGTGGGATTAGAGAGGAGAGTAAACTGCATTGGATTTTGAGAAAGATACTAGAATTATAAATCATAAATCTAGAGCTGAAAGAGACCTCAGTCCAACTTTCTCATTTTACAGATGAAGGAACTGAGACCCGGGGAGGTAAGTGGCATGCTCTAGTAGAGTTGGGTTTTGAACTCAGATCCTGTGATTTCAAGTTCAGGAAGTATTCACCATGAGAACTGATGTCCCATTTTAAGGTTATAAAAACAACTGGACTTAAAGTTAGAAAGAAGAACTGAATTTGAGTCCTGGGTTACCAGCTGAGTTTCATTTAATTTTTTATTTATTTATTTATTTATTTATTTATTTATTTTAAACCCTTAACTTCTGTGTATTGACTTATAGGTGGAAGAGTGGTAAGGGTAGGCAATGGGGGTCAAGTGACTTGCCCAGGGTCACACAGCTGGGAAGTGTCTGAGGCCAGATTTGAACCTAGGACCTCCAGTCTCTAGGCCTGACTCTCAATCCACTGAGCTACCCAGCTGCCCCCAGTTTCATTTAATTTTAAAAATGTATTTATTTAATAAACCCTTACCTTCGGTCTTAGAATCGATACTAAGTATTGGTTCCAAGGTAGAAGGGCAGTAAGAGCTAGGCAATTGGGGTTTAAATGACTTTCCCAGGGTCACACAGCTAGGAAATGTCTGAAACCACATTTGAACTTAGGCCCTCCCATCTCCCAGCCTGACTCTATCCACTGAGGCACCAGCTACCCCTAATTTTTTTAATAATTAAAAAAAGTGGTTCATCAAGGGTTAAGGACAGAGGCCAGATCTATCATAGGATCCTTCCTGTCTTTTATCTAACCTCTTTACAATCTGTTGTCTTAAAGTCTCAGACTATACCCCAAATTCCTTTCTGTATCACTCATGAATTCTAGAAGGAGCTGGTTGCTTTTCTCCAAGGTTTTTGTCATTCCTCCTCTATTGGACCACCACCCTAGTTCAGGTCCTCATCACCTTTTGCATGGATTATTGTAGTAATAGCTTCCTAACTGGTCTTCCTGCCACCAGTGTTGGCCCTCTCCCGTCCATTCTAACTGCCAACTTGATATATTCTTTTCCCAGTTGATATTCTTAAAGAATAAGTCTGACCACATTAATCACCCATTCAAAAAGCTTCAGTGGCCAAACTGTTAGGATAAAAGACAAATTTCCTCAGCTTGACATTGAAAGCCATTTTGGCTCCAAACTATTTTCTGAAGACCCATCTCCCATCACTGCTACTGATTAGAGCTAGCATTTACCTAATACTTTAAGGCAGTGCTTCCCAAACTTTTTTGGCCTATTGCCTCCTTTCCAGAAAAAATATTACTTAGCCCCCTAGAAATTAATTAAAAAATTTTAATAGCAATCAATAGGAAAGATAAATGCCCTTGTGCCCATCACCACCTCCCTGGATCACTGCAGCACCCACCAGGGGGTGGTGGCGCCCACTTTGGGAATCACTGCTTTAAGGTTTGCAAAGCACTTAACACTTCTTATCTCATCTGATCCTCTCAATCTGAACCCTAAGAGGTAGATGTTGTTATTATCTCCACTTTATAGATGAGGGTACTGAGGTGGAGGGAAGTTAAGTGACCTAGCCAAGATCATATATCTAGCAAGTATTTGAGGTAGAACTTGAACTCAGAACTTCCTGATTCCTATTCTAGAGCTCTTTTCCCTATGCTATCTAGCACCTTGTACACTTTATGCTCCAGTTAAACTGTCCCACTCAATGTCCCCCACATACAATATTCAATTGTCCACCTTTATGACTTTCCACAGATTGTCCCTTTAAAGTGTCCTGCCTCTCCTCTGCCTTTTAGAATTCTGGCTTCCTTCAGAGCTTACCTTAAGCGCTTCCTCCTAAACAGGACCCCCCCCCCCAAATGTATTTACTTATCTGTGTACATATTGTTTTTTGACCTCATGGTAGAATGTAAGGTTCTTGAGGACAGGGACTATTTTTTCCTTATATCTCTAGCATCTTAGACAGTACCTGCTACTTCACAGGTGATTAATGCTTATCGAATTCAATCAGAAAGAATCGAGCCAACCAGTTTTCTTTTTGTTGATCAGAATCAGACCCAGAGTCTTTCCTTTCATTGTTTGAGAGTTGGAATGATCACTAAATCAAGCCAAGAATTAATCACCTCCTCTATTGAAAGAAGAGATCTTAAATCTCTCATCAAGGATTCACTTTGTCTCCTTGCTGGTTTTGTGATCTTGCCAAACTTGTGGATGTGATGGATAAACCACTCTCAATTCTCGTTAGGAAATTGTAGGCATCAGGAAAAATAGCACAGGATTGGATTCCGCAAATGTTGTCTAGATTTTTTAAAATGAGGAGAATTAACTCAGTTTCCAATTCCACAAAAATTCTAGGATAGAAGATGATTTTTAGCACTTAAGGAAGTGGTGGTCACTAGGAATCATCATGAGTTCACTAAGAACAATTGATGTCAGACTAACTTCATCTCTCTCTCTCTCTCTCTCTCTCTCTCTCTCTCTCTCTCTCTCTCTCTCTCTCTCTCTCTTGTTATTTAGATGGTATATCAGGAGGGAGAGGAGCTCTGAGTTTGGAGTCAAAGGACCTAGGTTTCTATCCCAACAATACAACTTTTTACTTTGTGACCTTGGGCCTCAGCTTCCTTGTTTGTAAAGTGAGAGAGTTGGACTAGATCCACATTGGCGAAGATGTGGTAGGCTTGTAGAGCTGGCATTCGGGGAGCTGTTCCATTTCCCCTCTTCCCAGTGTCCAAGGACATTTTTTGCATGCCCTGCCCCTTTGTCCAGCTACCCAAAGCAAGCACTTTCTCCCTCAGCTCTCTCTGGTAATTCGGGGGTTCACAGACAGCTTGAATGTGCCTCTGGGCACTCAAACTCATTAAAAGTTTGCCAACACTGGCCTGAAGTGCCTGAAAAAGAGCTCAGCAAGCCCTCTCATCAGAGGTACCTGTCCTCCTTGAACACCCCATACACCCAGGTCAGAACACATCTGGACTTTGAAATTCAAATATGGGCCTTTGAAGGACACTCACTAGTTGAAATACCTCTAGAGGAAAAATGAGAAGAACTGAAACCTTGCCATGAGAAAATCAGTTGAATGAGCTAAGGGTATTTAGTCTGGAGAAGAAAAGGCTGAAGTAAGTGAGGCATGGTGTCTAGAATAGGGGTGTTTCTGTGACATGCCATCCTGGTCGGACCAGATCCTTGCCAGATCAAATTCACTTCTAGGTGTCCCATTTTAGGTAGGAGGTTTATAAATGGGAGAGTATTAGATTTGGAGTTTGATTAAATGTGTTCCAATAGCAGATCCTGGGCTATTTACTAACTCTCTGGTTTGGGGAAAGTTATTTAATTCGTCTGGACTTCAGTTATCTCCTTTATGACCTCCCCCCCAACCCGTCTCTGTCTCTCTGTCTCTGTTTCTGTCTGTCTGTCTCTGTATCTGTCCGTCTCTTTGTCTCTCTCCCCACTCTGGGTTCATATTTGACCTCGGACACTTCCCAGCTGGGTGACTCTGGGCAAGTCACTTAAACCTCCACTGCCTAGCCCTTACCGCTCTTCTGCCTTGGAACCAATACACTGTATTGATTCTAAGATGGAAGGTAGGAGTTAAAAAAATAAAACAAATGGGTTGGAATAATTATCTTCTAAGGCACCTTCCAATTCTAAATATATGATCCAATGAAATTATAGAAAGGTAGCTTTAGAGCTAATATAAGGGAAAAGGTCCTAGAAATTAGAGGCATTCAAAAGTAAAATGGTTGCCTTTAGATGTAATTACATTCCTCTCATTGGAAGTCTTCATGTGAAGACTGGATGGATGATTTCTTGCCAGGATTGTTATTAAGGAAGGTTCCTGTGCAAGTATGGGTCCAATAAGATGGCCTGCAATGCTTCCTGGTACTAAAATTCTATGAAAATCTCAACTGGAAATCTGGCTAGAACAATTTACATCTAAAAAGATGAAAATACTTTTGGATGTGTCAAGTCCTGGATTTAAGTTAAAAAATCAAAAGCATGATAGTCCGAGAAAGAGATGACTAGTTAATTTGTTAAGGATTTAATTTTTTAGTAAACTATAAGCTCAAGATTGTCCAACCATGAAAAATTCAGTATTTGAATACATCTGTATTTTCAGTGATACTCTTTACAATGGTGCAGAACAAAATCCCCCCAACTCTACCACATGGAGTTGTCCAAAATGAATAGGGTCATCCTGGCCTGGTTTTCAATCCACTGAGCCAGCCAGCTGCCATCTGGCCACTGTTATTGAGGAGATTCAGCATAGAGTTCAAGTTGAGGTGGAGTTCCCTAAAAATGATGACAGGAACAATTATTGAACAGGAGAGGGAGGCTAGTCCTTTCCTATCTCTTGCTTGAAGGTGAAAAACCATAGAGCTAAGGCAATATGGTGGTGATGGTGAATCTATGGCACTCAGAGTGCTCTCTGTGGGCATGTCGCCACCCTCTCCCCACGCCCCAGAGTTCATTAATAGAAAGGCAGAGGGACTCAGTAGAAGTTGTTCCCCTCTCCCTCTCCACCACACCTGATATTTTTTCACATTACCCGCTCCTCTGCCCAGCAGTCAATGGGAGTGCACCGGGGCTAAGGTAGGTGGTTCACAGGCAGCAGAGCTGGAGGGAAGCAGAGAGCTCATGCCACTCCCCATCCCTTATCTACACTCCCTGTGAACATTCCTCACTTTATTCACCCCTTCACCCAGCAGTCCAATGGGAGTGCTTCCTCCCTCTCTTGTGTGGGGTAATGGAGGGGCAAGGCATGGTATACATTCGCTGGGGGGGGGGTGGGCACAGTATGCAGTCTGGGAGGTAGGGTAGGGAGGTGGAGCCTGGCACTCCATCTCTAAAAGGTTTGCCATCACAGCTATGTGAGAATCAGAGTCTTTCAATAAACCTTAAATGCTTTCTCCGTGTCAGGCACTGTGCTAAGCATTAGGGATTCAAATACAAAATAAAAGCAAAGACAGTCCCTGCCTAATGAAAAAAATGCTTCTGCAACTAAGGATCATTGCCCTTGCTAAAAATGATGCTGCGATACCCAGCTGAGCCAGAGGTTGGAGATGGTGAAGACTGTGGGTGCCCATTGAAAAGCTTGTCTCAGGGTGTACGCCCCATCAACTTATCCAGCAGAGAGACCATACCTGTAAAGAGACCAGCAGCTAAGAGACCTGCCTAGCCCAGGCTGGTAGCATCCCAGTGGCAAAATGACCAGCCTAGTCCAACCTGGCACTAGCAGCAGATTGACAATTGATCCATCCAGCTGAGAAGTCCTGTCCTTCAAGCAGCTGTCCCAGCTGAGAGTCACTGACTCTTCCACCACTATGATACTTCTGACAGCACACCTCATGGGGGATCTGACAGAAGAAGAAATAAAATAGTTTAGAATAATTAATTAATTAAAGAAATAATAAAGAAGAAATAAGATCTGAAGTTCCCTACACATTTGCCTTGTCACTATTGTATGCCTGCCTTTCTCCTTACGTACTCTGGGTATAGTGATAGAGCTTGGCTCAGGTTTAAGGGGTGGGATACTTTCTGACTATTGCTTTCATTATGCTATAATGACTTTGCTAAGAACTGAAGCCATTGACTAATCGTTAAATGGGAAGCAGGCTGGTAGGGTCTTGTGAGCCACAATGTTAGGAAGATTGCTATCCATGGGATTATCCTAAGAAACCTGGGTCATAGCAACAGCCCTTCTGAAGACCCAAGTTGCCTGTGACAGTATGAGTTAGGGGAGTGAGTTGGAGGTGGGGTAGGGAGGATGCTATGTTAACTGAAGGGCTGGATCTCTAAATGTAACAGATTTGTCCAACAAGTTTATATACTATTGAAAGGACAGTATGATATGTGAGCCAAAAACCTGTTACAGTTTTTTTTTTTCCTAGCCCGACCTTATAATTACATTGATATAAGAAATTCCTGGTGAGGGAACTTCTATCAAACTAGATTTACAACTACTTTTCAACATAGAGTCTTAGTTACCTAAGCATACAGAAGCTGACTTATCCAGGGTGACACAGGCAGCCTGAATTTGCCAGAGGAACTCAAGTCTTTCTGACTCCTAGTTTGGTTCTATCCACTATACCATCTTTCCTAACTCTCTCATTTCAGTTCTAGACTTAGACTGCATTAATAAAAATATGGTGTCTGGAATAAAGGTGATAGTCCTAATGTGTTTGGTAATGGGCAGACCATGCATCTAGAATATTGTGAGTGGCACATTTTAGGAGAAAAATTAATAAGATATAATTGTCAGAAGGAACTATCTAGGAAGGGAACTCAAAACCATATAGAAAGAACTTTTGAAGGAATTGGGGCTTTATATTCTGGAGAAAAGAATGGTCTTTAAATAGTTGAATAACATTAAATGTTATGTTAAAAATCAGATTTATTTTGCATGACTCCAGAGGACAAAACTTTCAATGAGTGGAAGATACAGTGAGACAGATATGGAAAATATAGAGTATGACTCTTAAAATATAGCCAATGATTCTTGAACTGCATGACGACTGAATGGCATGTCTTATTAAATTCTTGAATTCATATTCACTGTTGCTAGATGTGTTCAGATAGATGAAGTGATGGCAAAGCTTTTAGAGACCAAGTGCCCAAACTGCAAACCTTAGGTTGCATGTGAGTTTTCCCTCTTACCCCAGACAGGGAACGGAGGAAGCACTCCCATTGGGCTGCTGGGCAGAGAGATGGGTAATGTGAAAAAATGTCCTCAGGCACAGGGGAGAGGGGGAAGGGAGCAGCCTCCTCTGGCATGTGTACCATAGGTTTGCCAACATGGAGATAGAGGTTTGATCACTTGTTGGACATATTAAAGGCTCATCCCATTAGACAAGAGATCTGATTAGCTTATACTCTTGAGGTCTCTTCCAACTCTTTGAATTCTGTGGTCCCTTTAAATTCAAGGGGCTCTGATTTGGTAACCTGGCATATAATTAATCTAGGTCAGCATATGACAGAAAGAAAATGTTATGATCTGTTCATGCCACTCTAGGCAATGTAACCAATTTCCCATACATCTAGAATTTTAAAAACTAACCACAAAACCCCCTTACCTTCCATCTAAGAATCAATACAGGAGTGGTAAAGACTAGGCAATGGGGGTTAAGTGACTTGCCCAGGGTCCCACAGGTAGGAAGTTTCTGAGACAAAATTGAAACCCAGGACCTTCCATCTCTAGGTCTGGCTCTCAATCCACTAAGCCACCTAGTTGCTGGGTTTATGATTAAGATTATGACATGGAAGAGACTCTATGTCTGGACCACAAAGAACTTTCCCAAGGAGGAGGAGAGCCACTGCATCCTTACAAGCATCAGGGGGCAGTCAAACCTCCGGGAAAGTGACTGACCCCACACTATGGTGGGGGCACGTGAAATGTAATTAGAGCTCACTTGTCAAACCATTTCTTATCCTCAGGGCACTCTAAAAAAATACCCTGTGTGGAATGCAGTATCCTATCCAGCTAGGCCAAGTAGGATGGGGAAGAGAGGGTAGGAGGAGATTAGCAGAGTTTGAAAACTGTCACTTTAAGAACCCCGATGGAAGTGAAAAGGGGAACGCTGTGGCTTTAAGAACACCAAATTGAGGTGGGGGGTGGGGTGGGGGTAGGGGATGCTCCTGGAGTGAAGGGAGAGCAGCCGCAGGTGTCCCTTGCAGTGCCTGATGTGGGCGGTGGGCACTGAGGCAGACACGACCAGGGGGTCAGCAGAGCCAGGGAGCTGCAGTGGGGTAGAGCACCAGAGGGAGACAGGAAGTCATCTTCAGCCAATAACAGGGGGGCAGTTGTTGAAGTGGGGAGACAGCCCCTGTTCCAGAGCGCATCGGCAAGGCGCGGGATGGAGTGCCTCTCTTGCTCTCTGTTGGCCTCCAGGAGCTCCGGCTCGGGAAGCTGGGCTATCTAAACCCACCCAAGTGAAGCCAGGAGGCAGGATCCTGCTGGCTCTGGCAGGGGGTGGGATTGCACGTGCTGTGAAAGTGTCCAGGCTCACGGGACTGAGAGGAGTGGCAGTCACCTGGGGCTGGGAGGATCCGAGCAGCTCTCCGAGCGCTTGGAGATCGCTCGGGTGCTAGAGACTGCCAAGGAATCGTCTTCGTCTCTTTCCACGCCCTGAGGGAAGGGGTTTTCTCAGGGAGGGGTGTTTGGGCTTTGGTCGCTTCTCGCAGCTTTCGGATACCAGACCATGGAGACCCGGAGACTGTCGGGCCCAGAGCAGGAGCTGATCCGAGAGAGCTGGCAGAAAGTGAACAGCAATCCCCTCCAGCACGGGATGATCTTGTTTACCAGGTGAGGGACTGCCCGAAGACCCCCAGGAGCCACTGGTCAGTGGCCAATGGCTCGGGGTCGGTGGGGGAGCTCCCCCAGAGTGGAGGAGAAATCAAGAATAACGGTGGACACAAATCTATGATGCATCTCTCTAGCTGCTAATCTCAGCACTGCCATGTCTTTCTATTTCGGAATGGGGTTGGGAGGGAGAATGGACACCCCTAAACCCTGGCCGGGTGGGATCCTGATCTGTGGAGCCACGGGCTTTTTGATCTTTAGGGGTTTTATATGGTCTCTCCTTGGGTCTCCTCAGTTTATTTCTCCTGCGGAGGGGAGAAAACCTAGGATTGATTTGCCCCTCAGCTTTATACTCACCCTTCATTGGGGTAACTTTGTTAACAGGTGGTACCTATGGGGAGCAGTGTGCCTGGCCTGATGACAGTGGGTGCGGTGCTTTCTTTGGTCCCCCTTCCCCTGCCTGTCTTCCAAGCCAGGGTTTTGGTTCATAGAGCTGCCCCCAATCATCTGTTCTGCCCATTTTTATCTGAATATTGCCTTAATTGTCTGTGACATGGCAGCCTTCCTACAAGCCAAACCCTGGCCCAGGGGAGATCATTTCATTACCTTCTGTCCCTGGGCAGAGGAAATGGTGCCGAAAAGAAGGCAGCTGCTGGTCAACCAATCCTCCCAACCCCCCATCCGTCCCTCTCATCAAACCACTGACTCTTTTAAGGCAAAGGCCAATGAAGGACTTTTCTGAGTTAATGAGTAGGGTGAGGGGCCACAGGACAGAAAGCCAGGAGCTGCTGCCATCCAGATTCCTTTGGTCCAGTGAGAATTTAATTCCCTCTGGATTCCAGTCTGGGCTCAGAGAGGAGGAAAAAATCGGACAACTTTTTTGCATCACATAGGGTAGAGAAGGGGACAAGACAAATGAATGTTTGGGGTGGGTGGTGGGTGAGGGTAGAATTCAAGGAGAGGGTAGAAAGGAGGGTGAGAGATGAAGTTTGGGGGCAGAGTTGTTTACTGTTTGGGTAGGAGTTTTATAGGGCATTTTAGTGCCCATATCACTGTTGGCAGGAAAGCGACTGGGGCACATCTCTAGAGAAATGAGACTCTCTCACTGGAGGATCATATAAACCAGAGCTAGAAAGGGTCCTTAGGGATCATCCAGGCTAAGCTCATTTTACAGGTGAGGAAACTGAGGCTCTTTAAAGTGATAAGACTTATCCAAGATCTCTGAACTGGTAAATTGCAAAGCCAAAATTCAAGCCAAGGGGCTCTCACTCCAAATCCAAATATATATATATATATATATATATATGTATATATATATATATATTTCATTTTCTCCTCTGCACCAATGAAGATATGTTCCCACTGGAGGAATACTTCATCTCTCAAACAAGGGATCTGGGAAAAATGAACTCTCTTACTTCCAAGGATGGGGAAGAAAAGTGAAAATGAACTAAATCTCAAGTCCTTGCTACATTTTCAGTTCCAGGATTCTTCTGGAAAATCAGATTCTTTGAGAAGAGATAATTTGGAGGCCACCACCCCTAAGCACTCCCTTCTCTTCCCCCACTCCCACTACTATGTCTCTAGGCATAGCAGAGCCTGAGCTGTAGCCAAGGGCTCTTAGTGTGTCTGGCTCCTCCTGGAAGGAGATGGATGAGCTGCTCAGAGAGCTCCTGGAGAGAAGCAGGTAACCCAAAAGGTCAAACAAATGATAAACAGAGAATTCAGAACTCTACAGAACTATATATAAAAGCTTGGCTGTGTTTGCCTTGTTGGGGATAGGATTTGCTTGGGGTTTGGAAAGAAAACTTGTGAAATTTGTGGTACATACTCATAGCTTCAGGACAGCAAATAGTGTCATCCTGGGGAAGAGGGTTTTTGCTCATCCTGTTTCCTTTAGGTCTCTGCTCTGAAAGGAAGGGGATAAGTTTCAGTGACGAAAAGCAGTATTTTCCCAGAAAATGGATTGTCCCTGGCAGATGAGTTTTTAGAATGGCATTATCTTGATGGTATGGACTCTCATTGCCACTGCTCCTCCATGAAAATGGAAAGAACACTGGACTGCAAGCTGATGACATCAGTTCAAGTGTTGGCTCTGACATTAACTAGTTGTAAGACCTTGGGCAAGTCTCAATTTCTCAGCCTTAGGTTCCTCATCTGAAAAATGAGGTTAACAGTGCATTTCTTGCCCTACAGACTGGTTAAGAATCTAATGAAATATCATATATAAAACTTTTTAAACTTTAAGGAGTGAGCTAAAAGCTATGATGATAATTATGTTCATGTAAATCTTGGGCATTTTAGGCTGCTGGGTGAAGTTAGGGATCACCTTAAACTAAAGATGACAGATGTTAAAAGCCTAGTCTCTTTTTTCCATTCCCCATGGATTCTGAGTCAAGGATGATGCTTTTCTCACTTTACTTCAGATAAGATCACTTATTTTTCAAGACAGGATGAGAAAACTAGGAAGATGAGGTATCTAAGATAAGCCAGGTGTCTTTTAAAAATTATATTAATTAATTTAGAATATTTTTCCATGGTTACATGATTCATTTTCTCTCCCTCTACTCTTCCCTCCCTCCTCCCAGAGCTGACAAGCAGTTCCACTGGATTATATATGTGTTATTGTTCAAAACCCATTTCCATATTATTCATATTTGTAATAGAGTGATCTTTTAAAACCCAAACCCCCAATCATGTCCCCATCAACCCATGTGATCAATCATATATTTTTCCTTCTGCATTTCTACTCCCACAGTTCTTTCTCTGGATATGGACAGTGTTCTTTCTCATAAGTTCCTCTGGATTGTCCTGGGTCATTTCATTGCTGCTAATAGAAAAGTCTATTACATTTGATTATGCCACAATGTTTCAATTTCTGTGTACAACGTTCTCCTGGTTCTTCTCATTTCACTCTGCTCAAGTTCATGTAGGTCTTTCCAGATTATATAGAAATCAAGCAGTTCATCATTCCTTATAGCAAGCACAGTAGTATGCCATCACCATCATATATGCCACAGATATTGTTCAGATATTCCCCAATCAAGGAACGCCCCCTCGTTTTCCAATTTTTTTCCCACCACAAATAAGCCGCTATCTTAGTCTTAGACTCTTTCTTAGACCTCCACACTGAAGGAAAGACTGTCAGCTTTTGGAGGTAGCAGTGTGGTCCCTAAGCTATGTCAGGTTCTGAGATTCTGCAATGAGAGAAGTTGTCTTGGCCTCCCCATTTCTACAAATGACTTAGGACTTTAGGGACTCTGCTAATGCAAACAAACATTTTGGGTGTCATTTCTCCCTGCCACATCCCTCATAGGATCCTCATAGGTTGCAGACTCTTTTTGCCAATTAGGGGGAGAAGGGACGATGCATGGAGAGTGGAAAATATAAACTGCTTAAAGGATTTCAGGAGAGGAGACCTAGAGCACATCTGAGTGGTATAATGATGGGGTAGGCAATTTCCTTTTGCTGGGCATCAGTTTCCCTTCATCACAGGTAGAGAAAGAATAATGCTTTTCATTCAGATAAGGCTTGGGTGCTTTGAGAACCTTAGGAAAAAGTCAAAACCACGAGAGTCTAAGAATGAATGCAGTGTAGTTAGCAATGGAGGAGTTCCTAAAAATAAACCATGGAAAAAGACAACTCACCACTCCTCTTTACTTTCAGAAGGGAGGTAAGGAACACTAAGGGGACAGCTGAACCATGGAATCATTCAGAGGAATGGTTCCTCAGGACATTTTTTTGGGGGAATGTGGTGATATCTTATTTGGGAATCTCCTTAACTGCTAGTATCCAAAGGATGAGGAGGTAGAGATTATAAGACCTTAGATTTAGAGCTAGAAGGGAACTTAGAGGCCATCAGGTCTAGTCTCCTCATTTTTAAAAAGCCTTACTTTTTGTTTCAGTAACAACTCTAAAACAAAAGGGCAAGGGCTAGGCAAACAGAGTTAAGTGACTTGCCCAGAGTCACACAGCTAGGAAGTATCTGAGGTCAAATTTGAATCCAGGACCTCTAGACTCCAGGCCTGGTGCTCTATTCACTGAGTCACCTAGCTGTCCCCAGACCCCTCATTTTGCAGATGAGGTATCAGAAGTTCAGTAAAGATATCTGACTTTCTCAGGGTCAGCTAGGAAGTGTCTGAGGCAGGATTTGAACTCAGGTCTTTCTGAATTGCAATGAAGGTGTGTGTGTGTGTGTGTGTGTGTGTGTGTGTGTGTGTGTGTGTGTGTGTGTGTGTGTGTGATTAGCAAAAGAAAAGCCTTTATAGTATAAATAATGACGACATTAAAAGACAATGGATCTTAGGTCAAACATGAGAGTGCTGTAAGGATTTCCCACATCCATTCTCTGACTTCATCCTTCTAATAACTTTTCAGTATTACCAGAGATAAGAATTCACTTTTGAGCTTGGGAATTTTTAAATTGCAATTCTGCCTCCTCATTTTAGGACTATAGTAGTTATATATGCAATATATATTAAGGGAGCATAATAACTGTCAGTCTCTTTTGTGCAGTATGGAATATTGAACAAGCATTGGATTTGGAGTCAGAGGACCTGGGTTCAAATCCCCTCTCTACAACTATTTATGTGACTCTTGGCAAGGTGGTTAACCATTCTGAGCCTCTCTTTTTCTGTCTTTGGGATATCATGAAGGGATATCATGAAGGGATATCAGGTGATGTCTAATGTCCCTTTCAGATCTAAATATGTGATTTTATGAGCCCCATGATGTAGGGAATATGTTGTTCTGTCATTTCAGTCCTATCCAACTCTTTGTGTCCCCATATGGACTTTTCTTGGCAAAGATATTGAGTGGTTTGCTATTTCCTTTTTGAGATCACTTGACAGATTAGGAAACTGAGGCAAACAGGGTTAAGTGATTTGTCCAGGGTCACACAGCTAATAAGTGTCAGGAAGTTGAGCTTTCCTGACTCCAAGTGCTCTATCCACTGTACTACCTCACTGCCTGTATAAGTATCTCCATTTTACAGATAAGGAAACTGAGACTCAGAGAAATTACAGAGCTGTGATCCTTATTTGTTGCAGGTTGTTTGACTTGGAACCAGACCTACTGCCCCTCTTTCAGTATAACTGCCGGCAGTTCTCCAGCCCTCAGGACTGCCTTTCTTCTCCTGAGTTCCTGGATCACATCCGTAAAGTAAGAGGCAAAGGGAAGAAAGATGAGGGTTGGGGAGGTCAAGTCCTTTTCTCCCTACTAGGGGTGAAGAGAGGTCTATGGAAACTTGAGACCCTAGAGTGTTGCTCCATCATTCCCCAGGGAGAACCAGGGACACAGGAAGAGGGACATTCCCTTTTAGGCTCTAAAAATGTTTTCTAGTTCAGGAGAGACAAACTCTTGGCTGGGCCCGCCATGTACCCTTGGGAGTTTTTTCTTTCTCTCTGTCTTCCCTCACTATGGGGAAGAAGTTCAGCCTTTCCCTCTTGAAGGCCAGCAGTCTCTCTCCCAAACATTTGGCAATGAGTTTCCATCTCCATAAGGTCAGGGGTGATATCCTACTGACCCCAGTGAATAGCCAACTCTCTGAGTGTGGTATAGGGGATGGAACTCCATTCCATTTCTATCTCCATTTCCACTTTGGGGCAAAGTGGTTCATTTCACTGGGTCTCAGTTTCCCTGTACTTCAGTTCAGTGCCAGATGAGACTGATTGAATGCTTTGAGATCTTCAGGGAAGAGGCATTTCCTTAATCTGGATTCTCTTGTGCCACTCACTGGCTTTGGCTTTGGAGAGATATTTAGAGCTATAGGACATGTTTTTCATCATGTATCTAAGAAACCCCACAAGATACAGGGCTGTTGACAGAGTGAAACAGCCTTGCCTTTGCCTTAGGCCAGCTTTGGGATTTGCCAACAGGTAAAGATAGTGATAAGAGTGAGTGGCAGAGGCCTTGATCGTCCAATATTACAATGGGTATGAACCAGCTCAATTAGTTTCAGACTTAAGATCTGGCTCCCCAGTTCAGCCCAGCCATCTGAGCAGAAACTGATCCTTTGCTGACAGGGCAGGTTCAGTCAAATATCCCAAATGGATGGCTCCTTCTAGGACTCCATGAAGGATATACTAGAACCCTTTTGGACAGCAATGTGGTTCTAAACTATCTTATCTCAGGTTCCCTAGTAGATATATTTGTATCTCAGCATTTCTTCAGAGGCTCAGGGTTTGAAGGAAGGAAGGAAACAGACATTTATTAAGTGCCTCCTATGTACCAAATACTGTGCTAAGTGCTTTACAGATATCTGATTTTTTCCTTACAACAACAGTGAGAAATGATTGCTGTTATGACCCCCGTTTTCCAGTTTAGGAAATATAAGTTAAATGACTTGTCCAGGGTCCCACAGCTGGGAAATATCTGCAGTCAAATTTGAATTCAAATCTTCCTGACTCCAGACCCAGCACTTTATTTATTTTGAAACCTTGTGTCTTAGAACTGGCACTGAGTTTTGGTTCCAAGGAAGAAGAAAAGTAAGAGCTAGGCACACAGCTAGGGCATGCAGACCTAGTACTTTATTCATTATCCTACCTGCATTTGAGAGCTTCTGCTGCTAAAAAGGAAGCATTTGGGGGTCTCATTTTCCCCTCTCCCACTCTAGACTCCATAAAAGCATCCCATCACTGCTGGCAGCTGAGGGGATGACCAGCTTTGTTTTCCTAAGTATAGCTCTTTCTCCCCTGGTCCTCTGACAGGTGATGTTGGTGATCGATGCGGCAGTGACCCATGTGGAGAACTTGTCGTCCTTGGAGGAATATCTCACCAATCTGGGCAAGAAGCACAAAGCAGTTGGTGTGAAGCTCAGTTCCTTCTCGGTAAGGCGGCTCCTTCTGCCCTGGGCATCTAGGGCCAACCTTAACCCCATTTCGTACCTCCCCCCATCTAGTTCCCTTTCTTCCACCAGCTGTCTTATTGAACTGGTAACCAAGGAGCTCATGAAGTCTCTGCTCTGTGCCAGGCACTCTGGTTATTGAAGAGAAAAAATAAAATAGATCCTGTCCTTAAGAAACTTCTGGGGGGCAAATTGGATGGCTCAGTGAATCGAGAGCCAGACTCAGAGATGGGAGGTCCTAGGTTCAGATCTGGCCTCAGACACTTCCTAGCTGTGTGACCCTAGGCAAGTCACTTAACCCTCATTGCCTATCCCTTACTGCTCTTCTGCCTTAGAATCAATACACAGAATTAATTCTAAGACGGAAGGCAAGGGTTTAAAAAAAAAAAAAGAAACTTCTGTTCTATAGGGGGAGACAACAAGTAGACACATAAGTATGTAAAAGAAAGATAGAAGGTACATTTTTTTTTTTTTTTTTTTTGTGGAGTGGCCAATAGAAGTTGGTGAGGAATCCAGAGAAAGAACTATTGGAGTCATCTTTCACATCAGTGTATCTTTGGTCTTATTTTGGGGGTTTGGTTATGTGTGAGTGTGCTTTTACAACAGTGACCAATATAGAAGTAGGTTTTGTGTGACAATAAAACAATTTAAAAATTAAAAAAAAAAAGAAGAAGTTGGTGAGGGCACAGGAAGTCTCATGCAAATGATAGCATTTGAACTGAGCTTTGGATAATATTTTTATTTATTTATTTAAAATATTTTTTCATGGTTACATGATTCATGATTTTCCCCTCCCCTCCTACCTCCCCCCTCCTGGAGCTGACAAGCAGTTCCACTGGGTTATATATATATTGTTGTTCAAAACCTATTGCCATGTTATTCATATTTGCAATAGAGTGATCATTTAACGTCAAAACCCTAAACATATCCCCACTGAACCAAATGATGGATCATGTGTTTTTCTTCTGCGTTTCTGCTCTCACAGTTCTTTCTCTGGATGTGGATGACATTCTTTCTCATAAGTTCCTCTGGATTGTCCTGGATCATTGCATTTGGATAATATTAATACCTAAGAAAGATAAGTAGACAGAAAAGTAGAAAGAAAGATAGGTAATACTTACTACATGTCAGGCACAGTGCTAAGTACTTTACAATGATTATCTTATTTGATCCTCATAATAATCCTGGAAGGTAGATGCTATTATTATGCCTACTAAAGAGATCAGGAAACTGAGGCAAACAGAAGTTAAGTGACTTGCTCTGCGTCATATATCTGGTAAATGTCTGAGGTTGGACTTGAATTTCAGGTCTTCCAGACTCCAGGAGCAGCTACATGACAAAATCAATAGAGTACTAGACCTAGAGTCAGGAAGACTCGAGTTCAAATTCAGCCTCAGACACTTACTAATTGTGTTCCCCCTTGGGTAAGTTGTTCAGGGATATTTGCTTCAGTGTCTTTATCTGTAAAATGAACTGAAGAAGGAAATGGCAAACCACTCTAGTGTCTTTGCCAAAAAAAATCCCAGATGGTGTCAGGGAGAGTTGGACCACATGACTGAAATGACTGAACTACAACAAACTTCCTGACTCCAGGTCCAACACTCTCTCCACTACACTGTTTAGCTATTCTTGGTAGTGCTAGGACACTATTCCTACTCTGAGGGCTCTTGAAAGGTGCTACAGTACCCTAACAACTTTCTGTTGGTTCATACAATGAATTTACACTCTTTTTGTTTAACCCCTGAAGTGAGAGGATAAAGAAAATTTCCAATAAGTGATTCAGGCCATCTCAGCAAGTAAGTGTTCAAAACCAAAGGTCTAGGACAGTGATGGTGAGCCGCCAAAGATGGCATGTAGAGTACTCTCTGTGGGCATGTGCCTACTCCCCTTCCCCAGTTTGTTACTAGAAAGGCAGAGGGACTCTGGTGGAGCTGTTCCCCTCTCCCTCTCTACATTTGCTGAGGACATTCCTCACATTGCCTCCTCTTGCTCTTTCTCCCTCCCCTGTGTGGGGTAAAGGGGGGCAGGGTACCCTTGGCACTTGGTGTGAGGGAGGGGCACTTGGTCTCTGGGGGCAGGGCATGGCACTAGGTCTGGGGGGTTGGGATGGGGGTGGGACCTGGCACTCCTTCTCTAAAAGGTTCACCATTACTGGTCTAGGAATGAGATGTATTCCCAAAGCCAATGTTCTATAGGATATAGCGTGCAGTATATAATAAGTCAAAAGTAAATAGTTGGTGAAATGAATGGAGAGTCCCAGTTCTTGTTTTATCACTCTTAAAGGCTTGTCTTGAGTGATACCAGGGAGAAAGGAAGAGAAACAGTTATTTTTTTTGGAGTGGTAAGAATATCAGTTTATTGATTAGGCTAGCATCATAACCAATTAAGTTGACAAAGATATCGAAAGACCTGGATCAGGTACTTACATACACTTTTGGAAGCAATTATTCAGCTTCTCCCTTGAGCATCCTATGACTTCTCTAATTTGTAAATAGCTAATTAGGATGTGGTCCATCAAATTCCCTATCTCTCCCTATCATCATGTCATGGGGGCTCATGTACATGGGAAAAGAACCCTTGTCCCCTTCATTGGAATAAGAACTACTGCACGTCAAGGATTGCTAAGCATTTTTTTCCCAAATATCTCATTTGATCTTTTATAACCCTGAAAACTATTATTATCCCTATTTTACTACTGAAGAAACTGAGGAAAACAGAGAAAGTAGCTTGCCCAGGATGACACAGCTACTAAATATCTGAGGCTGGATTTGAACTCAGGTCTTCCTGACTCTACTGTACCACAAGCTGCGACATGAATGGGACATGCCCTTCACACTTACTGTTTATTTGTAGAAATAGGAAACAGCTAGACAGACAGATGTGTATATACGCACATACTCAAGAGTAAATAAAGATTTTAGTCTCAGCTCTGATGATACCTAGCACCATATAATTAACTGGACATTGATTTCTTTATGTGTCGATAGGAGATAATTTCTGCCCCTACCTAACTCATGGGGCTGGGAAGAAGAGGGTTTCTGAAGTCTAGAGTGTACTTCCAATGCCCTAAATACTATTTTGATGTTTTCTTTTGCAGACGGTGGGTGAGTCCTTACTCTACATGCTGGAACAGTGCTTGGGACCCACATTCACTGTAACCATGAAGGAGGCATGGACACAACTCTATGGAGCTGTGGTCCAGGCCATGAGCCGTGGTTGGAATGGAGAGTAGGAGGTCCTCATACTCCAAGTCCACTCTCTACATCATGAATACATCTTCCCTTCTTACTGGCCAACATGCACTCTCTGTCCTTCGGTCTGTCTCTGTTTCTGTCTCTGCCTCTCTGTCTCTCTCTCTCTCTCTGATATTGCTTAGATTTCCAAGTCTCTCCTCCTCTTTCCTTTCTCTCTTTCTCTGCTTCAGGTCCTTTGTTCTTTCATGATACCTGGAGAGCCTGTGAGAGTGAAGAGTGGGACTATAACCCAGTTCCTAGTCTGTCTTCCCTTCCCCACTTCTACAAACAAAGAATGGGAAAGAACTTTTCCCCATGATTATGGCTGCTCCTATCCAACCTTCCACCTCTCAATAAAGGTTATTAGGAAGGGATAGAAGATGCCTAAGAGGCAGGGCTTTAGGAGCTCCGAGCTATGGCAGACACAGTGCTCCCTCTTTCCATTCATTCCTGTCTATGTTGCCTTTCCCTATGGATGTCCATCCTTCTGAGAATGCCAGGCCTCAGTTCATTTGGGAAGTTGGCAAATTATCTCTAGCTCTTTCCCCCTTTCCTTTCTGTGTCCCATCTGTCCCACACACATACTTTCTGTATGCCAAACCAATTGTCTCCTCCCCTTACAAACAACTGCTTAATCAGTGACTTTTCTCCATTTTCTTATCTTGGAGGCATGTGGTCCAATACACCAGATTTTGAAAATTGAACTGTTATTTCTCTTTTCAGAGGCAGAAGGAAAGCAAAATTTACTCAAAGAAATGACTTTCCAATAGTGGAATTTTAGGCAGGATGGTAGTTTTTCAAGAGATGGCTTTTTCAGTTCCCTCTTTCCCCCTCTCTTTTCTCCTTTTCTCTGTCTCCCTGACCATTCCTTCCTCTCTTTGTCTCTTCCACTTTTTCCTTCTTATACATCTATACACCTGACTTTGAGAGCTATGGCCCCACCCAAGAGCAATGGATATGAGATAGACCAGGTTCTGGTACCCTCTTGCACATGATCCTGCCTCTGCTTCCAGCTACTATAGCTTTCCCCCTTGATCCTTGCTCATTCATGCACACAGCAATTAGAGAAGCTATAGATTTCCAGAAATTTTCTCCCTCCCTACCCTGTGTGCCTTGTAACTTGATGAGTGTATCCACCTTTTTGTCCTCATCCACTTATTCTACTGATAAAGTAGATCTTTGGTCTCTGCTCTGTGCTATGGTTATGTAAACCTCATAAGAAATAAAGCAGTTCTCTGTGCACCTCTTTGATTTCCCTAGATTATATGGGTATGTGTATGAGATGTGAGGACTGTGGATAGCATATATTTTGCAGGTAAGGAGAGAGGCCAGAATTGGGAAACCCAAGATAATGGCAAGAAGAAAATAAAGGTGTACTAAACTTAGTGGGTTCACAGAAACTGGGAGTCAGGGTAGAGATGTGTGGTTTGGCAGTCAGGTGAGCAGTCAAGTTAGGGAAGCACAAGGATGCTGGAGAGCAAAGTAGGGCAGAGTCAAAAACTAGGTAAACAAATCGCAACAGCTGGTCCATGATTTTACCTGGGATCTGAGGGGAAAGAGTGGGAAAGAGCTGAGAGAAGACTCTCTCAAGACATGGAAACATTAATTTATGGGACTCCAGACTTGCCACTATATCTTCAGACCAAGAATCCACTATAGAAGTCAGGAACACTCTGAGGAAAATTCTGAGGAAACTGGGAAGAGGGAGAAGTGTTTGGTTTGACTATTAAAGATTTGAGGAGGCTGATCTATCCTGTGTTTTCCCACTTAGACATCAGGCAGAAGAGAACAATGTCTGTAAACCATAGGCTGGTAGGATTGATTACAATTCTTGGGGAAATTCTAGAATGGTCATTAAAGAGCCGGTTGTTGAAAAAATACCTGGCAAAGGAAGTTGTGACTACCAGGTCAGCAGAACATCATCAAGAATAGATGTTCTTTTTTGGCAGGATTACTAACCTAGCAGATAACAAAAGTGATATAGCTATGATTTATCTAGCTATTAGAGGAAACATTTAATAAATATACCATGTTATCCTTGGAATAGGGGAGGGGAAGGGAAGGATGGAGAAAAAAGGGACTTGAGAACTGATTTAGGGACTGAACTCAAAGATTTAATGACTCATTATCAACTTGGCAGGAGGTCTTCAGTAGGCATGCTCCAGAAATTTGTGGTTGGACCTTCATTGATGATCATTTTTTTATCAGTGGTTTGAATAAAAGCACATATAGAAATGTTTATCAGATTTTGGATGAGTCAAACCTGGGATGGATAGATAACATGCTGATAATAATCCAGATCAAAAAAGATTTTACTAGGCCAGGCCCTAATAGGCTGACCCCAGTGAGATGAACTTCAATAAAGAGAAATGTTAAGTCCTAAACTTTAGCTCATAAAAAGTCTACCTAAAAGTAAAAGGATACATATGAAAAATTGGAAATGTAGAGAATATGTATGAAAAATACAGGTAGGGGCAAAGTCAAGATGGCAGAATGAAAGGTCACAACTGCCAAGCTTCTCTCAAAATCTTTCCTGCAAAAAGAAAGCACCAAACAGAAGCAGGAAAGTCAAGAAAAAAAATAACACTAAGTCATTTTCCCAGCCCGTGTGAACTTAGGAAGACAGAAAGAGAAATCTGTGGAATCTGGTTGTGGGGGGAGGGATGGAAAACAGAATCCAAGTACCATTGAAAAAGCACTGGATGTAGATTCTGGGGCAGCAGCAATGCCTCAAGAGGATAAGAAGACTGAACACATGGTTAGAAGGAGATCCCAGAGGACCTTTTACTAGCACTGGGAGCAGGATTGAGTGCTATTTAGAAGCTCTGTCACACACTACCCAATTCTGATTTGCAGTTCTAGGGTGGAGATGAGTGATCGTAGTCAGTAGGGAGTAGAACTCAGAGAAAGAGAGCAGAATTCTTCCAAGATCATACCATGTTGGAGGCAACAAAAAAACATATAAGTCTCAAGACTGAGCTGTGAAAGCAAAAGGACATAAAAGGCAGAAGGTCAGGCCAGTAATCCTGCTCCCTCCATGTTCCACCCCCATCCCCAAAGTCTAAAGAAGTAGGCTAGAAGAAGGAGCAAATAATAAAAAAAGAACCTGACAATAAAAAGTTACTAGTGACAGGAAAGTTCAGGACAGAAATTCAGACATAGACAATGACTTGAAAACATCTATAGAAGCAAAGTTTCAAAGAAAAATGCATATTTGACACAAGTCTAACAAGAATTCCCAGAAGCGCTAAAGAGGTTGAAAAAAGAGTAAAAAATAATTTTCAAAATAAAATAAGAGCAGTGGAGGAAAAATTGGGAAAAGAAATTAGAGCTGTGCAAGAAAAATATAAAGAGAATTAACAATTTGGTAAAAGAGACATAAAAATGGCAAAGAAAATAATTCTTTAAAAATCAAAATTGGCCAAATGGTCAAGGAAATATAAAACTTCACTGAAGAAAGTGGACAAGTAGAAACTAAAGACTCTGAGATAAATCAAGAAACAATAAAACAAAGTCAAAAGAAGAAAAACATAGAAGAAAATGTGAAATATTTCAGGAAAATAGATTTAGAAGAGATAATTTGAGAATTATTGGAATACTTGAAAGCCATGATTAAAAAAAGCCTAGACATCACATTTCTAGAAATTATGAAGGAAAATTGTCCACATACCTTAGAACCAGAGAAAAAAGTAGAAATTGAAAGAAATCTATGATTCACCTCCTTGAAGTAATCCCCAAATAAAAAATCCTTAGAATATTATAATAAAAATCCAGTGCTCTGAAGTCAAGGAGAAAATACTTGAAGCAGCCAAAAATAAATATTTCAAATACTATGGAATTAGAGTCAGGATCACACATGATTTAGCAACTCTTCTTATAAAGGAGCAGAGGATTTAGCATATGAGTTAGGATTACTACCTAGAATTATTTACCCAGAAAAATTGAATATAATCCTAAGAAAGAAGAAAAATGGATATACAATAAAATAGAAGAATTTCAAGCATTCCTGATGAAAAGATCAGAGCTGAATTAAAATTTTAACATTCAAACTCAAAACTCAAAGGAAGCATAAAAAGTATGAGTGAGAAAACATAAGGGATTTAATAAGGTTGAATTGTTTATATTCCCACATGGGAGAATGATACTTATAACTCCTAAGAACATTATCATTATTAGGGCATTTAGAACGAGGCTATATAGACATAGGGTATGGATGTGAATCTATTATGTTGATATGATTTCAAAAGAAGAATAGAAGAATAGAAGACACCTAAAAGAGAAATTTCAAAGAAGAGTTTTTACAATGGAGGGGAAAATGTGTGCATGATGGGGTGAAGGAGAGTAAAGCAGGTAACACTTGAAACTCACTCTCATTTGAACTGGTCAATGAGGGAAGAGCATATTTACACACAGTTAGTATAGAAATTCATTTTACCCATGAGGGATGTAGGAGAGGACCAGGCTAAAAGAAAGGGAAAGGTGGTGATAAGAAGGAGGGTATATTAAGGAAGACATTGGTCAGAAACAAGTCAGATTTTTAAGGAGGGCATAGGTAAAAAAGGGAGGTACAAATAGGAGAGAATGCGATTGAGGGAAAAACACAGTTAGCAATTATAACTATGAGTATGAATGAGATGAATTTGCTCCCCAAATGGAAGAAGATAGCAGAAGAGAATAGAAACTAAAATTTAACAATGTTTATGAGAGACACACTTGAAACAGAAAGAGACACATGAAATAAAAATAAGAGGCTGGAGCAGAATCTATTATGCTTTAGCTGAAGTGAAAAAGTAAGGGGTAGCAATGATGACCACAGTCAAAGCAAAAGCAAAAATGGACTTAATTGAAAGAGACATGTAGTGTAAAACCCAGTGGAATTACTCATTGGCTACAGGAGGCAGGTGGGAGGAGGAGAGGGAAAGAACATGAATCATGTAACCATGAAAAAATAATTTTAATTAAATAATTAATTAATTAAAGATTTTCCAATCATAAAAAAAGAAAGATATGCAGGGAAATGATATTTTGCTAAAGTACTGAAAGGCATAGCACCCAAATTCTTGAAGGAAAAGTTAAATAAATTATAGGAGGAAATGGACAGCAAAACTATACTAGTGGGGAATCTTAATTTGTCCTTTTCAGATCAAGATAACTCAAACCATAAAATAAGAAAGAAGTTAAGGAGATGAATAGAATTTTAGAAAAGTTAGATATAATTGACCCCTGGAGTGTATTGAATGGTAATAGAAATCTATCCTTGACTGTGCATGGTACTTTTGTAAAAATTGGCTATTTTATTAGATCATAAAAACTTCTTGAAGAAATGTAAAAAAGTAGAAATATTAAATTTACCCTATTCAGACCACAATGAGATAAAATTTGTATTCAATAAAGATTGTGGAAGCATAGATTAAGAATTAATGGGAAGGAGGCAGCTGGGTAGCTCAGTGGATTGAGAGCCAGGCCTAGAGACTGGAGGTCCTAGGTTCAAATCTGGCCTCAGACACTTCCCAGCTGTGTGACCTTGGGCAAGTCACTTGACCCCCATTGCCTACCCTTACCACTCTTCCACCAAGGAACTAATATACAGAAGTTAAGGGTTTAAAAATATTTAAAAAAAAAAAGAATTAATGGGAACTAACTAATCTAATCCTAAAGAATGAGTGGATCAAAGAACAAATCATAGAAAATATCAATAATTTCATTAAAGATAATAACAACAGAGGATAGCTAGGTGGCTCAGTAGATTGAGAGTCAGGCCTTGATATGTGGGGTCCTGGGTTCAAATCTAGCCACAGACACTTCCTAGCTATATGGCATTGGGCAAGTCACTTAACCTCCATTTTCTAACCCTTACTGCTCTTCTGACTTAGAACCAATACATAGTATTGATCCTAAAACGGGAGTTAGGTTTAAAAGAAAAAAATAATGACAATAATGAGACAACATACCAAACACACCAAAATGTCTGCAAATACTTAACACCGAGATAACAAATATCAGATGAATGAATTGAGCATGCAACTAAAAATACCTAGAAAAACAACAAAATTAAAAACTCAATTAAACACTAAAATAGATATCCTAAAAATCAAAGTATAGACTAATCAAATTGAAAGTAAAAATTGAACTAATAAGTAAAATTCAGAGCTGGTTTTATGAAAACAATAAAAGAGATAAAATTTTGGCCAATCTGGCTTTTTAAAAGAAAAGAAGAAAATCAAAGTACCAATATCAAAAATTAAAAAGCTGAATTTACCATCAATGAAGATGAAATTAAAGTAATTATATAGGAGCTATTTTGTCCGGTTTTATTGCCAGTAAGACAATCTAAATGAAATGGATGAATATTTACAAACATATAGGTTGCCCAAATTAGCAGAAGAAATAGAATAACTAAGTAACCCTATCTTAGAAAAAGAAATTGAATGAGTCGTAAATGAGCTCCTTAAGGAAAAAAAGAGGGTCAGATAGATTTACGAGCAAATTTTGCCAAACATTTAAAGAACAATTAATTCCAATACTATATAAACTATTTGAAAAAAATTAAAATAAGTCCTCATAATTTTTGCAAGTTTCTCTGACAAAGGTCTTATTTCTCGAATTTATTGGGAACCGACCCAAATTTATAAAAATAAGAGCACTTTCCCAATCAATAGTCAAAGGATATGAACAGGCAGTTTTCAGAAAGAATAAAAACTATCAATAATAATATGAAAAATGCTCTAAAATACTAATAATTGGAGAAATACAAATTAAAATGATGTTGAGGTTCTACTTCATGTCCATCAGATTGGCTAAATGGCAAAAAAAGAAAATAACAAATGCTGGAGAGAAAATGGGAAAATAGGTATGCTAATGTCCATGCTCTTTAACCAAGAGATCCTTTGCATAGGTATTTCCCCCCAAGGAGGTCAAAGACAGAAAGGTCCTATGTAGACCAAAATATTTATAGTAGCACTTCTGTATAATAGTAGAAGAATTAAAAACAAAGTAGATGTCCATCAGTTATGGAATGATTAATTACATTATAGTCCATGAATATGATGATATATTATTGTACCACAAAAATAAATAATTCAGAGAAGTATGGGAAAATGTGTGAACTGATGTAAAGTGAAGTAAGTAGTTCAGGAAAGTAATATATGTGAAAATCACAAGATGTAAGTGGAAAGAATAATAATGTCAATGAACACGATCCCATTCATTCATTTATTTATTTATTTATTTATTTATTTATTCACTCATTTATTATTTACTTATCTATCTATCTACTCATTTATTTACTTATTTATTTATTTATTTATTTATTTGTTTGTTTGTTTATTTGAAACCCTTAACTTCTATGTATTGGCTCCTTGGTGGAAGAGTGGTAAGGGTAGGCAATGGGGTCAAGTGACTTGCCCAGGGTCACACAGCTGGAAAGTGTCTGAAGCCAGATTTGAACCCAGGACTTCCCGACTCTAAGCCTGAATGAACACTATTTTAAATGAACATTGTCTGATTATAATGACTAAGTCTTATCGCCAAAAGAGATATGAGAATGCGTCTTCCTCTCTTTTTTGCAGAGGTAGTGGAATACCTATATGGAACACTGACTACACTATTGATTGATGTTTAGTTTGTTGTTATGTTTATTTGCATATATGTTATACTTATACATATATTTATTTGTCTAAATGCCATATATTTATATGTACACACATTTCATCTAAATGTATATGACATATATGCATATACACATATTTGTATGTATTATATGTTCATACATGCATATACTTATAAATGTTATATTTGCTTGTGTTATATATTTATGCATGTATTTAATATACACAATTAGTTTTGTATAGATATATTGTATATTTACATACTAATATACATGGTGTATTTATTTGTGTACATGTTATCTATTTATAGGTGTATATATACATATTATAGTTATTAATTTGCAAATATGTTATATATACATATGTGATATTTATTTGCATGTTATATATTTATATATGTATATACTTATATAGTACATTTATTTGTGCATATGTTATATATGTATACACTTTTATATCTGTAATATTTATTTTTAAAAGCATGCCCCATTTCTAATGCTGACTCCCTGTGGGACTAATTTGGTCAAGCCACTTAACTTCTCCAGAACTCAGCTCCCTTATCTATGAAATGGAGTGATTGGCTTAGAGGACCTTTGAGAGCCCTTCAGCTCTAGATCTATGATTCTATAATGTTCCAAAAGGGAGAGGGAAAAGAATATATTGGGAAATGAAGGTGATATAAAAACTAAGGTTATCAATAAAAATTCCACTTATAGGAACTATGCTTGCTTGTTGTTGCTCAGTGGTGTCTCTATCATTTCAGGGATGTCCAACTCTTTGTGGATCCATTTGGGATTTTCTTGGCAAAGATACTGGAGTTGTTTGCCATTTTGTTCTTCAGCTTATTTGAAAAAAATGAGGAAACTGAGACAAACAGGGTTAAATGATTTGCCCAGGATCACACAGCTAGTGAGTGTCTGAGGCCAGATTGTCTTCTTGACTTCCAGATGTCTTCCTGACTCCAGGCTCTGTACTCTATTCACTACACTACCTAGCTGCCCTCTTTTTGGGTATAGATTGAACCAGAAAGTTGCCGAGGTCACTTCTGACATGGAAATGCTATGATTCTGAGAAACGATAAAGATCTCTGTGGGCAATACAAAGAGAACAGAGATCCAGGGACAAAGAGAAGGGATTTGGAACCCACTATTTCCATGGAAACTGGCAAGAGCCTTATAAAGCCAGGTGACTGACTGCGGGCACAAGATTAAACAGGGATATTTTCCAATTGGTCTTTACCAGCACTCAGTGGGAATAGGGTGTAAGAAGGGGAAATATAGGGAAAAGCCAGTTGGCACTGAGGACAGGAAATAGGGATGAGAGGGTTTTATAGTTGTAAAGATTTTTTTCCTAGAAATAGATGGCTTACAAAGTATTAGCAACACATACTCACTTTTTTTAAACAAAAAATTATTGTGCTCATAAAACAATTTTTTCATAAAACAATCTGCACAATTTTCTTAACTTGTATTTTTATGCAAGTCATCAAGCATTTATTACACTGGACACTTTCTGTAAAATGTAGGCTCTGGGAGGAAGTGACCAATTATTGGAAGGGGTCCACATGCACAGAGTGAGCTTTCAGGATGAGAAGGCTGTTGTGACACGGGGCAAGTCTGAAGTGACAAATAAAACTGAGAACTTTTAATAATTTGAATAATGCAAATAACTCAAATATACAACAAATGTAACATTTATACAATTTCTTACAATTTTTATACTTATACTCTACAATGGCCAAATCGCCCTGTGATTTCATTGGTTTATGCTCCCTTCCATGATACAGATTGCACATCATCTGTGTTTTGTCTAGCCTGAATGACTCTTGTTCATGTCCTCCATGTGGCACACTCTGACTGTCCACCTGCCATCTCTCACCCTAGCCATGGGACCAGTCCACTTTCTTTTCCTATATTATATTTCTCTGATGACATTTCTTATTCTTATCCTTTGAAACTCAACCTGCTCATTCACAACATTATTTTTAGTTCTTTGGAGACTTTCATATTCTATGTCTCAGTTCTTTATGGCAACAATAGTACAATATTAATCTTAAAAAGATAGGCTTCTATTTCCATGGGAAGCTTCGGTTCATTAAGAAGGCTTTGTATCTAAGAATCTGAGGTATATAAAAGATGATTGGGCTGACTTGAAAGATTGTGTATTCCTTGTCCTTGAAAGGGGAAGGAAAAGCTATTTGACTACTTGTTAGATATATTTTTGTGGGGATCTGAGGCTGCTTTACTTTTTATGTTCTACACTGAGTACAATTCATTCATCTATCTGTCCTAGAAAAAAATGATGATGAACAAATTTATAGGCATGTTACAATCTGAGCAATAGATTTTCTTCATGCACTTGGTGTTTCTTGTGTGGATGGTCACACTCTTTGGAATGGTTATGGATCTCTTCTAAGAGGCTCTGCAATATTTTTGGACTTCATCACAATGTTGTAATCAAGCAGCCGCATATGGAGCACCTCATTATCCACAGGGAATCCCTCCCACTCTGCACTGCATTTCCTCCATTATAGCTGTGAAAAAAATTGGCTAAGCATACATCTCTCTGTTTTAAACCCCACCTCATATTAATGACCAGGGTCATTGAATAGAATTATTTGTTGTTTAGTCTTTCTTTCTTTTTCTTCCTTCCTTCCTTCCTTCCTTCCTTCCTTCCTTCCTTCCTTCCTTCCTTCCTTCCTNCCCAGGACCTCTCAGTCTTATATTCTCTACATCTTTTAGTCAATTGCAAAATTGTGAAGACTTGACCCATTATCAAATATTACTTGCAAAAGATTTTTGCTTTTACTAATACCTAATTGGAGATACCCTCAATTCTTGAATAAATGACTCTTGTAAAGATGAGAAAGTAGGCATTCTCTTGATGATTGTTTAAAAGTATTAATAAGGTCTGAATTTTTTATTGCTCTTTTGGCAATGTCTCTTCCTTCATACACCTTGGTGCCCTCACATTGCATCACCCAAGCATGACTCTCTTCTGTATTTACTTGGTCCAATCTAATTACTTTTCCCATCTTGGCTCTCTTTATGCCATATCTTCTTCCTCTATAAAGCCTTATGGGACTTTGGTGATAGAATCTAAGACTGATGGCTTAACTTCATATTTATAACTTATTTCTTGGGCCCACTGGATGCTGGTGCCTTCCCTTCAGAGATTTCCTTCCATTTGCTTTGTAAAAACCTGTGCCTGATTATTTACACCTTGTTATCCCCATTAGAATTCAAGCTTCTTGAAGGCAGTGACTATTGTTTACCTTTCTTTGTATCCCCTGTGCTTAACCTAGTGCTTGGCACATAGTAAGTCCTCAGTAAGTGCTTGTTGACTGGTTATCTATAAAAAATAAACACTATAATAATGATAAATATCAGTACATCAAATAAATATATTTCACAATACAAGACTTGACCCATTATAACATTTTAGTATGACATCAACATTTAGATTTATCACGTGTTATATTAATTATTATATATTGTATTAATACATGCTAATGAAATATTATTAATGGACTAAGTAGGTTTATTTTTCAGAGCAGTTTCTCAAAACGTGCCTCTTCTGATATTACTATTCATAATTCTTTTTAAACCAGTAATTGAGATGAATATTTTTGTCTTTTAACAGCTCCATCAGTGAAACACAAATAAGGTATTATGAACAGTAGTAAAATTTGTATCACTTTAATAAATCAGAGAACTTATAGCCTGTAGCCAAAACATGTTAAGATTTCTCAGGTTCAAACACTTATTTCAATGGATTCTCACAAGATAAGTCCATTAACTGTTCTTGTTCAAATGGAGGAATGT
This sequence comes from Gracilinanus agilis, assembly GCF_016433145.1. Lineage (NCBI taxonomy): Eukaryota > Metazoa > Chordata > Mammalia > Didelphimorphia > Didelphidae > Gracilinanus > Gracilinanus agilis. Next base: position 484,428,693 of record NC_058131.1, on the reverse strand, counting down.
GTTGGAATTGCTCAAGGCAAATGAGTTTCCTTATCCATTCTTATTTAGAAATATCTAGCTCTTTAAAAGAAAATGAAAATTGGTTCTGTAGACCAAATGACTGAAATTAGAAAGTACATAGCATAGTAACAGCAATAAAGTACAACCATCAACTGTAAATGAATTAACTATTATCAGCAATGCGAGAATCCAGGATAGCTCCAAGGGACTCATGATGGAAAAAAGCTATCCACTGTTTGAAAAGGAACTGATAAGGCCTGAATGCAGATTGAAGCAAAGCATTCTTCATTTTATTTCCTCCATGAATTTTTCTCTTTTGTAAGAGATATGTCTTCTCTCACAATATAATGAATGTGGAAATAAAGAATATTATAATATAACACATGTACAACCTATATGTATCATATTACCTGATGGGGTTGGGGAAGGAAGATGGAGACATAAAATATGGATTGTGAAATGTCAGAAATTGACTATTAAAAATTGTACAAACGGGAAGATCTAGGTTCGAATCCTATTCCTGACACTTACTAGCTATGTGAACCTAAATAAATCACTTTACCTTAACAAAATTGTACCGGCATGTATTCTGGAAGAAAAATATTTTCATTATTTATTTTAAAAAAGATTTTTCCATGTTTACATGACTAGTTTTCTTTCCCTTCCCTCTTTCCTCCCCCCCTTTCAGAGCTGACAGGCAATTCCACTGGGTTTTACAGATGTTATTACTTGATACCTATTTCCATATTATTCAAGGAAAAATATTTTTAAAAAGAGGAAGGCATATAATTTCTTTTATTTCATTTTCAGGGAAGGTATTTTAAAATTTGGAGACATCAAAATATTATTTCATGAATTAATTATCCATAGCTTTGATTTTTCATAAATGTATTCACTTTAACTTTCTGAAACAGAATATTTCTGAGAACCTTGAACTGATTTAATTAAGATTACTCAAAAAGTTATTTTAGAGTTTTTCAGAAGACATCCACTGAGGGGCAGCAAAGTGGTTTAGTGGATAGTAAGCTAGGCCTGGAGTCTAGATGGTGCTGGAATCAAATTTGACCTCAGATACTTTCTGGCTGTTTGATCTTGGGCAAGTCACTTAATCCCAATTGCTTAGCCCTTACCACTCTTCTGCCTTGGAACTGATACTTAGTATTGATTCTAAGACATAAGGTAAGAATTGAAAACAAAACAAAACATCCACTGAATAGACAAGATTCAGGAGGAAATATTTTGTTATGAAATGAATTTACTGTATATCATTATTGCTTGGAAAAATGGTAATTTCTTCTTTTAGCATAAGCATCCTCATAGTATTTTGGCATGAGGTCATCCACAATAATATAGAAGTGTGCTATGTTCTGCCCCTGTATTGTCAAAAAATATTACAAAAAACTTAAAAAATTAATTATTCTTGTAACATAGTGAATAACTATGTAGCACTTATATACCACCATTGTTGTGATAATCAAATAAGATAATATTTGTAAAGTGTTTAGGACAATGTCTAACACATAGTAGGTATTTAATAACTCCCTTCCTTCCTTCCTTCCTTCCCTCCTTCCTTCCTTCCTTCCCTCCTTCCTTTCTCCCTCCCTCCCTCCTTCCCTCCTTTTCTTCCTTCCTTCCTT